>NC_047050.1:19889458-20236958 GCF_011762595.2 Tursiops truncatus
CAGTGAGCAATGTTATTTTTAAATCTAGTATTTTTAAGTTCTCATTTTTTACATATATTTGGTGTTTCAATTTATTACGCTCATTAAAAAAAATTACTGTTTCAGGTTAGGCTATATAAACTCACTAAACTACCCATTTCTTTGCCGTGAACCCATGAATATTTGATATTTTTTCTTCCTTTTCAAAAAGTAAAATATCTCAATTTCATCCTGTATATTTCCTACCTTATATCTGGAACTAGCAATTTATCAAGGATTTCTGATTCCTTTCATTGGGAAATAGTGTTTAGACACCACAGTCTGCCTGTTAAAGCCAGGAAATACCTTTTTAAGAGAAAAAAGAAAGCACAAGTTGTTCTCAATTACAAAGTAAAGATTAGGAAGATTTTATTTCTTAGATTCATAAGCAAATAACCTTTTTACTTACATACTTAGATAATGCTACTACTATCCTTAATATGACATGAAATTATGCTTATCTTTTCAGTGATTTATTGAGACTTTCTTGCTGGTGTGTGTGTGTGTGTGTGTGAGACTAATGGTAAAACTAACTAAAATTACTAATCTGGATATAGTTGATGTCTATGGCCATGGTGATCCATGAAGTAATCAAATTCATTACATAAACATCATTAAATCATAGAAATTTTGAGTTGGAAATCACCTAAGAGAACATATAGTTTAATAATAAAATTAAAATATGCAGGGAAGAGAAGTATGAGATACATAGTGAGCAGAAGCAGAGAACATACGAATCAAAATTCAGTGAAGACTGGGGATGGGAGAAGAATTGACTACACAGGGTCATGAGGGAAGTTTTGAGAGTGATAAAAATGTTCTATGTGTTGATTGAGGTGATGGTTACATGGGTGTGTGCTTTTATGACCTCATCATGTACATTTTAAATGAGTTAATATTACAGTATGAAAATTATATCTCGATAAAGTTGATTTCAAAAACTCCTATGGAGAGTTCAGTCAAAATTTTTATACCAATGGTCTGCTCAGACCTGGTAGATTCCGAGCAGGGATCTACAAGCAATTCTTCTGAGAAGCAGTTACCTCATTCTGCAGATGAAATAAGTGGAAAAAGGGGAAATTGAGTAACCATCGGCATAAAGGCAGAAGCTAACCAGGACGAGGATGAGTCTCCTGATTCCAGTTTCAGTGCTTTGCCTACAATGACAACAAATTGAGCTCACTGGTCTCTGTGTCTATAATTGGAGTCATTTTTGAGCCTTATAATAATAAAATTGTTCAAAAACTGTTGTGAAGAGCAAGAAGCCAATCTGGAACTGTTGTCAAAGTTAACTGTTTTTAAATCTATTTTTAAGGGAATCCATGGCTAATATATTTTGTAAGCATATTTTTATTCCTAGATAGTTGTAGAGTAAAAAGTTCCAAGTATGAACTATTTTCATGCATTTGGAAACATTATGCTGGATTTGTCGGGAAGGGAAATACTTTCAAAAGCTATTAAACTGTTTTGCCTAAAGTAAATGGATTTAGAGAAGATTGTTAAATGGAGAGGAGATGAGATGATAAATGAAATGCTTATGTGAGAATTGTGAATCAGTTTGAGATAAATACAAAATAGTAAATGTATAAGCAGAGCATCACTGTACTTGACATTTATACAAATATGACTTTAAAATAAGGATATTGAGAAGTTGAAGAAAAACACGAATTCCTTGACAACGGAAACAATAAAATAGTGGAATCATTTACATTTATTTAACTGCTATTCATATTTAATATTATTCTATTACTAACAAGTTAAGTGAATTACGTCAACAGAGAAAAGGCTTGTTCAAATGTTAGTCCCTCTTGTTAAGTTCTTTACATGTTGAGGGTCAGGTGCCTTCAGTTCATCTTAACTGTCACTAGGTGGCACTCTGGCACCCGTGGGAGCATAAACCAACCACCTGCTTCCATTGGTTGGTGGAATTGGGAAGTATCAACCACTCCCCCTAACAAGTTGCACATTTTTTTTTTCAAAATATAACCATGGAGGGCTTCCCTGGTGGCGCAGTGGTTAAGAATCTGCCTGCCAATTCAGGGGACACGGGTTCGAGCCCTGGTCCAGGAAGATCCCATATGCCATGGAGCAACTAAGCCCGTGTGCCACAACTACTGAGCCTGCGCTCTAGAGCCCGTGAGCCACAACTACTGAAGCCCGCGTGCCTAGAGCCTGTGCTCTGCAACAAGAGAAACAACTGCAATGAGAAGCCCACTCACTTCAGCGAAGAGTAGCCCACACTCGCTGCAACTAGAGAAAGCCCGCAACAAAGACCCAATGCAGCCAAAAATAAATAAATAAATAAATTTATATTTAAAAATATATGTCTATATATATAACCATGGAAATAGCTAATGACTTCAAGTTCTCTTGAATCCTCTCTTCAAAGTTCTTTACAATTTTTCCTCGTGGTACTTACTGAATACACTCTTAACCTGGGACTAAGCTTTGATTAGGGATAAAGTCTGGCTACATTCTTAGGTATGAAGTAGGTGCTACTCTGTTAAAGTGTCTCAAATAGACCAAGGCTTCTACCAAACTTGCTCTACAATAGTTAGTTCTTAATAATATCAACAACGAAAATATTATCCATGGAAAATTTCTAGGGACAATCCTAAGTATATGCATGCCCAAATCTAAAAGAAGCACTTATATTCTAGCCTAATCTTTAAAATATATTCTGAAATTCTCTCAGTAAAATATCCCTGATAACATCTATTAATACAACTATTTTTTCTTTATTTTATTACTTTGAGCATCAATCTTTCTGGATTTCATGATCCCAAACTCTGTTTAAAAAAAATCTTGTCTTAATAGCCTATTGCATCAAGATATCAGCATTTTTCACCTAATTAAATAGGAATTTAAATTTTACCATTTATACTGATTAAAGGTTTATGTTAAAAGAATCTTATCTCTTTGGCACTTCTCTAAATCTGTTACAAATTAAATTATGTAACTCAAAATATGGGAACTTCTGTTGTCTCCAAAAACCCATGACATTTCTTTTCACCTTTCAGGGAAAGTAGGATAGGGATCAGTCTGGTAAGTGTAACTTGTGTTTTGTATAGTCTTTTATATATATCTGGAACTCACTTGTTAAATATGAAAAGGATAATTTAATTAACACACTATGATTAAAGTCAACAAAATCTACCAAAGCTAAAGGTGTTTTATACTCTTTGAAAACCATTCTACTTGGTAATAAGGAATTCTACTATATTTCTCAAATACAAAACATAGGCAATGACAGAAGATACCATTTGCCCCACAGTGCTTCTCACTGATGGGTTATCAGAGCAAGCATTTTCACAAGAAAATTGTTTAAACTAAAGAAAGCTAACTGTTTAGTTCACATACACTGTTGGAATTCTATGCATAACTGCCTAAAGAGTACTCCAAGTAAACATTCCAACTGGAAAAAATTGACTTGACAACTTTGTTACTTAGTAAATTATTCAAATCAAGTTTCTGATTTGGTATGTAGGAATTACCTCAACAATATTTCATCTAAGGATATGATTACATTGTCATTGAAAAGAAATGAGCAATTTGGTTTCATTCTTGACCCTTGGAATGGTAGGACAAGACTTTCGGGGGGATACATTTATATATCTCTATACATTGTCTGTAAATTTACCACATTAAAAAAACGGTTACCCCTAAAGTTGTGACTTTAAATATGCCTTTCTCACTACCTTATTTTAGCAATAATCACTTCTTTAGTTTTCTTCCACATAAAGTATCTAGTGAATTCAGAATTCTACTTTGATTTTGCTTTTTGGCTTTGATTTTTTACTTTTCAATAAAGAAGACTGAAAGTAACTCTCTATAGTACTATATAGCTAAAGCACATCTAAATGAAAGGATGGAAAAAGAATCACTAAGACTTTCCTGGGAAATTTCTTAAGAATGATAAACATGAAAGAACTAAAGGTAACAGATGTTTCAAACAAGGCAATATAAAGCCCAGATGTCTGGCACATTCACGTAGTGGTAACTGGGCAAGTGAGAGTCATATTTTCCTTTTTCCAATAATCATTATGCTTTCCCTATTTAAAAAATCTTTTTAAATAAGCAATGTTGGTGAGAGAAAGAAAAACATCAACACAACAATAAACTAATTTACTGTCTCTCATAGTTTTTGACAATTGTGTGGTGAATTCCAGAGAAAACAGATATTTATACAAATGAATATATATTTTTTAAAGAAAGCATTACTGAAACTGAGATAACATAAAAGGAAAAAGATTTTTTCTGCAGTTATTATTTTAGACATGTTGGGAGTAGGCTAGCACAATTAATTGTTCTGTAGAATGTGTTCATTTCTGTATACCCAGATTGGAGAAAACAAGTTTTGGGATCATCTAAAAATATTGTATGTTTCTCAGGAGTGGAATAATAAAAGCCTTAGTCAAGAATAAAAGGAAGCATATAAATACGTTCTCTTATAAGGCAAAACTTCTGGCTGGTTGTCTTATCATATGTTCAACTGTTGTAAAAAGAAATAGAGTTTTATAAACAGCTTTAAGTAGTCAAACAATTTCACTTTAAATTCTCTAGAAAATTTGTACTTATACAATTTTCAAATTATCCACTGTTGAATTAGAATAAAAATACAACAGCATTTAAATTTCCCATCCTACTCTATCCAGAAAGTCATTTTTTTAAAAAATAATTCTCAAGAGATTATTGATTATATTTCATATGTAACCCTTGATTTTTAAATAACTATTCTTCATGGTTAAAATGAAAGAAAAGAGCCATTCAATATAATATTTTGTGCACTAAAAAATATACACTTATTTAAATAGAACCAATATCAGGTTTTGAAATAGAATATTATTTTCTTTATGGGAGGAAAATAAAGTTTTTACTTTTATAGACTATGTATCCCAGGATGATATCAAAGTATTTTCACATAGAAAAACTAGCTGCTATTACATATGAATTTTCAAGGCTTGCCAGAGCTTTGGAAGGAATGATGAAAATTACTATTGCACGACCTTCAGGTTTTCTTTGTTTCATAAAGGACTAGGATAGCATTTTTGTCATTTTTCTTTCAGCTCTGGTCTTTCATCATAAATATCAAAGCATGCAATTATGCCTTCTCATATCCTACCATATTCTGCCTATTTTTCTATCCATGGTGTTGGTGTTTTCTCTCTTTTTCACAAGACTTTTATTTTGTTTACTGAAACTCTGAAAAAACTCAATGTGTTGACTAAAATAGAATGAATGTTATACTGATAAAATATTATTAAAACAATAATAATATTTTTATCAAAGTCTACATCAGAAGCTGAGAGATTGCTCTACTATTGCTGAGTAGATTGCTGAATGTCATATGTACCGTATTCATACTAGAATGATTTGACCTACAGGTGGGATATTATTATTAATGTTTATTATGAGAAATAGGCTTGTCTAACCCCATGCAGTCTTGAATTTTCCTATTTTCACTTTATTTCTCATATTGAATTTGCTTTCTAAATGAGTCTTATTTATTCCATCTTAATATATATTCCAGGTATTTTACCCTAAATTTTCCCAAGGTTTATTTATTATACTTATCTTAAATTAGAACTATCCTAAATAAGTCAGTGTGATAAATTGGCAATAACTTTCTATTTACTTCTTAGAAACTATAAATTAAAATAACATACAAGATAGATTAAGGCATGGGATACAATAATAGTTTTGTATACAGTATGTCCTGTCTCCAAGCACTGATAAAATCCTGAAAAGTTATAAGCCAGGTGAGTATATACATTCGGCTTTATTTCTATATTTGTTTCCATTAATATTAAAGAGTGCATTTATAAAAAAAGATAAGTTGTCCCTTAGTATAATACAAATCATACTTAAGCATCTGATTATTCACCTAAAGGATGAATAATTGATAATTGGGCACTGGAGCCAGATAGACCTGAGTTGAAATCCCTATTTCTTTTCTTATAAATGAACATCTTTTGCCAAGTTATTTAACCTAAAAATGGACACAGTAATGATAGCTATCACCTGATAAAGACATTGGAAGTTTTCAATGAGAATATGCTTGTGAAAAGTTGGGCCCATTGCCAGGCAAGTAATGAGTTAAATGTATTATTACTATTAGCTATTATTACTTTGTTGATTTTGTCACTTTGTTACAGTTTGTGCATGTGAGAAAATTCTGATATATAATCATGTGTAAGGGGTGCATTTAATAAAGAAGGATGATCATCCCTTCTTTGCTCAGTAAGAAAGCTGGCTTTAGAAAGCTCAACTGTGACGAGAGAACAGGCTGCTGCTTTGATCTGAGGTAGTGAGATCCTGCAAACAAGGATGAGAAAGGCAAGTGCAGAAAGATCAAACAACACTTACCACAAAAATGAAATAGCTACAGATTAATAAAAGCAATGAGAAAGTGTGCTGAGCTTGGTAAAAACTGAACAACATTCAAACACATGAAATAAGGGAAACATCACAGTCATGTTGGAGTTTGAGAATAGCTAGAAGAAAAATGTCAGATTTTCTTACAGTGGCTATGAACAATCTGTTATTGCTGAGTTAGGGCATTTAAAATGACATTTCGTATTGCACAAGATGCCCAAAGATATGATTTGCATGGGAGGAAAACTAGGTTTGGAATCCGGGTTTGCATTCAAGTTCACCTTTCACTTTACCAACAAAGTCTGTTTCAACAAATCAGTAACCTCTCTGATCTTGTTTCATTGTAAAACTGATGATATCAAGGGATGTGTTGAGGAGAGAGTGAGCCATTTTCAAGAGGAAGGGAAGAGAGTGAGACAGGGTCAAGAAAAGGCATTACAAGGATAGTACAGAAAGAGGGGCCCATGGCAGTAATTTGCAAGAGTAAAGAACCCAAGACACCCAACATGCCCATCATTGGAGGAATATTAAATTAGAGTTTCATATCTATACTATTAAATATTATGTGTCCATTGAAAACAGCTAGTCATAGCTGCAGTTTCCAAAGTGAAGTGTTTGTGTTGGAAGAACAGAGCAAGATGCAGGAGTGCATCTATAAAAAGACCACATTTTTGTTTATTAAGAAAACGTTCTGGAAGTATACATAGCAATATATTTATAACATCTAAGTCTGGGGATTGGAAAAGGAAGAAAAGGTGGGAGGTAGGAGAAAACTTTCACATTTTTTTCCTAACATACTTCTATATTTTAAATTTTTTAATGAAAATAATAAAGCACTGTATAACTGTAAGTTATTTACATGGACATTGACATTATCTATATATAGTTATACCTGTATTTGTATCGCAAGCTTTCAAAAAGCTGGCATGTAATTAAAATGTCAGAACTAAAAAAGCTGCTAAATATTACTAAATCAATTAACAACTAAATATTATAAATTACCAATTAAATGGACAAAGATTAATATGATTGGTAATGCTCAGTGCTGAAGAATATAAATATAAACCTAGATAGAGGTCAGTCTGCCAATATGTATCAAAAGTTAAAAAGGGCATACCATTTTCTTCAGTAATTCACTCATAGAACTTTATCCCGTGGAAGTGAATCATACAGTTCACTGTATGTATAAGGATTTACCGCAAAATTTTTTCTAATTTGGAGAAAATCTGCATTTTCTGCTGCAGGGGATTTTGTATAAATTATGTATATTCTGTACAACTGAATACTTTGTAGTAATTAAAAATAATATGGTAATTCTCTGTGCATTAATAAAGAAACATGCCCATGATAATTTTGGTGTGAAAAAATCTGGCTACAAATGAAATTTAAGGTATAATAACTTGTTGTTATGTTTGTGTTTTGGATGCAAAGATTTACATGAATGACCAAACTGTTAACAGTGATTATCTCTGGCATGTGAGATTCTGGGGATGGGGGCGAGTGGAGAGGGAGTGGTTAACTTTCTATTATTTGCAGGCTTTTTGAAATGAGGTGCATATTATTTTCTAATTTCAAAACAATAAAATAAATCAATTTTGGAGGAACAAAAAATGAAGTAATATGTTTTCTTCATGGAAACATAGAACAATAGAGAAATTAATCATCTGAGATGAATGTGTCTGTTGTCCAACTAAAGAGTAGATGGCAGTGTGACAGTTGGAATGAGAGAAAACAGAGACCAAGATCCCAGAGAATGGGAAAGGCAGTCTCCAAACATTGGAATAAGATCAGGCTTTCGTGGTGCAAAGACTAAGCACACAGATATATGAGTTTAAATGTAATTCCAAAACCACTGTTCAGTCTTCAAGAGAAATGGCAGGTGGGTCATGATGCCACCAAACAAAAGCAAAACCTAGGTTCCAGATAAGTGAAGTTTCTTTCCACTAAAGGTAAGGAACATTATGGGGGAGGGGAGGAAATGGCCACATAATAGGTAATTGGTGAAGAACAGGGCATCTAGTTGTCAGCAACATAGAGTCTGACAACCTCGACTGTAGTCGAAGAGAGGAGATATTTCTCATTCTGAGGCAGGAAATCTAGAGTCTGAGGAAACAAGATAATAAAACAGAGAAGAACAAGAACACATTTACTTAAAAGAAAATTGAGTTTCCAAGAGAAATATGGGACTAACATTAATCTGATTCTGTAATAAGTTTGTTTTCAAGTTTACTTTTCAGTACTTTTAACTAAACAAATATATGTGGTTGACTTCCACTTCTGGGAAAGTGGCAGGTTAGAAATATTAAAAATCTTCACACTAGAGGATACTGAGAAATTACAAGTAAAACACAGAAGAGAAACATTTTTAAATGCATTTCGGAGTGCACAAGGAATAAAGCAAAATCCCTGAGTCCAGAAAAGTGCATAAAGGAAAAAAGCAAATAGCGTTAAGGATGTAAAAGCAACTTTGGTGCCGTGGATGTCTGCCACACTCAGGAATGTAAAGTCTTGATTTTCTAGGGCTGCATGAATAGGATGGAAGTCTCAGGGCTTGCATGTGATAGAGAGCTAGAACTATGACTTTGTTCATAAATCAGGATCCTCAGAGGGCCGTACTTCAGTTAGAGTGCACTAGAAAAAAAATTCTATTTTCTGGCCAAGGAAGACAATAGGAAAATACAGTTCTTTTGACCTGAGCTCTGGATTGGAAAAAAAAAAAAAACAAAGAAGAAGAATAAAAGGAATCCTGCACCTCCCTGCCTCCAAACTTTCCCACAAGGCCTCCCTGAGAATTTATAATCCCAGGTTTAACACTGCCTACATGGACTGGGAAACTTCAAACTGCAAACTTAACTTTCAATGGATTCTTGTTTCCCTTAACCTAGAAAGAGGCACACATTCTCTGAAGGACTATCCCTTCAATCCCAACCTCGCAGAATTCCTATAGATTTAAGTCAGTCAAATATGAGCTCAGACACATAATTTGAAAACACCAGAAAATAGTCACCATGGTCAAGGGTCAGCAAAACAAAAAAAGAGCAAAATTAGACTCTTAATAGAACTACAGATCCTAGAATTTTCACCTATAGAATTTAAGATGAGTATGTTTAAAATGTTTAGAAAATGAAAAATAAAATTACAAATGAGTTATTATAGAAGACTTTAAAAAAAAGAAATAATTATAAAAAGATCAAGTAGAATTTCTAATATTTAAAAAAGTACATTGTTATATATTGTTCATTAAACACAATAGACAAGTTAAACAGTTTATCAGACACACCTAGAGAAAGAATTATGAACTGGAGAATAGGTGTGATGAAATTACCAGAAGCATTTGAAGACACAGACAAAATATGAAAAATCTGAAAGATTATGAGACATGGATGACAGAATGGAAATGACAAACAGCTAATTGGAGTCCCAGAAGGTAAGAATAGGGAGAATACAGGAAAAACCATGCTCAAATAACACATTTTCAGATTTAATAAAAGACATACAATCTCAGAATCATGAAGCACAAAAAAATCCTAATCATAATAAATAAAAATTGGGCTTCCCTGGTGGCGCAATGGTTAAGAATCTGCCTGCCAATGAAGGGGACACTAGTTCGAGCCCTGGTCTGTATAGATCCCACATGCCACGGAGCAACTAAGCCCATGCACCACAACTACTAAACCTGTGATACAGAGCCCATGAGCCACAACTACTGAGCCGCGTGTGGCAACTACTGAAGGCCACGCACCTACAGCCCATACTCCAAAACAAGAGAAGCCACTGCAATGAGAAGCCTGTGCACCACAACAAAGAGTAGCCCCCATTCACCACAACTAGAGAAAGCCTGTGCACAGCAACGAAGACCCAACACAACCAAATATAAATAAATTAATTAATTTTAAAAAACTTAAAAAAAAGAATAAATAATAAATCAACAACTAGAATATTCTAGTACAAATTGAAAAACAACAAAGACAAAAAAAAAAGTGCATAAAAGTAATCCAGCCTCATAGTTTCAAAAGATAATAAGAAAAGAATAGAGTATAAGATTTAGTACTTTTTAATTTTTCTATTTATTTCATTTTATTTTTTTTACATCTTTATTGGAGTATAATTACTTTACAATGTTGTGTTAGTTTCTGCTGTATAACAAAGTGAATCAGCTATACGTATACATATATCCCCATACCCCCTCCCTCTTGCATCCCCCCCCATCCCACCCCTCTAAGTGGTCACAAAGCACCAAGCTGATCTCCCTGTGCTATGCGGCTGCTTCCCACTACCTATCTATATTACATTTGGTAGTGTATATATATCAATAGTACTCTCTCACTTCATCCCAGCTTACCCTTCCCCCTCCCTGTGTCCTCAAGTCCATTTTCTACGTCTGCATCTTTATTCTTGTCCTGTCACTAGGTTCATCAGAACCATTTTTGTTTTTTAGATTCCATATATATGTGTCAGCATAAAGTATTTTTTTTTTTCTGACTTACTTCACTCTGTATGACAGGCTCAAGGTCCGTCTACCTCATTACAAATAACTCAATTTCATTTCTTTTTATGGCTGAGTAATATTCCATTGTATGTATACGTGCCACATCTTCTTTATCAATTCATCTGTCTATGGATACTTAGGTTGCTTCCATGTCCCGGCTATTGTAAATAGTGCTGCAATGAACATTGTGGTACATGTCTCTTTTTGAATTTGGTTTTCTCAGGGTATATACCCAATAGTGGGATTGCTGGGTCATATGGTAGTTCTATTTTTAGTTTTTTAAGGAACCTCCATACTGTTCTCCATAGTGACTGCATCAATTTACATTCCCACCAACAGTGCAAGAGGGTTCCCTTTTCTCCAAACCCTCTCCAGCATTTATTATTTGTAGATTTTTTGATGATGGCCATTCTGACTGGTGTGAAGTGATATGTAATTGTAGTTTTGATTTGCATTTTTTTAATGATTAGTGAAGTTGAGCATCCTTTTATGGGTCTGATGACAATCTGTATATCTTCTTAGGAAAAATGTCTGTTTAGGTCTTCTGCCCATTTGTGGATTGGGTTGTTTATTTTTTTGATATTGATCGGCATGAACTGCTTGGATACTTTGGAGATTAATCCTATATCAGTTGCTTCATTTGCAAATATTTTCTCCCATTCTGAGGGTTGCCTTTTCGTCTTGTATATGGTTTCCTTTGCTGTGCAAAAGTTTTAAGTTTCATTAGGTCCCATTTGTTTATTTTTGTTTTTATTTCCATTTCTCTAAGAGGTTGGTCAAAAAAGGTCTTGCTGTGATTTATGTCATAGAGTGTTCTGCCTATGTTTTCCTTTAAAGGTTTAATAGTGTCTGGCCTTACATTTAGGTCTTTAATTCATTTTCAGTTTATTTTTTTTGTACAGTGTAAGGGGGTGTTCTAACTTCATTCTTTTACATGTAGCTGTCCAGTTTTCCCAGCTCCATTTATTGCAGAGGCTGTCTTTTCTGCATTGTATGTTCTTGCTCCTTTATCAAAGATAAGGTGACCATATGTGCGTGGGTTTATCTCTGGGCTTTCTATCCTGATCCATTGATCTATATTTATATTTCTGTGTCAGTACCATACTCACTTGATTATTGTAGCTCTGTAGTATAGTCTGAAATCAGGGAGCCTGATTTCTTCAGCTCCCTTTTTCTTTCTCAAGCTTACTTTGGCTATTTGGAGACTTTTTTGTTTCCATAAAAATAGTAAATTTTTTTGCTCTAGTTCTGCGAAAAATGCCATTGATAATTTGTTAGGGATTACATTGAATCTGTAGATGGCTTTGGGTAGTACAGTCATTTTCACAATGTTGATTCTTCCAATCTAAGAACATGGTGTATCTCTCCATCTGTATCATCTTTAATTTCTTTCATCAGTGTCTTATAGTTTTCCGAATACAGGTCTTTTGTCTCCTTAGGTAGGTTTATTCCTAAGTATTTTATTATTTTTGTTGCATTGCTAAATGGGAGTATTTCTTTAATTTCTCTTTGAGATTTTTCATTATTTGTGTATAGGAATGCCAGAGATTTCTGTGCATGAATTTTGTATCCTGCTATGTTATCAGATTCATTGATTAGCTCTAGTAGTTTTCTGGTAGCATCTTTAGGATTTCCTATGTATACTATCATGTCATCTGCAAACAGGGACAGTTTTACTTCTTTTCCAATTTGGCTTCCTTTTATTTCTTTTTCGTTCTGATTGCTCTGGCTAAAAATTCTAAAAGTATGTTGAATAATAGTGGTGAGAGTGGACAACCTTGTGTTGTTCCTGATCTTAGTGGGAATGGTTTCAATTTTTCACCATTGAGAACAAGGTTGGCTGTGGGTTTGTCATATATGGCCTTTATTATGTTGAGGTAAGTTCCCTCTATGCCTACTTTCTGGAGTGTTTTTATCATTATTGGGTGTTGAATTTGTCAAAACCTTTTTTCTGTATCTATTGAGATAATCATATGGTTTTTATTTTTTAATTTGATAATATGGTGTATCACATTGATTGATTTGAATATATTGAAGAATTCATGGATTCCTGGGATAAACCCCACTTGATCATGGTGTATGATCCTTTTAATGTGCTGCTGGATTCTGTTTGCTAGTATTGTGTTGAGGATTTTTGCATCTATATTCATCAGTGATATTGGTCTGTAGTTTTCTCTTTTTGTGACATCTTTTTCTGGTTTTGGTATCAGGGTGATGGTGGTCTCATAGAATGAGTTTGGGAGTCTTCCTCCCTCTGCTATATTTTGGAAGAGTTTGAGAAGGATAGGTTTTAGCTCTTCTCTAAATGTTTGATAGAATTCACCTGTGAAGCCATCTGGTCCTGGGCTTTTTTTTGTTGGAAGATTTTTAATCACAGTTTTAATTTCAGTGCTTGTGATTGGTCAGTTTATATTTTCTATTTCTTCCTGGTTCAGTCTCAGAAGGTTGTGCTTTTCTCAGAATTTGTCCATTTTTTTCCAGCCAGGTTGTCCATTTTATTGGCATATAGTTGCTTGTAGTAATCTCTTATGATCCCTTGTATTTCTGCAGTGGCAGTGTTACCTTTCCTTTTTCATTTCTAATTCTATTGATTTGAGTCATCTTTTTTTTCTTGATGAGTCTGGCTAATGGTTTAACAATTTTGTTTATCTTCTCAAAGAACAAGTTTTTAGTTTTATTTATCTTTGCTATTGTTTCCTTCATTTCTTTTTCATTTATTTCTGAACTGATCTTTATGTTTTCTTTCCCTTAGCTAATTTTGGGGTTTTTTTTGTTCTTTCTCTAATTGTTTTCAGTGTAATGTTAGGTTGTTTATTTGAGATATTTCTTGTTTCTTGAGGTAGGATTGTATTTCTATAAACTTCCCTCTTATAACTGCTTTTGCTGCACCCCATAGGTTTTGGGTCATCGTGTTTTCATTGTCATTTATTTCTAGGTATTTTTTGATTTCTTCAGTGATCTCTTGGTTATTTAGTAGTATATTGTTTAGCCTCCATGTTTTTGTACTTTTTACAGTTTTTTCCTGTAATTGATATCTAGCCTCATAGCATTGTTGTCAGAAAAGATAATTGATACAATTTTGATTTTCTTAAGTTTATCAAGGCTTGATTTGTGGCCCAAGATTTGATCTATCCTGGAGAATGTTCCATGAACCCTTGAGAAGAAAGTGTATTCTGGTATTTTTGGATGGAATGTCCTGTAAATATCAATTAAGTCCATCTTGTTTAATGTGTCATTTAAAGTTTGTGTTACTTATTTATTTTCATTTTGGATGATCTGTCTATTGGTGAAAGTGGATTATTTAAGTCCCCTACTTGACTGTGTTACTGTCGATTTCCCCTTTTATGGCTGTTAGCATTTGCCTTATGTATTGAGGTTCTCCAATGTTGGGTGTATAAATATTTACAATTGTTATATTTTCTTCTTGGATTGATCCCTTGATCATTATGTAGTGTCCCTCTTTGTCTTGTAATAGTCTTTATTTTAAAGTCTATTTTGTCTGATATGAGAATTGCTACTCCAGCTTTCTTTTGAATTCCATTTCCATGGAAAAATTTTTCCATCCCCTTACTTTCCATCTGTTGTGTCCCTAGGTCTTAAGTGGGTGTCTTGTAGACAGCATATATATGGGTCTTGTTTTTGTATCCATTCAGCCAGTCTATGTCTTTTGGTTGGAGCATTTAATCCAGTTACATTTAAGGTAATTATTGATATGTATGTTCCTATTACCATTTTCTTAATTGTTTTGGGTTTGTTTTTGTAGCTCTTTTCCTTCTCTTTTGTTTCCTGCCTAGAGAAGTTCCTTTAGCATTTGTTGTAAACTGGTTTGGTGGTGCTGAATTTTCTTAGCTTTTGCTTGTCTGTAAAGGTTTTAATTTCTCTGTTGAATCTGAATGAGATCCTTGCTGAGTAGAGTAATCTTGGTTGTAGGTTTTTCCCTTTCATCACTTTAAATATGTCCTGCCACTGTCTTTTGGCTTGCAGAGTTTCTGCTGAAAGATCAGCTGTTAACCTTATGGGGATTCCCTTGCATGTTATTTGTTGCTTTTCCCTTGCTGCTTTTAATATTTCTCTTTGTATTTAATTTTTGATCATTTGATTAATATGTGTCTCGGCATGTTTCTCCTTGTGTTTACTCTGTATGGGACTCTCTGCACTTCCTGGACTTGATTGACTATTTCCTTTCTCATATTAGGGAAGTTTTCAACTATAATCTCTTCAAATATTTTCTCAGTCCCTTTTTTTTTCTTTTTTTCTCTTTTTCTTTGGGACCCCTATAATTCGAATATTGGTGTGTTTAATGTTGTCCCAGAGGTCTCTGAGATTGTCCTCAATTCTTTTCATTCTTTTTTCTTTATTCTGCTCTGCTGTAGTTATTTCCACTATTTTACCTTCCAGATCCCTTATCTGTTCTTCTACCTCAGTTATTCTGCTATTGATTCCTTCTAGAGAATTTTTAATTTCATTTATTGTGTTGTTCATCATTGTTTGTTTGCTCTTTAGTTCTTCTAGGTCCTTGTTAAACAATTTTCTATTTTCTTCATTCTGTTTCCAAGATTTTGGATCATCTTTACTGTCATTACTCTGAATTCTTTTTCAGGTAGACTGCCTATTTCCTCTTTATTTGTTTGGTCTGTTGGGTTTTTACTTTGCTCCTTCATCTGCTGTGTATTTCTCTGTCTTCTAATTTTGCTTAACTTACTGTGTTTGGGGTCTCCTTTTCGCAGGCTGCAGGTTCATAGTTCCTGTTACTTTTGGTGTCTGCCCCCAGTAGGTAAGGTTTGTTCAATGAGTTTGTAGGCTTCTTGGTGGAGGGGACTGGTGCCTGTGTTCTGATGAATGAGGCTGGATCTTCTCTTTCTGGTGGGTAGGTCTTTCTCTGGTAGTGTGTTTTGGGGTGTCTGTGAATTTAGTATGATTTTAAGCAGCCTCTCTGCTCATGGGTGGGATTGTGTTCCTGTCTTGCTAGTTGTTTGGCATGAGGTGTCCACCACAGGAGCTTGCTGGTCGTTGAGTGGAGTTGGGTCTTAGTGTTGTGGTCGAGATCTCTGGGAGAGCTCTCGTCTATTGATATTATTTGGGGCTAGGTGGTCTCTGGTGGTCCAATGTCCCTGAACTCAGCTCTCTCACTTCAGAGGCCCAGGCCTGACAGCTGGCCAGAGCACCTAGACCCTGTTAGCCACACAGCTCAGAAGAAAATGGAGAAAAAAGTAAAGAATATAAATAAATAAATAAAATAAAAGTTATTAAAATTAAAAAAAAAAGTTATAAAAGAAATGAGAGCAACCAAACCATTAAACAAATCCACCAATGATAACAAGTGCTAACAACTATACTAAGATACACATAAAAATTAGACACTTGTCAGTCGCATACAGCAAACCTCAAGTCTATAGTTGCTCCCAATGTCCACTGCCTCAATTTTGGGAATATTCATTGTCTATTCAGGTATTCCACAGATGTAGGGTACATCAAGTTGATTGTGGGGATTTAATCCCCTGGTCCTGAGGCTGTGTGGAGATATTTCCCTTTCTCTTCTTTCTTCATGCAGCTCCTGGGGTTCAGCTTTGGATTTGGTCCTGCCTCTGCGTTAGCTCGCCCTCTGGTGTCTGTTCTTCACCCAGACAGCAGGGGGTTGAAGGAGTGGCTGATTAGGGGCCTCTGGCTCACTCAGGGCAGGGGGAGGGAGGGGTATGGAAAGTGAGGCAAGCTTGCAGCAGCAGAGGCCAGCGTGACATTGCAGTAGCCTGAGGTGTGCCTTGTGTACTTGTAATGAAGTTTTCCCTGGATTTCGAGACCCTTGCAGTGGCAAGCTGCATAAGGAGGTGTGGATAATGACCTGTGCTTGCACACAGGTTTCTTGGTGACTGCAGCAGCAGCCTTAGCATTTCATGCCCCCCTCTGGTGTCTAGGCTGATAGCTGCAGCTCGCGCCCATCTCTGAAACTCATTTAAGCGGTATTCTGAATCTCCTCTCCTTGTGCACCATGAAACAATGACCTCTTGACTCTTAAGCAGTTCCAGACTTTTTCTCGGACTCCCTCCCAGCTAGCTGTGGCACACTAGCCCCTTTCAGGCTGTGTTCATGCAGCCAACCCCAGTCCTCTCCCTGGGATCTGAACTCCGAAGCCCAAGCCTCAGCTCCCAGCTCCCACCCACCCCGGAGGGTGAACAGACAAGCCTCTCAGGCTGGTGAGTGCTGGTCAACACTGATCCACTGTGCAGAAATCTCTCTGCTTTGCCCTCTGCACCCCTGTTGCTACGCTCTCCTCTGTGGCTCTGAAGCTTCCCCCCACCCATCCCCCTTTTCCACCAATGAAGGGGCTTCCGGGTGTGTGGGAACTTTTCCTCCTTCACAGCTCCCTCCCACTGGTGCAGGTCCCGTCCCTATTCTTTTGTCTCTGTTTTTACTTTTTTCTTTTGCCCTATCCAGGTACGTGAGGAGTCTTTTGCCTTTGGGAAGTCTGTGGTCTTCTGCCAGCATTCAGTAGGTGTTCTGTAGGAATTGTTCCACATGTAGATCTATTTCTGAGGTATTTGTGGGGAGGAAGGTGATCTCCAGGTCTTACTCCTCCGCCATCTTGAAGGTCTTCCGCTATAAGATCTTTTAAAATGGTGGTTACCCTGGCTGGAATCTAGTGTCTTTGTGTGCTTCCCATCGCCCTCTCTCAGAAAAACTTGCTCTCAGGAAGGACCTGATAAATTCATTCAGTCTCAAGGGAGAGAGAGATGACCACTTTTAATAATTTAGAACTTATTCCTCATGATATTTTTATGTAGATACAGAAGAAGAGATGAATAGATATAAAAGCGAGTACTTAATTATTGCATATAGCTAAAATTATATAATTTTAAATGCAGAATTTTTTTTCCTGATTGCTGGATTTTTTTCACACAATTGCTTTAAAACTAATGTATTTTACTGTTAGTAGAAAACATACTTGCATCTATATTTTATCAATAATTAAATTGTATTTATAAACCCCAGCATGTACCACATAATCCAATTTTATACCACTTATTCCTTCATATTCTTTCTCAAGATTAAAGTTAAGATGGAACCCATAGTTGGACACAGGGACAGCCCAATATTCTGGGGTCAATAGACCCTATTTTCAAGTAATCCTCATGACAATTTTGTGAAGCAGATGCTATTTTTTCACCCCATATCACATATAAGATGATTGAGGCTTAATTAAACATTTTGCCCAAGATACACTACTAGTAAGTAAAAGATTCACACCCAGGGTTTCTTGTTCCAAAAGCCATGTAATCAACAATTCTACTCTACTATGTCAGTTTCCTTATTTAACCCATACGGATTTTTGTTTTCTATTTTTAACTCAGTATTTTCTTCTATAATCCATATATATTATACCATATAATTTTATTTAATTCACATGTTTTCTGGTAGCTAATGAGAGAAAACTCTATTCTCAAAAATGTATCTTAAGTTAGACTATCAATTATATCTATAAATAAAATCTGATGATTTATCACTACTAGTTAACAAGCAACAATAGCAACTAAATTTGCCAATAGTTGCTTCTTTCATGTGTCGTAAACCAAACTCTGCACACCAGTAAAACAAAGCAGAAAGATGAATTTATTGCAAGAGTTTCGATCTGCAAGCTGGGAAACCCAAGGTTTCAGGAGCAATGAGTTGTTAGTTGCTGACACACTAAGGGATGTTTATATGATAAATGTGGAAGTTACTTGGCTTTTTCAGCTGATTGGTTGCCTAGTGGTCTTTTTCCTTATTTGATCAGGGTAGCTGAGTCAGGGGAACAAGGAAGTCCAGAGATGGTGTAGACAGACTTGGCAGTTTGGATATTGGTTTCCTCTGCTGACTTCTGAGAAAATCTGTAAGTTCCTGCAACTGAGGCAAGGTTAAGTTTCATTTTCTGTGATGTTCCTATTTTGGATGAATCCATTTTGTACCTGTCATAAATGACTCCATTTTAGTTTGGTTCTACATCTGAATCAGATCATCTATTGTGGGGAGATGTCTCTAAATATGTTCCATTAAGAAGCTTCAGAGTGTACTCCTACCCTTGAAGAGTATGCAAAACAGTTCAAACCTCAGTTCTGTGATTCAAAATTCACTACACGCTTTTTTTCTCACAATATATGTTAGAAAAATTGAAAAGATAGAATCCAGGTGCATATCTCTAAAAGCAGTACACTATCTTTAAAAACAGATATATCAGTGATTAATATTTTTAACTTCTGGCAGTCAAAGCTATTCACACATGAAAATTGAATTTCATGTGGTGGTTCTATTTATGACATTCCTAATTATTACCAAATTTATTCTGACACAGAAATGCAATGTTTTCATGAATATGAACAGAGATGTGATGAGAATGTCAGAAAACATATATTTTCCTCACAAATAAAAGTTTTTGTAACCTCTGATAAAACAAAGCAAAGAATACTAGAAAAGGAGATAATGTCATTAACTCTTCTTTAAAAGCGAGGTTCTTAGATTTCAGCAGCACTTCATTTTTTTGGCATAAAAAGTACTTCAAATAATGCTTATTTATCTATGAAAGCCCTAGTCTATTGAAATAAGACATCATCAGATAATCCATTTAAAATGCTCCATGGTATATAGAAAATGTGATAGTTCATTGTCTCGTGGATAAAAGACAAAATTAAATTAAACTTTCTGGGTAATTTTTTTTTTTTGCGGTATGTGGGCCTCTCACTGTTGTGGCCTCTTGCATTGCGGAGCACAGGCTCCAGATGCGCAGGCTCAATGGCCATGGCTCACGGGCCTAGCCGCTCTGCAGCATGTGGGATCTTCCCAGACCGGGGCACGAACCCGTGTCCCCTGCATTGGCAGGCGGACTCTCAACCACTACACCACCAGGGAAGCCCTCTGGGTAAATTTTTAACTGACAATTTGCTTTTAACATAGAATAGTAAACATAATAGTAACGGTATTGTTATGATTGTTGATGAATTGACACTTGTATCACTATAATAATTTCTCCTTATCAATTTTAGGACTTTATATTGTCTATTTTGATATTAAAATGGCCACACCAGCTTTCTAATATTGACTTTTTGTGTGCTACATATTTTTCCAACCCTTTAACTTATTTGTGTCCCTATATTTAAAGTGTGTAGATATTGCATAGAAAGATGTAGGGAAGAATGAAGAGTGGGATTTGAAATGATCATAAGGAAATTTTGAGGGATGGTGTTATACTTCATGGAATATATCAGAATTCACTGAATCTTACACTCTATTTATTTCTTAATTTGTTATTCCTCTCAGTTCTTTTTCTTTTTTTAAAATCTGTCTATAATTCTTTTCAGCTTTATTGAGGTATAACAAATTAAACTGTAATATTAATGTACTTTAATAAATAATAATTAAATTGTACATATAAAGTATACAATGTGATGATTTGATATATGTATACATTGTGAAAAAAATTTCAAATTCAACTTAACACATTCATCCCCTCAGATATTTACCTTTTGAGGGGAAGTGGGCAGAACACTTCAATGCTACTCTAGGCAAATTTCAATTATACAATATCATATTATCAACTACAGTTACCATGTTTTACACTAGATCCTCAGACCTTATTCATCTTATAGCCAAAAGTTTGTACCTTTTTACCAGCCTCTCTCTATTTTCCTGACTCCTCTTCCATCTTCCTGACCCTGGCAAACACCATTTTATTCTCTACTTCTGAGTTTGACTTTTTTTTTTCAGATTCCATACATAAGTGATGGCATGCAGTATTTCTCTTTTTCTGTCTGACTTATTTCACTTAGCATATTGCTCCAGGTTAATCCATGTTGTTCCAAATAGCAGGATTTCCTTCTTTTCTAAGGCTTAATAATATTTCATTGTGTGTATGTGTATATATATATATATGTGTGTGTGTGTGTGTGTGTGTGTGTGTGTGTGTATGTGTGTGTATATATAGAGAGAGACACACACACACAGACACCTGTATCCATTCATCCATCACCAAACACTTACGTTGTTTCTGTATATTGACATTTGTGAATAATGTTGCAAAGAACTGGAGGGTGTAGATATCTCTTCAACATAGTGATTTTTTTCCTTCAGATATGTACTCAGAAGTGGGATTGCTGAATCATATGGTAGTCCTATCTTTAAATTTTTGAGGAACCACCAGACTATTTTCCATGTGGCTAGACCAGTTTACATTTCCACCAACAGTGTACACGTGTTCCCTTTTCTCTACATCTTTACCAGCATTTGTTATCTCTTTCCTTTTTGATAGTAGCCATCCTAACAGATGTGAGGTGAAAGCTCATCATGGTTTTGATTTGCATTTCTCTGATGATTAGTGATGTTGACCACCTTTTAATGTACCAACTGGCCATTTGCATGTCTTCTTTGGAAAATTGCATATTCAATTCCTTTACCCACGTTTTAATTGGGTCATTGTTTTTGTTTGTTTGTTTATGTTATTGAATTGTATTATTTCCTTGTGTATTTGGGTATTAACCTCTTATGTGGACTGCAAATATTTTCTCCCATTCCATAGATAACCTTTCATTTTGTTAATAGTTTCCTTTGCTATGCAGAAGCTCTTTAGTTTGATGTAGTCCCACTTGTTTATGTTTGCTTCTGTAGACTTTGCTTTTGGAGCCAAACCCTCCAAAATCACTGCCAAGTTCAATGTCAAGGCAAATCTTCCCTATGATTTCTCCTAGGAATTTTACAGTTTCAGATTTTATATTCAAATCTTTTTCCATGTTGAGTTAATTTTTGTGTTCGATGTAAGATTGGGGTCTAATTTTATTCTTTTGCATATGGTTGTCCACTTTTCCAACACCATTTATTAAGACACTATCCTTTCCCTGTTGGATATTCTTAGCTCCTTTGCCAAAATTAATTGACCATATATGCATAGGTTTAATTCTGGGCTCTCTATTTTGTTCTATTCATCTATGTGTCTGCTTATATAACAACACCATACTGTTTTAATTACTATTAATATAAATTTGTAATATAGCATAGAAATCAGGAATTATGGTACCTCCAGTTTTGTTCTTCTTTCTCAAGATTGCTTTGGCTATTTGTGATCCTTTGAGGTTCCATACAAATTTTAGGATTGTTTGTTATATTTCTGTGAAAAAGTGCCATTGATATTTTGATAGGAGTTGCATTGAATCTGTAGATAATTTTGAGTAGTATGGAAATCTTAACAATATTAATTCTTCCAATCCATGAACATAGAATATCTCTCCATTTATTTATGTCTTTTTCAACTTCATTCATCAGTGTCTTATAATTTTCAATGGGCAGTTCTTTTACCTCCTTGAATAAATTTATTCCTAAGTATTTTATTATTTTTTAAGCTTTTGTAAATGGGATTATTTTCTTAACTTCTCTTTCTGATTGTAGTTAGTGTATAGAAATACAACTGATTTTTATATATTGATTTTGTATACTGGAAATTTACTGAATTCCTTTATTAGTTCTAAGAATTTTTGGTGGAGTCTTTAGGGTTTTCTATATATGTTATGTCATCTGCAAACAGAGACAATTTTACTTCTTCTCATCCAATTCTGTTGTCTTTTTTTCTTTTTCTTGCCTAATTGATCCCTCTAGGATTTTCAGTACTGCAGTGAATAAAATTGGCAAGAATGCACGTCCTTGTCTTATTCCTAAACTTAGTACAAGGTTAGCTACAGCTTTGTCATACATAACTTTGATTATGTTGAGGTAACTTCCTTCTATATACAATTTATTTATAGTTGTTTATCATGAAAGTATGTTGAATTTCATCACTTTTTTTTCTGCATCTATTGAGTTGATTATATGATTTTATCCTTCATTTTATTAATGTGGTGTATCCTATTTATTTTTTTGCATATGGTGAAACATCCTTGCATCCCTGAAATAAATCCATCATGATCCTTTTAATATACTATTGAATTTGGTTTGCTAATATTTTGCTGAGTATTCAAATCTTATACTTTAAGTAGTTCAGTTTATTGTACATCAATTATACTTCAATAAAGCCACTTGAGAGAATAAAGGATCTATTTTCTTACTAGCTTCAGTTTTTTCTCAATTTAAAACAGTCACAATTATATTGCTTACTTCACAGTTTTGCAACTATGGTTAGAGGAAAGAATGCATGAAAAGTGTCTAGCGCATGTTGAGTTGTTAGTAAATACTTGCTTTATTTTTAAAGTATTTTGAAGATTTTACTACATAGATTTTTCTGCTTATTTATACACCATTCATTACTCCAACATTTAAAAATGTATTATAGTTTTATAAATTCTAAATATTTTTCTTAAGTCTTCTTCTCTCCTATTGTTGATTTCAAAAAGTGTACTTTTTATTTTTGCCTGATGAGTTTTTCTTCACCATCACAAAAAGAATAACTTTGATATTTCTGTTGATGAATATTTTCATTGAAATTGTGTTAAATTTGAAATTATTTTGAAGAAGTGCTGTCCTTATAAACTCTTTTTTGGTATTAGAATTGTAATTATTTTAAGCTGGAAAAAAGTTTAACTTTAATTAAATTATAGGACAATTATTTGCTGAGATGATGCCAAACAGCTGGTTTAATTTAATTTTTAACATTTAAATCTGTTACTCAAAATTACCACATGTGTTGGGATTTAATATACTGATTAAATACGTGCAATAGAATCACCTGTTTAGAATTTCAAGTTGCTTCTGCTATCGTTCATCATTTTACAGATCCTGCGAGTTTAGCCTGCTTTGGAAGCATTCTATGAGTAGATGACAAGCATCTCTGCATTTAGTTATCAGAAAATCATTTTTTCCCCAGATTCTTAGTGAAGTCAAACAATAAACCAAGGATAAATCATGGGAAATTTCTCTTCAGAAACTTAACATATTCGGCTGATCTTGGTAGCATAGTCCATAACTAGGAGTCAACATATCAAAAAGAGTTCTTAATAAAGGCTAGCCAGTATTTCACTGCAAAATTACAGTATAACTAAGATTTTAAATGTGCTCCTGTAACAAAACGATTAGAATATGTGGACTCAGCTTGTTATGGAACCTGCTGTGGCTCTGACTGAAGTCAAGAGGCTGATAGATGAGCTCTGCCTATTCAGGTCTTAAGGGCCTTGAAGTCACTTAGATGGATGACTGCTTAACAAGAACAACATAACATTTTTGTACAGGACAAGAAATCTAGCTTGGTGCCAATAGACTGTGATGCTTGCCTAAACTCAATATTCAGATCATGATTATTTAAGTTATCTGTCAATGGCTTTCTCCTGATTTGCATTACACCTATTTGGCATTTCTATGCAGAGCACAGTATCACAGTTTTGTGTTCAAGGTGATGTAGAAGGAATGTTCTGAGCATTTAAGAAACACTATTTTTCTTCTAATCCTATTTTTATTTCACTGAGATATTTATATTTTAATTGATGTGGCTAGAAATTAGATAAGGTGACATATGAAATGAAAACCATAAATATTCCAATAACTTGGCAGTCTTGAGATGGTTTAAATTAAGATATGGGATTCAAATGTTAACCCAGCACATCAAACAAAAGAGGATAGAAAGAGAGATTATTGCAAAAAGGTCTAATATAATATAGAAGAATAAATTTTAAATTTTTATTTAATAGATAGAGTCCCATTTATAATTAAATAGAATGTAAGGCCATATTCCTATAAGCTTCTCGGAATAAAGTGCTCCTTCTAAGTTATAGAAGTATGTTAAATCATGCATTTATTATATCAAGTAATGTTTGGCAATAGTCTGGATATATAGGGCATGCTTGGTTTTAATAATTTATGTTTAAGATAAATTATTATTAACTTGCTTTCTACTGATACCATAGATATGTTTTATATCTTCTAGAAAATTTAGAACTAACATACAAAATGATGGTTAGGATAATAAATTCTGATAGGTGCAATCTATTAGTCTGCTTAGGCTACCAAAACAAAATACCATAGACTGGGTGGCTTAAACAGTAGAAATTTATTTCTCACAGTTCTGGAGGCTGAGAAGTTCAAGATCAAGTTGTGGCAAGTTAGGTTTTATTCTGAGGTCTCTTCCTTGGCTCATAAACTTCCACCACCTCTTCATTTGCTGAAATTACCTCTTCTTTGTGCATATGCAAAGAGAGAGAGATCTCTCTGCTGTCTCCTCTTATAAGAACACCAATCCCATCAGACTGGGGCCCCACTCTCCTGACCTCATTTAACCCTTCCAAAAGCCCCATCTCCAAGTAGCATCATATTACGGATTAGGGTTTCAACATATTAATTTGGAAGGACACAAGCATTTAGTCTATAACATTTAAGAAGAGATTTATTGACTAAACCATTCCAAATATGCAAGTCTGTAGTAAGCAATATACGATTTGTATCAAGCATTTGTTATAGAAGGTTTCTGTAAGTAGTATAAAGATGAACTTGATATGGTTCTTGCCCTGTGGGAGTTGACAGTCTAGTGGATAAGGCAAATGTATGGATTCAATTTTCATCTGAGTTGAACTAAATTTTACAATAGGAGTACAAACTAAATGTTTTCACTGCACAGAAGAGGGAAAGACCAGGTTTTCCTGAGACAGTCAGGAAAAGTTTACTAGTAGTAATGTCACCTCTGCTTGCTCCTAAAGTTTGAGTGGAAGGGGTGTAGTACCCTTACCTAAGAGGATAGACCTATGTGAGTGATATTAAATCCAGTTTATGAAAGCAAAAAATATTGCATATTAATTCTATTTTCAGTATGCCTCACTAGTTTGCTGCTCTACAAACCAATAAACATACATACTAATGGCTAGTTATGGGTACAACTACATGGGTAGATTGTGATAGATTTTTAAAAAGCATTTTATTATTATTTGTGCTTTTATTCTATTCTCAATACATATTTGATAAGATTTTTTTTTCATTTTTCTTGCTGAAACTTATTAATATATTGATAAATTAAACAAGATTGTATGTAATTTATGTAATATATAGCTATGTGTCTACCCTACGCAAATTGCACATGAATGGCCTTGACAAATACTATTAAGACATTAATCTGAGACCATGAGCCTATTGCTCTAAAATGGTAGATCCCTAAATATGAAACTCTAAAATTAGTGCTATGCCTTGAGAAAGTAATCTGTTCTTAAACTCCCACTTACCCACTCAGCTTATATATCTCTTAAAGATGAAAATTTAAGGAAAAAGAGTTACGCCTCTTGACTAACCAGTCCTGTGCATTTTAACTTTCCCCTCTTTGCAAAATAAATTCATCATCATTGCAAAACTATTTTTTAGAAAATAAAGCCAAGCAAAAAGAAGAAAATTTAAATTCCACTAATTCCACTCAGAATTGTTACTAAGTATTCTTCCAGTCATTTTCTGTGAATACATATAATGTTTAACACATATAGTTTTGTTACCAGACCTTAATATATATTAACACCTTTTCCTGTCAAGATTCTTCTGCCTAGCCATTCAATTTCATTGTGTCCATGTACCTTAATTTATTTCATTAATTGTATAAGAGTTGGACATTTATTTCTATTTTTCTCTATTATAAACAATACTGTAATGAACATTTCTATAATTAAATCTTTCACAGATTATTGTTTAATTTTTCAAAATGGATTTCTGTATGTAGTATTGCTGGACATTTCATTTGCACGTTAGCACATTCACTAAGCACATTTTAGAAACTTTAATATAGTTCACAATTAGCCTTTTAAGAGATTGTGTTCATGTATGCTATAAACAAAGCATATGAGTGCCTATTTCTCTGAACCTTCACTGGGTAACAGCATATGTACTTCAGGTGATGTCTATCTGTTGAAAGAGCTAGATGCCAGTCTTAAAGCAAATCTGATGAGTTAAGTATTTGTTAAACTCAATTTAGTTTTCTTTCCTCTCCCTGAATCTGTCTCTCCTTTTCCAGCACCAAATCATAAAGTTAGTTTATAAAAGTCAAGAAACACGTCCAATTTATTATTTATTTACTGTATGGAAACAGATGTAATAGATATGATTATGAAGAAATATTTGCAAAATTGCAAGTTTCAAACATGAATTCTTATAAACCATGGCAAATAACTTGCCATTTTATCATTAAATACCACTTCTTTCTTAATAAAAAGTGTCACCCTTCTACTATAATCTTAAGCCTGGAAGAACAAATTATCACCATGGCTGGAAACTAAATAATGTCTGTGATTCACTTTCAGTATACCACCTTTGAAGACAAACACAGCATCTAGTGGTGTTATCATTAAACCCTATTCTGAGTCTTTCTTGCCTTCCATACCATCAGTTGAAATTACTATGTCGGTAGAAATTAATAGAAGAATCATGATGGGGTAAGTTGAAAAATGTCCAGCTGCCTCCTATATAACAGTCAGAGCTTAACCATCTACTAATTTAATCAGCCTTTAAAATTATTTTTTAAAAATATCTGGGAAAACGGTTAGCATCCTATAGAAAGTATGGCAGTATCTGCAATATTTGAATCTTTGTGATGATTCTTCCAGGATCGGTTTAATATGATTTGAGGTGGTCAATTAAATAAGCCCTTCTATTGTTCTGGCTGAATAATGATTTGATTTTCCAAGCCTACTAATCCATTATTTTAATTAGCATTAAATTCATAAAAAAAAGAGAAAACCTAAATAGGCTTTAAAGTATCTTAAAAACCCTGAAATAAATACCACAAATGCAATTATCAGAAGGAAAGACAATAATAACTCTCATTTGGGTAATAAAGTAGAACTGCTTTCACAGAAAATTAGAGCAATAAACCCACACTTTAGACATATTTAGAAGTGTTTGAATGCCACTTAAATTACTGCTGCCTTTAGGAAGATGCTTGGGAATATAGTTGACAAGGAAGACATTTATTGACTTATTCAGTCCATTCTACAGAGTTCACATAGAAGCAGCAATCTAGGGTGAATTAGAAAACACCAAAAGCTTCTCGTAGACAAAAGAAAAACAAAACAAAATAAAAACACTAAATGTCCATCTGAAGTTTGGAGGCATTCCAAGGAAATTTCTTAATCCAGAGAAGTTATTCCAATGTTGGAGGAATATAAGGCACCACAGCAGAGTGGTGGAATGGTATATTTAGATATTAAACTATATGTTACCGTAACTATTTATTATCCAGGGGAAAGCATCAGAATACGGAGAATTTGTGGAAAGAGCAAATGCAACAATGAAGCATTAATAAGTAAATAATAACAACATTAATACTTTCAAATGTGTTGCCAACCTTTATTATTTCTATTTTCTCATCACCTACTGACTTTTGACTCACATCAACCACTTATTTAATTTTTTTTTACTTTATTCTGACTATTCTGTTATAAATGACACTATAATAAACATTATTTTAGCTAGACCTCTATGCACATTTTAAATATTTCTTTTATTTAAGATAAATCTCTTAGAATGGTTGGGATGACATTACTGCAACAATTAAGGCATAGAATAGACAGGTGAGCTTATAAGAAGAAAGAAACCTCAGTTTTGCTTTGAGTATGTCATAGGGTTTCCTCATGAGTCAAGAGATTGCCATAGAAAGGGTCCTTACTGTTAGAGCCATCAGACTGGTGCATAGTCATGTGGAAAAACCTGCTGGTCAGTTTCCCCACCAAACAGATGCTGAGCTGAAGGCCCACTTGCAGGAGGGTTATTAGTTAGTGCTCGCAACAGTAACACCTAGGGAGGACCAGAGGATTGGCTGGGGAGAAAAGGTGGACTTCCATGCAATTGCACAGAGGCTTGGTTTATCACACAGGGAGCCCTGGAGTTGCTACCACCCTTCAGAGTTGTCCTGGATTGAGGTAAGGTAGCTGAGCCTTCGTAGAGCTTCATTGACCAGTTATGGGAGTGGAACATAACTTGGGCAAGGTCACTCCTTTCAGCTGAGGGCAACAGCCAGAACTCCACACAGCTGGAGGAATGGACACCTCAGTCCTTAAGGGGAGGTCTGGGTGGTGTCTCAGCAAACTGCATAAACACCAGCCCTCAACCGTCTTTCAGCCAATACACCATCGAAGTCTCATGTTTAGTGTTCAAGCATGATTTTTATGTGGGATACATTTTCCATTCAATATTTCTAAATGATAAATGCTTACTATATTCCTTCCTTCCAATGATCTTTCCTCTCATTGACCATCTTCTGCCTTCTGAGTTCTGTGTTGTTGAGAATTCCAATATCTGGAGAGCCTATTTCTAAATTCAGAGTTCTTCAATGTAAAAATGTTAAATAAAGCAACTCTCAGGCATTATTATTACACAGTGTTTCATTCTTAAACATCACTTTACTCCTATATCACATTTCCTAGGCACCTCCAAAAAGGGAAAAATGAGATTTATTGTACATTTTGGTGTTAGCTATTATTATTTTATTTTAATTTTTCCAAGAATCGCACTGCTAAAGTTTTTTTTGTTTGTTTTTTAACTCACTGGAATAGATGTATGCTCACAGCCTTGAGTTTCTGAAATGGCATTGATTAAAATTAGGCATTATTTGAAAGTTTAACCCTTTCAAATATGCTTAGTGTTTAAAACAAAACAAACAACACTTGTGAATACAGTGATATTTTTTAGATAGCCTTAAGAAAGGAACATAAAATTCAGTGACACTTCAAAGGGAAAACAAAAGAATACTAAGAAGTAGCTAAATATAAATACCAATTCGTATTAGTATTCTGCTACATTTAAATAATTATCTCACAAATCTTTTCAAACATTTATTAAAAAGATTTCTAAATTATGAAGTCATTAGTATATAATGCAGTTTCTCTAAATACCAGCATTCTTTCTAAAGTCATGTCATATTATGGCACACTAATTTGTAAAACAGGAGAAAAAATATCATATTACATTCATGACTTTGAACCTTACACATAAATATTAATGAAAAGTCTCTTTGTTTCCTTCCATTCAGAGAAAACCAATATTTACTTTAAAGCTACTTACTTAGAAAACAGGACACCATCATGTCACCCTCATCAACCAAAGTGTTTATTAAGCATGCATATAATGCTTTTCTTTGGGGATCGTCCGGTACAGGACTCAAATTCCTTCACCATGGCAGCGCATGATGCAGGAAAAATAACAAAGCACAACCTACAGTGTCCACGATAGATACTGTGTTTAGGTACTCGCATCCTTTGCACAATGGGACAATTTACATTTCAGGACCTGGACCAGGCCGTTCATCATCATTATTATGCTAATTACCAGTGATTGTGATATTTACATATCTTAAATTAGTCTTTGTAAAAGCGTTAGCTAGGGAACTACTATTCTCTAGAATAAAATAGCTAGAAGGGCATTGACCAGTATCTGATGAAGTCATCCTCACTCTATGGCCACTGATTCACTTTTTTAAAAAATTGAGATATAATTGACATATAACATTATATTTGTTTCAGGTGTACAACATAATGATTCCATACTTGTACATCCTGCAAAAAGATCTTCACAATAAGTCTAACCATCATCACACATTACTTACAACTTTCTTTTTCTCGTGATGAGAACTTTTAAGATCTATATACTCTCTAAGTAACTTTCAAATATACAATATGATATTATTAACTATAGTCACCATGATGTACATTATATCTCCAGGACTTATTTTATCACTGGACGTTTGTACCTTTTGACCCCCTTCACTCATTTCTCTCCCCTCCGACCTCTGGTAACCACCCACTGATTCAGTTTTTAACTTTATTGAGACCTCTTATCCACTGACCACATCAACTTCTCATTATCTTTCAACTCCCTCCAGGTAACACTATCCTTATCTAACACAGATTTCACAGTCTATCATTATCTTCACTTTTTTTCCCAAATAGTATCAATTTCCTTGCCTTTTACTCCCATTATTTTCAATGGAGAAAACTCCAACCTGAGATGATTCCTACTGGGCATCTTTTTGCCAGCATCGCAGACTTGTTAGTGAAAAATCACACAACCAGATCTTTAGGTGCTCTCTCATATAAATATCGCATTCCATTAATGGGCACTTAGTGCTGTTTTTCCTATTTCTTAATTTCCCCAAAGCTTAATATTCTGAAGCGCCTTTCTCTTCTTTTCTTAAACCACCCACCCCTTCTTCACTCTCACTTAATGATGCATTCTTCCCTGACATTACATTGAGAAAATAGTAATCATCAAACGTGGTTTCCCTCATCTTCTCACCACCAAATTCAGAAATCTACTTGCATCTCCAAACATTGTTCTCTTTCTCTTTTCCTGTTACAATGGAGGTGCTATCCATCTTTATTGTGCCAAATGCCAGTTTCTTATTCTGTGCTCTGGGCCCTCCTTACCCACCCTAACTGAAAATTTTACTACTATTCTATTCAAGGATTTCTTTTCCTGACAGCATTTCCTCTCCTGATTATCAATCTCTCACTCCCTCTCGTTCATTTCCATTTTTCTCATAAGCATATACCATGCCATAATGAATCATGTTCATTTAAAAAAACAGCAAGAAAACTGTCTTTACCCCTAGTATCCTTTCTTTTTTTAAAATTTTATTGTATTATCATTGATTTACAAACTTGTGTTAGTTTCAGGTGTACCACTAAGTAATTGTTATACATATATTCATTCTTTTTCAGATTATTTTCTCATATAGGTTATCACAGAATACGGAGTAGAGTTCCCTATGCTATACAGTAGGTCCTTGTGGGTTATCTATCTTATATATAGTAGTATGTGTCTGTTAATCTCAGTTCCTGATTTATCCCTCCTCTCCAAGTCTCACCTTTGATAACCATAAGTTTGTTTTTGATACCTTTAAGTCTTTCTCTTTTGTAAATAAGTTCATTCAAGAACCATTTCATTTTTTGACTCTCTCTCTAGGTAAAACTTCTGAACTGTGCTGTCTTAATCCCTGACACCATTTTGTCATGTCTATTGACTTTTTGACTCAACGCAGCCTGGCTTCCTTCTCTACCACGTCAGAAAACTGTTGTCTTCAAAATACTAATCACTTCTGTGTTGCCAAATTGAAAGAGACCTTTTCTATCTTAAATTTACTAAATCTCCTGTCAAAAATTACATGTGGACTATTCTTATTTTCCTGACTCTCCACTCTTTGCTTCTACGACAACACATTTTCCAGTTTTACCTCTTTCTTATTTCTCTGTATCTTTCCCTAGTTTCTATTTCTCTGTCATCCCATAAATAATCATATTCTTATGGCCATGAGCCTGCATCTTCTTTTTTTTTAATACTCTCTTTCTTGATTACTTCATCTAATTCCATAGTTTTAAATGCCACTATATGGTGACTGTTCATAAATTTTTATTTCTATGCAAGATCTTCCTTCTGAGCTCTAGATTAATATATTGAACCTATTATTTAACATCTCCAATTATATATATCACCAATATCTCAAATGTAGCCTGTTCAAAATGAAACAGTTGATCCACAACACTGTTCTACAATCAGTACACATAGAGATCTTTCATTTTAGAAAATGGCAAACATTAAAATCTTTCAAGTTGTTGAAGTCAGAAGCCTAGCAGTCACACTTGCTCATAATTCACATAACCAATTAACCAAAATGTCTTCAATTCTGCCTTCTACATAAGCCTTAAATCCATTCACTTCTTTCCATCTAGTCTGCCTCTTTCCAAGTATAGTCCACATCATGACTTCTCCCTCTTCACAAGAATGATCTTTTTGCCATATAAATTGGATTATGATACTCCCCAGTATAAAGTCTTTCCACAATTTCCCATTGTACTTATAAGTATAACCTGAATTTTTTGTTGTTTTCCATAAATATAGACTCCAATTTTGAGGGGATCTCAGTTTCACCACATCCCACAAATAGCCTTCATGATCCACCTCCATCTTGATTTTTACCATTCTCTCTGGGCTCACTCTGCTCCAGCCACATCAACTTTCATTCATTTCCTCAATCCTCTTTCTCACCTCATGGTCTTTTCAAACTCTACGAAGAACATTTCCAACCCCTCAGCCTGATCTTTTCATTACTTGTTCCATCTTACACATCGTCTCAGTTTAAATGTCACCTCCCTATGTACCCTACTTAAAATAGATTTCCTCAGTTTATTATCTACCTCAAAAATGTGTTTTATTAAAAATTTATCAAATGTTTAATTTATTCTGTTTACTTGCTTTTGTTTTGTTCCATTTTTTATCATTCCTCCTTCTAGAGAAATGACTAGCCTGTTAAGTATTATGAGTGCAGCAACCATGTCAATTTTTTTTCACCACAGTAACCCCAGTTCCATAGTTTCTTACCTTATATATACTAAGCACTTAATCTTAGTTAAAGAAATGGCTATTATCTGACTATTTTATATAATATTATACACTATATGTTTCAGTCTGTTCTGGCTGCTGTAACAAAATACCATAGATTAAGCAGGTTATAAACAACAGAAATTTATTTCTGACAGTTTTGTAGGCTGAGAAGTCTATGATCAAGGCAGTTGCAGATTTAGCGTTTGCTGAGAGCCTGCTTCCTGGTTCATAGATGGCCATCTTCTCACTGTGTGCTCGCATGGCAGAAGCGGGCTTGCAGATCTCTGGGGCCTCTTTTATAAGGGCACTAATCTCACTCATGAATGCTCTGCCCTTATGACCTAATCACCCTCCCAAAGTTCCACATCTAAATACTATCATATTAAGAATTAGGTTTCAACATATGCATTTTGGAGGGACAAAGTCAGTGTACAGTACTATATATATATATTATATATCATTAGTGTTTTCCATAGGGTAGAATGTTTCCACAGTTGGTATGTGATATGTTAAGTGGCACATTTGAATAACCATATTTTCTCCTTATTTTAATAAGTAAATATAAAACTTTGTATAATTAATTATATTTTATGTAATTATTGTTTACATAGTAAATTATATATATTATATATATATAATACAAATAAATATTTAGAAAAAATACTTAGAAAAAAATAGAGAACACTTCTAAAACCCATGATTTTCCAGATAATAGTCACCAGATATTGTTCCTCAATTTGAAGAAAAATATTAGATAAGTTATAATGTAGGTGAAAATTAGCCAGGCACAAATTTTGAGAGTAGCATGTACATTTTTGAAATATGGGAACACAGCCTCAAATAAGCTGCAAACTTGATTCTGTAGTAAATCCACTTGGCTGAGAAGAAAGTGGGTAATTAAAGACCCAGTGCATAAGTTACGAATCTGCTTTGGTAGATTATATTATTATGCACGAGTATTCACTGACTATCCCATTCAGGTCAGGCTTGGCCATGTGACTTACTTAGAAAACAAAAAGTAAGCAGAAGTTATGGGTTTAAAAGAAGCTGTAAAGGCCAGAACATCACAACCGTGTTCTCTATTTATCCTCTGCCAAAAGAACCAGCAATATTCTAGATGTAAGCTGCTCTATCAGCTGAAGTCCCAAAGAGAAGTTAGACTGAAAGAGCTTGTGAAATTTTGCTCTACTTCCTAGCTAACCAATTAGGCTGCCACAATGTTGGCACACTGGTGAAAAACACAAGTCTACTGGATCAGAGACAAATTTATCACTCAGAGTAACAACAATAGCAAGACTATCATCATTTGCTCAAGTTCTTTCTGAGCCTCAGTTTTCACAGGGTGACACAAAGAAGACAGGGATGCCTACATACGCAGTAGGGTATTTGACAGGAGAGGAACCAGTAGCTTAGGGAACCCGAATCTTTTTAATGGCCTGACATTTGCCCTAGAGAAAGACATCTTTATCGTACTGGACAGAAAACAAACCTGCCCTTTTCTCTGGAGAGATACATATCTCTATCTTCATGGTTGTTAGCTATATATATATATATATATATATATATATATATATATATATAGTAGCATCTTTATTGGAGTATAATTGCTTTATATCATTGTGTTAGTTCCTGCTGTATAATGAAGTGAATCAGCTATACATATACATATATCCCCATATCCTCTCTCTCTTGCGTCTCCCTCCCACCCTCCTTATCCCACCCCGCTAGGTGGTCACAAAGCACTGAGCTGATCTCTCTGTGCTATGCAGCTGCTTCCCACTAGCTATCTATTTTACATTTGGTAGTGTATATATGTCAATGCTACTCTCTCACTTCGTCCCAGTTTACCCTTCCCTCTCCCTGTGTCCTCAAGTCCATTCTCTACTTCTGTGTCTTTATTCCTGCCCTGTCTCAGGTTCATCAGAACCTTTTTTTTTTTTTTTAGATTCCATATATATGTGTTAGCATATGGTATTTTTCTCTTTCTGACTTACTTCACTCTGCATGACAGACTCTAGGTCCATCAACCTCTCTACAAATAACTCTTGAAAAGATAGTTCAGAACAAAAGCAGTCAGGCCTGTTTCAAGATGTGCAAAAATGAAGAGACCTGTGGAGAACTGTCACTCAACCTAGTCAAGTAACAATGGATATGTAGTATGAGTGAAAATTAAATCCTTATTACTGTTAGCCCCTGAGATCTGGGGGTCATTTGTTACCATAGCATAATCTAGACTATTCTGAATAGTATATCTAGATCTGTTGATTTTATAGGGATGTATATGTGAAATTTTGGAATTCCTTAAACCTCCAGAAATTATAGAAAAGTGATTGTGTATGACTATATCCAAATACATTTTTTATTTAGTTAGAAATTATGTAGCATTTATCAGATCTTGAAGAGTTATGATCACTTAAAAATTCTAAAATTAGCCAAAAATGTATTTGATAATTCCCAAGAACAGACATTTTGACTTTTCATTTATGTCTAATCAGAAAGAGATTGCATTTTTAAAGAAAATGCAAAATGAAGTATGACTATGTATGTCATGAAAATGGAAAGTTTAATTGGAAATTGGTAAATAAAAGTATTTTCAGATTAATTCATATCAATATAAGAATATTCTCAGGGTTTCCCTGGTGGTGCAGTGGTTGAGAATCTGCCTGCTAATGCAGGGGACATGGGCTCGAGCCCTGGTCTGGGAGGATCCCACATGCCGCAGAGCAACTAGGCCCGTGAGCCACAACTACTGAGCCTGCGCATCTGGAGCCTGTGCTCCGCAACAAGAGAGGCTGTGATAGTGAGAGGCCCGCGCACCGCGATGAGGAGTGGCCCCCACTTGTCACAACTAGAGAAAGCCCTCGCACAGAAACGAAGACCCAACACAGCCATAAATAAATAAATAAATAAATAAATAAACTTTTAAAAAAAAGAATATTCTCTTTATACCCAACAGTCCATGAAAAGTTTGTGTTATGTTTGGAATATGAATGTTTCTTCAGCCTCTCACATAATGTTCATTTGGGTCATATTTTTTCTTTTCTAATATATTTGAGATCACACACTATAAAATAAAATGACTGAAATGGGAAAATATAAGACAAGCATTCTTTATATGCATACAAGACAACCAATTCTCCTAAAATTTCTTGGAATTGTAATTAGATTTCTCAATGCAATGGTGCTGAATAGAAGGATTTCTCTTTAAGTCTGGAAGTATTTTAATCAACTTAAAATATCGTATAATAGCACCCAGAAGTAAATATATAGAGATGACATACATTTTTACTTACTGACCTTTTATTTAGAATATAGTTGAGTGTATATGAGTGAGTGTGTATGTGTGAGTGAAACAGAGGCACAGAGAGATTGAGAATAAGAGAATGAATTCAACTCATGACCAGAAAAGGGAAAATTGTGTATTAGCATATTAGTGCCTCAGGCTATGGTGGCAGCCAACTGATCTGAAAGCAGAGATTGAGTTTAGAGGGCCCAGAATTAGGAATGGGAGAGGGAGCAGGGTGAAACTCTAAGTAGAGGGACAAGTCAAGTTAAAATCAATTAGGAAATGTGGAGATTGAAATTCCACAGAGACATGCATTAAGTGAAGGCAAAGGGCCCCATGCAAGATTGCCATCAGGGTAAGGAGGGCTAGGGTTAGGGTTAGGTCAGGTTAAGGTTAGGGTTAGGTCAGGGAGACAGTTTGGAGCTTGGGCAGTCAGTGCCTGTGTAAGGGGACATGGGAGTAGTTTTCTGAAATAGCACTGGGCTCCCTAGCTCTTAACCCTTCTTCTGGGAAAGTTTGGCACTGGTTTTGAAACACCAAACAGAGGGAAAATAGTGTAGATCAGGGGATCTTAAGATGGTGTCTTGGAATTTGGAAAACGTTTCACATCTTTATTTTTATGAATTCTAACTGAAATTCTAACTAAAATGAATATAGGCAACAAACAACAAAAGTATTAATATTAATGATATCTGCGTCTTTGTCGCCAATAGAAATCAGATATTTTTATATCACATTATGGTTGTTACATCTATCTTGAAATATCTTTTTTTTTTTTTTTAATGCAGTATGCGGGCCTCTCACTGCTGTGGCTTCTCCCGTTGCGGATCAGAGGCTCCGGACGCGCAGGCCCAGCGGCCATGGCTCACGGGCCCAGCCACTCCGCGGCACGTGGGATTTTCCCAGACCGGGGCACGAACCGGTGTCCCCTGCATCAGCAGGCGGACTCCCAACCACTGCGCCACCAGGGAAACCCCTGAAATAGCTTTTACATTCATGATTACTTTGAAATCATGGCAGCTACTAAACTCACTACCAGATATTATTTAATGTTACTAATGAAATACATATATTGCTTTATTCAAAACTGATTTCTTAAATTACAATAACTATTTTTACAAAACTGGCTTTCTCTGTAATGTTTTATTTTATGAATTTAACAATTTTATTCTGACAGGAGGTCCGTGACTTCATGAGACTATCAAAGGGATAGATGACACACAAAAATTTTAAGAGCTTGGGCTTCCCTGGTGGCACAGTGGTCGAGAGTCCGCCTGCCAATGCAGGGGACACGGGTTCGTGCCCCGGCCCGGGAGGATTCTGCATGCCACGGAGAAGCTGGGCCCGTGAGCCATGGCCACTGAGCCTGCACGTCCGGAAACGAGGGAGAGACCACAACAGTGCGAGGCCTGAAAAAAAAAAGTTACGAACCACCGATAAGAATGTATAAAGTTTCAGACTATTCAAAAATACTTACAATTTTAGGAACTGGATTGTTCTTACCTTCTGAATTCATAAAAGAAAGCTTCTAAATTTTCATTAAGTGTTTAAAATTGACAAGTGTGTTCTGATAAATATTGAAAATTCTGAATTCATTTTTGTCAAAAGAATATGCTTTTCTTGTATATGCAAAATATATTAGTAATGAATATTTTCAAAATCATCAACAACCTGAATAGTTTTCATAATTATATCAATACGCTATGTGAAAAGAATCCCGGATTAGGAATTCAATATTCAGCTGTCCCAATTCTACCTCTAATAAACTCACTTCCTGGGCCTCAGTTTCTTCACCTGAGTTGACTGGGAGGTGATTTCCAAGGAGTCTTCCAATTTTGTGATTAGTAATTTTTAGTATTTACTAAGGAAGTTATTTCTGATTTAAATTTAACAGCATAATGGGTTAAAAAAAAGGATTAAAAAATTTCAACTTGACATAAAATAACCATAAAATAACTAGTTTGATTCAAATATGAAAGAAATATATGTACACATCTTTTTTGGTTAGCATAAATTTATAGTTGCATAGGCTGATCTTTAAAAAAAAAAAGGAAACTGATACGACTGACAAGCTGCTTTCTGACTTTCATAATTTTCTTTTTGTTGTGGAAACTTGGGAGGTAATCATAATTTTGTAGGAGAAGTTGTAATCAATACTTTTTTTTTTTTTTTTTTTTTTTTTTTTTTTTTTGCGGTGCGCGGGCCTCTCGCTGTTGTGGCCTCTCCCGTTGCGGAGTGTGGGCTCTGGACACGCAGGCTCGGCGGCCATGACTCACAGGCCCGGCCACTCTGGGCCCGGTTGCTTTAGTACCATATCTTGTTAATTCATAGAGACTAGCAGCTTTACAAGAAGCTGCCCTTGCTCTGAAAAGATAGACAATCCCTTTCAGACAGACCACTTCTGAGCTTAATGCTTCATGGAATAAGTATTATGGTTCACGTACGTCAATTAGACATTTCTTAGAGTTGCAAGATCAATTTGACATTCTAATTAAATAACACCTTTAAAAAAAAATCAAAACCACAAAGCTTCATGAGCTGAAACTGATCAGAGAATAGCACTAAACTTTACCTATTACCTGAGCTCTAAGAAATACATGTTGATGAAAACTGTGACTCAAGCAATAAGTCAGGTCTCTGTCATGCCTAATTCTCCATGTTGTTAAATTAAAAATTGTTCCTCAGAAATGCCATGATACAGAGTATTTGAAGACTGACCTGGATGGGTAATCTAAAAGTCAGCAAAGAAAGGACAGTAAAAGAATTTTGAGCGAGCATTTGAAACATTTTCCTTCTAAAATTGACAAGATTCATTGTTGTCTGAATGAAAGACCTCAAATCTGTTAGCAAAGCAAGATGGAGTGAAATGCAGTTAATGCATCTAAAATTGTAAAATTGTTTTAAAAAGTGCCTTTCTTATTACATCCAAATAAAATTTTCAAGATAGAGGCATTGTAACATGACTCTAACATGTGCAGTGCTGTGGTGTACAATAAAGTAGCAAAATTAATCCCTTCCCCTGACGACCTCTAGAAATGAAAACCCATTATAGTATGATATTTGTACTTAGGTCATGATGTTTTGTGCTGAATTTGAATGCCATGAAATGATTATGTATAGTGGTTGATGGGGACATATGTGCAGATAATTACATAAATAATCCTCTTTACATGGGTGCAAGGTGACTTTTTAGATCAGGGGGAAAGTAGTTGCAACCTAATAAAACTCATAATAATTTTCGTTACTGCTAAGGCATGGATGGATCTTCCTCTCCCAAAGATCGATTAGAGATATTTTACTTCTCACAGGGATCCAATGAGAGAATTTGACTAGAAGCCCTGCATCTTCAAGGCCATTGACCACTACATTATATGACAAAGCCTGTCCTCAAGATATAAGCCTCCATGAACATCTTTAACAGGGTCAAGGATCTTTCAGTGTTGCTTTGCTCTGAAAAGGAAGGCAACCTACAAGATTATGAAAATGAGCTTTCAGAAATTCGTGTTTAAAACCTGGGTATGTTTTTCACATATAAGAGATTTCCCCCTGAAACTAAATGTTGAACTACTCTTATTTACCTACTCAAGCTACTTTCATTTTCCCTAAGCCATGATAATTTTTTCTTAGCCTGTGAAATGAATGTCCTTATATTCTTCAAACAACTTATAAAAAAAAAAAAAGGATTCTACCCTGTCTCTTCACTTTCTTAATTGTTCCCTCTTTTTGCATCATTGCAAATTAGCTTTTACACCTTCTGTTGACCAAAATATCTACTTTAAACATAGCCAATTATTTCCTAGTACAATAATTGGACTATAAAAATTGTACAATAATAATTAATCATTGGACTATAAAAATTGTACAATAATTTTCTTAGTACAATAGTCTTTCCCAAGCCTTAGTCTATTTGGTAACTTTTTAGCATTTTCCGTGTACAACTCCTGCTTTCTTAAAATTCTCACATTGTCTATTTTTCATAGGCATTCGATAGTTATTTGCTGAATGAGCAAATGAATGCTTATACTCTCCTGATTTACCTTCTCCATTTTTAAGTGCTTCTTCTCTGTCTTATAATGCACGGCCATGGCTTTAACTTCTGCCTTTATAGGTGATGCTCAGTTATCTAACTCTTTCTTCTCCAGGCCTCGTTACTGAATACCAGATCCTTAATTCCAAATGCCTTTTAAAAAATTCTCTGTACAATTTCATCACCAATAGATTAAGTTCAATGTGACTCCTGACCATCAGAACACCAAATAGCTCCTACATTCTCTGTTTTTGTTAATGACATTACTATCTCCTTGGTCATTAAAGTTTCACATCTCAGTTTTATTCTGAACTTCTCGCTTTCTGTTCAAACATGCAGTTTTGAAGATTCTGTCTCTATATTTTCTCTTCTATTTACTGGCATTGCCAACACTAGTTCAAGTCAACAATAAAATTCTCTCTGAGCCTTCTTCTAATCATATACTTAGTTACTTCCCTGAACCCCTGGTGCAAAACACTTTGTATAGCAGACTACAATTGCTCAATAGAAAGTATAGGAAATTAACTAATTTTTCTACATAGCCTCAGCATTTTCCAAACCAAAAATAATGAATTTTTCTTCCTAAAAACAAACAGCTCTGATAATGTCATTCTTCAGCTAAGAACAAACCAAACATTGCAATGGTTCTGCATTACTTAGTGAATAAAAATCCCAATTATTGGTGTAGTACTCCACAATCTTTCCCAACACTAACCTTATTTTCTGTACTCTAATCCCACTTATCTTACTCTCCACTCCTGAATTACTGCTATTGTTTAATATTTCAGTCCCCACCAAGACTGAAATTCTCATGTAAATTTTCCCAATCTCTTTTCCAGAGATTAGAACTTTGGTTCTGACTCTAAGGCAGTGAGTCTGAGTTTGTGCGGTTCCCAAGGAAAATGTGCTACTAGCTTGGACTCCCTAATTAATAATTGGCAATCTTGCTACCTCACTCTGTAAATTTATTTCTACTTGCATCACCATGACCAGAAAATACTATAAAATTCAAACACCAAGGTGTACTTGCCCACCAAATTGAACTTTGCTTTCAGCAAAAGGAATAATTTTGCTTCCCCCAAGAGGGTGAATTCAATACCAAGTCTCATCTTTACACTGTTTGCCCACCCTAATATAACTGAGTATGTCTGCATATATCTTTCTTCTGCTAAAATATCCTAGAACATGTTTCATTTAGTTATTATAACAGATATAACAAGCCTCCATGAACCCATGGAATTATAAACTTATTAAGGGCAAAGAGTATGATTTGGTCTCTGTTGTATCATTCACTATAATTTGTATATTATCTCATACAAAGAAGATACTCAAATATTTGTCAAATGAGTATTATGCTTGTTTCATCATCTCTTTTTACCTCTGCCCCACCATAACTTGATTGAAGCTGTCTTTCTGCCTGTTGACTTAGAGTGGAATTTGGTACAGTTATTCTGATCATGATGGGTCCATGACTGAAAATTTATCCTAAAGTAACTTTGGTATTAAGAAATGAAGAATCAGAGCTCTTGGAGGTCACAAAGAAGATTGCGAATTATTGGTGAACTGTAGCATTTTGATGAATTTTGAGAAAAAAAATTGCCTTTCCTAAGACATTCGAAAATTGCTTAAGACTACATTTTAGAGACACTTTTATGCTTGTGTAAAATTATTATCTGTCTGTAGAATTAACACATTTTCGATTTCTCTTACTTGAATACAAAGAAAATCACGGAATTTAAAAGACAGAATAAAATTTACTTTGTAAAAAGCCAGTTCAAACCTTTCATTTTGCCAAAGAGAAAACTAACACAAAAATAGGCAGTGACTTCTAAGGCCAAATAGAGCCAGAATTTGAATAGCAATAAGGAGAAACCAGTGGGATGCACGGGCCAGAAAAGAGAAAGCACTTTGAGAGGAGTCTTCGAAATAGATATTAATTTCTCCCTGATTTTCATTCTCTCCTTCTTCCTAGTAGCTGCATGTGCTCACCCAATTAAAAACTGTATTTTGAAGGGTCCTTATAATAGGAGTGGCTATGTGATTAAAATGCTGTACTTCCCTTTCTCTTTTCACACCTTCCCACCAGTTGGAATACAGACCTGATTTAAACTGAAAATGTTAGAGCAACATGACAGAAGGAAACAGGGAGCCAGTCTGAGCTTGTTCAGCTGCCCACTTACCCTCGACTGCCTCCTATCTGGACTATTCCATGAGGAATAACCTTCTGAGAGCTTGAACCACTATATTCTGGATCTCTTTGTTATTGCAGCTTAGTCTACACCCTAATACAGTCTTCAGGCCAACTGTGTGGACACACGAAACATTGATTTTTAGTGGTCAATAGGACCTTAAAGAATTTCTGTTCCAACCACTTATCTGTTGTTGATAGATGTACACTTATGCAGAGTACCTTACAATTCAAAGAAAACATCTCATAAACTGATAATCTTAAAGTTGAGTTGTAATGTTTTCCTCCACTGAAACATCATGTTAAAAATTTATGCCAATGAGAGCAGCAAACTAAAATGCCAGAGAAATTTATGCTTTAGTACTACATGCTATTCCTCTGCAGCATGTATAACTTTACTTCCAGAATTTACTTATTAATTCTGTTCTCAGAACTATTCATTCATTGAAACACTGGTTGACAAATAGTTAATGAATCATCACTACATATCAGGAACTGTGCTTAGTCAATGAGATAGACAGTGTTCCTGTCCTCACGTTTGATAAAAAATACAGTCATTAAAAATAATGAAATTAGCAAGTCTAGGCATCATTATTAAAAGGGAGCACAGAGTGGCACTGGAGTATGGAACAGGAGGACCTAATGTAGTCTGGTGTTGAGAATGCTAAACACTTCGTCTAGAATTTTTTAGCACAGAATCTGTTGTGTCCATAAAGTTCTCTTATTTTTCCCTTTGCCTCAGCAAGTCAGTTAAAATTTTTGAAAGCATGGGGAGGAATGTAAAAACAAGACATCATTTTTCATGGTATGGCGTAAAGAACCATAGCTATGGTAAAAAGCAGCAATAAGATCTCATGCACCTCTTCATGTAGGGCAGGAGGAGAGGCATGGGGAATAACTGAAGTCAAAACCAGAAGTGAGGGAGAGGAACACACAGGAGATGTTTTAGTCTGGTTACCCACAGAATAATGTCTGGCTTCCAACCAGCCCTTTCTAGGTTAAATAAACACAATTATGCAATGTTTTGAGTGTGCGATTGTCACAACTTTGAGTTTTAGGGTTATTTAAAAAATGAAATTGTGTGTGTGGGTGTGTATGAATGAATCTTATGTAAGATGTAGCCATTATAGTAAACTGACTAATTTTATACATTAAAACTTGATTTCAATAATTTAAAATAACTTATAATAATGACTGTTATATTCTAGACATGAAAATTCAGTAAAGACACTATATTAAAACATGACTAAAAACCTATATGGCCTAAATATTCGTTTGAACTTTTGAACTCTACCAGTTATTCCTAAATCAATAATAAAAATAATAACAATAATAATACAAGATTGGGGAGAGAAAGGAGAAGCCAATAGTCCTTCATGCTCATCCCTTTAAATCCATTACTATCTCTGAATTGTAAGATGATCTGTAAAGATGAAAAAACAATAAAAAGAGATGGTAAAGCAGAAGCCAACATAAGCTTGGATAGTATCCAGTGGGAGGAAAAAGCTTTATAATTGGTAAATACTATAATGAAATATGTTAATTCATATCACAAGGATTTAGGAGTCAAGGCCCATCTGTGTGAAACAAATGCCACCAATAAAGATGTTTTCCCACCTGGATTATCAAAGCATCAAACAGTGATTTTTACCACATTTCAGAAACAAGCCATATGTTGAAAAGTCTCTCACTTATCAAGGGCATAAACATGTTATAAGGACATATTTTCAGAAAGATTAGAGAGGATATTTTCATGCAACTCTTCATTGGTTTCTAGTATTTTATTTTCCAGCCTTTTCACTGATCTTTTGTGGGGTAGCTCTATCTTCTAGCTCACCATAGTTTCAGAGGAACTGTTGAAACTCTCTAGGACAACATTGTTAGTTCACACTTTCTGATTAAAAGAGGATGCTAATGGGATTGACAGTCCTTCTCATGTCAGTCTCTCTCCTCCTTTATTTTCCTTTAAAACATTTCTGGAAGCCTAAGAAAGCTACAACTATTTCTTTCTGGGCACTTTGCAACACAACTAAAATATATTTTGAAGCAGAGCACTGTGCATGCAAAGATGGTTATTAATTATGCAAAAAACTGCTTGTTTGGGTGCATATTTTGTGCAGAAAATGGTATAGTAGCTGGACCACGTTCTTTACTGATGGAAAACATGTACCTGCTTACAGCTACATTGGGCCTTACAAAGGCCCAATTTACTAAAAATTAGCGATCCATCAGATTGATGGGCATAAAGCAATCTGCACTGTTGGCGCCTTGAAATTTCTTGCATCAGTCACCAGATCATGATTTACTAATAGGGTTTCAGGGCTTGCAAAATAGCACAACTCTAACCACATATTAATATTTAATCTGGCATTTTAAGTGCACCTAACAAAAGACCCCAGAGCTGCTGACAGAACCCTAAATTGTGAATTTCTTTAAAAGGAATTGAGCAGGTCCACAGTGATCTTATGAGAAAAAGGAAAATAAATGGGTTCCAACATTTCTTATGTAGACCTCACCAGCCAGAGCTCTCATTTTTTTTTAAAAGTATTTATCATGCATTTTTTGATATTTTATTAGAGAATCACAAGGCTGTTTCTGGCAGATGGCTGCAAAATCCACAATTAGATGACAGCAGATGCATTTTGGTTAATAAATTTTATATTAGACAATTTGCTCCTTAAAATAATCCATTGGCACTTCCAAAATATTGCTAAATGAGAGAAGATCTAGCCTATAAATCACTAGAATCACCGTATTACATGCTTTTAAGCAACTATATCTGTTCTGCAATAGTAAGTTGAAGAAGGCACTCAGTGGGCAAGTGGGTTTGCTTTGCAGCCCTATTTTCAAGGCTGAAGATACCCATTAATGTCAAGTTTCAGAGGTATCCAGAACCACTTCAAACAAGAGTGCACAAAAGCTGAGGGAATGACTACCTGCTGATGATATTGAACACATATAATTGCTGTATCTAATATCTGTGATGAGTACACAAAATAGGTGTTGAATTACTTCTATTTGTGACAAAAAATATACCATAATTTACAAAAGATGTTCCTATAATAACAGGATGCCACCTGTAATAACAGAATGTTTATTAGTGTACAAATGAGGGTTATAAATATTTCTTTATCTGTGGAACAAAAGACAACTTATTAGCAAAAGATAAATTGCATAGCAAAATCTCAATGACATGCTAGGTTTGTCATGAATAAAAACAAAAAGCTTTTTATTTTCACAGACCAATGCCTTTATAATCCATTTAAAATAATATACTTGCCACTAGGTGGCTATTTCTGATCAGATCATTTTACCATTTTAATTACATTTTTAATATCCTGGCTGCATAAACAAAGATAAATTACAGACCCTGCACAATCTGGCTGCTAGCTCAGGCATAGTCAGTAATAATATCAGCTTTTGTTTGTGAGTCGTCTAATTAGATTCTGAAATCTAGGCTTTGTCAATCAATAATTTTAATTTTAGAATCGCCTTTTGATCTTGTATTTCATGTTTGTTTGGGAAAATGATCAGTAGGACAAAGCTGATAATTTATGCAGAAACAATCTCTCAGCAGAACTATACGCACATTCCTCCCCATCAACAGAAGCCTGCAGACTAAGCTTGGCACAGGTCTAATTAGCATGCAGATATGTGTCACCTCATTGGCAATTCAAATTGCTTTTTTATAATGTACCTCAAATTATGCTACTCAAACATTGTATTTGATTTCCAAAGCCCCCTGGGCACCCCATAATGTCTCCCTTCATCCTGGGTATGAAGCATTTATTGAACAATCTGCTGAGACTGGCTGCCTTTTCGAAAACACCCAAACATGGTATCCCTGGGACCAGATTTTCTTCTTGTCAGAGAGCAACTTGTTCTTCTGAGGAATTCCTTGTGCCCCATTTGTAGGTTTAGAGATGATAGGTTTCCTCAGGAGTTGCCTCTTCCACATGGTTGATCTATAAGGGCTTCACTCCTAAGCCACTCATTTTTAAAGTGGTGGGAGGCTGTCTGGGGAGCACACATTAATATGCGACACATAACCACATCTCTGAATGCCAGTCTTCCATTCTTCATTAAACAAAAATGGCTGGATTGCAAGGATTGTTTTTCCTCTCTCCCACATGCAGACACACACACACACACACACACACACACACACACACATTTGTTTTCTTGGGCACACATATGTGCACGTAACCTTCTCCTGCACCTACGCACCCCACCAAAGACACCCAGAGCATATCATGTCAGGATTGAGTTGTGTGTGAAAGTTGTCTGCTACACACATGACAAATAAGGAGATTCCAGCATACATACACTGGGGCTTTTTTTTTTTCCCTTTATTTTTTTTTTTTTTTTTTGCCATGCATCAACAAGTGGCAGAATCAATGGTGTACAGTTATTCAGCAATGTAATTCATTTCACTGGCTTTGGCTCCTAGCCAGATCCGCCATCTGTCTCTAGCTCTCCCTCTCCCCCTCTCTCTCCCTCTCCCTCTCTTTCGCTTGAATTTGTCCTACATTTCGTAATATTACGTGCCTGCCATCCTTATCCTATGCCAGAGGTACACCACCAGTCTCACCCCCATTCCTGCGTGGAGTTCTCTGAGTTCGGTGGCACTTGGGATATTCCACTTCAGTGCCATGGGAAGAAAAGGGTAAGGAAAAAGCAAAAGGATTAATGCAAAAAATATATATACATATATATAATGTTCTGGTATCCAATTGCTCCTGCTTCAGCCTTTTATCCAAAGCCTTGAGATGGATCTGCCTCATCCAGGAACTTTTTCTGCTTCGTTAGAGTATCTTCGTTTTCTTTATCAGACGCCGGCACCCCACGCCAGTGCACGGCTCCATGGAATGCTTGCTGTTGGACACTTGCAGGGCTCTGCCACCAAACAACCTCCTGCATTGGAAATCGGGGGACTACTCCAGGATCTTATGCGTGCTTGCTGTTTGAAGCTGCAGAAAAGTGAATAATCAATTAAGTATTGATTTCTTGTAAGATTTGGTAAATTTCAAAGCAAGACAAAGAGGATGGCTTAAGGAAACACTGCAGGGACTTGGCGTAAATTAGACAACTCACGGAGGCGCAGAATAAAATAACACCTCAACTGAAGATTTCCTTGGAAGAATTAGCACTAGCTATTGGAAGACAATGGTGGATTTAATCAAAACAGCAGGCATGCAAGAATTTTACCCGTGAACCAGAAAAAGGAGCTAATTATAACCACCTTTTTAATGGAGCTAATTTGACTGAATGGATGCAAATGTGCTTTATTTATGGATGAAGAAGCAAGCTTTACTGCAATGATCTTGGGATCATCGTATCTGCTAAGCTTTGCAGCTCCTGTTACCTTCAGTACATTTTTATTTCCAGAGAAGGTATTTATATGTAAACAACAGCTAACCATGCAAAAGATTCATCGGAACAATATACTATGGTGTATGAGATATAATCATAATTTTGCAGCCTCTCAGGGTTTCCCCTAAGTTGGGGTTTTGCAAGCTTTGCGTGCATTGGGTTATGGTAAACAATAAATGAATGATGTTAAACTGTTGTGATTTTTCAATGTGTAGTTTATTAATTTATCTTTATTAACATGTTGATTCAGAATTATTTGGCAATTAATCCATAATGAAAGGAAGGGAATTGTTGGGTGGGGTTTTTAAAATGCATTTGCAGTCTTCTTAGAGATCGGAATGTGTAGGTCCCACCAGCCCATGAGCTCTATAATTATTTAAAAATGGTAAAAATTTTTGACAATTTGAAGAATTGGTTTTATAATGGGAACAACGTGTTATAATAGGTAAAAAAAGAATTGTTATGTTTTCTCTCTAGTTAGAATGTTCTTGAGTGGTTAACTCCTCTGTTGCTGATGAGAAGTAAATATCTTATAAGTTGCAAGAAGGAGAGATTGTAATGACAATGCTTTGTTCTGATGCCTCCTCACATTTCAGGCTGAAGTGCGTTTTAAACATTTCCTTCTATTTCTATTATTTTCTTTCTCTTCTTTAGTTTTCTTCTTTTCATCATATTTTGCTGTCTTGCAATCTACATTCCCTGAGCAGCCATAGGAACCAAGTTACATTAAGCTTCAACACAAAGACCTTGTAAGAATAATGAATCCTCATTTGCATCGACATTTGTATTCAGATTTGCCAGGCTATAAACTTGGCAGATCAAGCGGAATATTAAGTAGAGGCTTCCATGGTAAATTGTGGCTCTTGAAATTGCTAAGTGCCCCCCTCCTTTTTTCCTCTCTATCTGTGGTGGCAGGTGAAGTCTCATGACTACTAGCTTCTTCAGAACTGCATTGGCCCCTTCATCTTTCTGTACGTGATGTCAGTTTCAAGCAGAAGAGGGAAAAACCAGTAGTAGGTATTCTGGCTGAAGGTACAATATGACGTGTCACTGGAGAATTAACTCTAGAGCCCAGAGACCATGAGAGAGGCGCCTTTAAGCAATTAAAGGGTGTGGGAAAATTAATTATCATGTGTGGGCTAAGGTTTGATTTTCCTGGTATATTCAAAATATATTAATCTCGTAAAGGTTCACACTCATTTTTTAACATTTTTAAAGGTTATAGGAGGACCAGTGTAGCTCTTTATTCATGAAATAATTCAATTATGCCATTGAGTCATTGTCACTCATCTACTCATACCCATTCTTAAAATACTTGAAATGCCTTATTTTAATGTCACTATGGATTGACTAACTCAATCCTTAGCTTTGCTTGATTCTGAAATGGTAAAATAGGAATAGTCATAGTTACTTCTGTATAAGTTCAAAAATATGACCTATAATACAGTATTATATCTATATCTATTATATAGTAATATATCTATTGAATACAATACAGTAAACAATGGAGTGAAAAATGTAGACTTTACTTTCCGTGTTTGGTCAAGTCTATGTGATGATGCCAAACAAGTGAGTAATTGGAAACATTTGTGCATGACTTAATTTTTCATGCATTATTCCAGTTTCAGAATCTTGTAAACAGAGCCTGAATCTATGACCTATTAACAAACTCTCACTTCACTAGTAGGGAACAATAAAATGTGTTAGGAAATCAGCCTTGCAACAAACTTACAATGGACATCTGAACAAGGCTTTCCTTTTTTAAATCTTTATTTTATTTAAATAGTGTAAATGATGAAATGTAGACTGTTTCTACTATAAAAACACTTCTTTATGGTATATCATAAGGAATTGTGAAATCCTAGTAACTAACATAAGTAACTGACTTAAATAACTCTTACTTTAGGTTGAGGTAAGGTTTAATTGTATGGGGAAAATGGGAGCTGTTTCTTGGAAGATGCTGGATTTTTTTTTTTTTGAAAAAATATACCAGTAAATATTTAGACTGAAGGATAACATTTCATCAGTTTTCATAAACTTGTAAAAACATTTATAAGAATCCTGCCAATATATATAATATATCACAATGTAGTCTGTTCTAAAGCAGGGATTAGATATCTTAATCGTATCTGGGTTTTAAAAACTGAAAAGTAAAATGCAAATCATGACATGCTTGCATTCCACAAACTCATCATTTTTAAGGGAAATGAACTATTAGATAATTTGATACTAATCGTAACTATACTGAAAAACAAGGGTGTTACCACTAACTGGCAAAATTTAACTTTTATATTTACTCTTTAATGTGAAAAAATGAAAGCATGGTGACTATCATTAAGTTGCCTCGATCTAGAGCAATCATCGATAAACAACATTTAAATAGAGTTCTCCTCCTGAGGGAACTTAGTGATATAGCACCTTCTGATGAAGTATAGCCATCAACTTTATAACAAAATGCAAGCAAAGGTTAGAGAGTGATATATTACTTGGAAACAATGTTGTTTATAATGTCAAGCAAAGACATCGATGCACCTTTTTTTTAACATACTTGCTATTTCACATGAATCTGAGATTCAATTTAATAGGCTTCAAAATGGTGTTTTACCAATGTGGACTGGGGAAGGAGGATATGTACTGATCCCTTTTTCATTGAAAATATAAAAATACATTTGATTGTGTTCAAAAATACATTTTGGTTGTATATTCAAATACAATTTAGAAAGGAAGAGATTTATACTTATACCTTTCTTCAGGACTGCCCATCAATTTGAAACTGTCTTCTTTAATAAATGCTAATGATTTGGTTGATTACGTTTGTGCATGTACTTACCATGCAGTTTTGGGAATCAACCACTGATGAATCTTATCAAGAAGAGAAATTATAGCATTAGCTAATTTGCTTTCTAAACAGCAGGAGTGAGAATTCTATCCAAAATGATATTAGTGACATTGCTTTAACATCCACACAGAAACGTGTGTACTATTTCTTGCCTTCCTTCTTAGTGTTGCTTAGACAAGGCTCTCATTTATTAACTATGGTCTCTTCCTTCTGGGTAGGAATACAAGTGGATGTATATTCTAAACCAGGAAATCAAAACTAAAACCAAGAACAAATAAAACACATTTAAATTTAAGTATTTTATCCAAGTTTGATAAAGGAACAAGTGGAGTTGTGAATGCTTTTTCCCTACAATAAGAAAATAGCAAAATGACATGTGCCAAGGTAATTACACTATGTCCTGTTACTATTTATATTAGAGGATTTTTTTAATTTTACTACATGGTAAAAATGCACATGACTGTGAGGTTTGCCCCACCATAACTTCTATAGCCACTGTTACACTGATGCACAAGGTTGTCAGCCACTGGCACAAAGCCCAAAGCACAGGGCTGAGCCTCCCAGGCAGGCGAGTCCTTGTCCTGTATAGGTTAGAGTAACACAGCCCTGTGTGTGTTATCCTGAGAAACTGGGCTTCGCTGAGTTTAAAATCAACCTGTTTCATTGGTCTGTTTTAGTAGGATGGCTGAGAGCTTTGCCATATTTATGAGGCAGGCAGAATTGTGAGACTTAAACCACATCACGGAGTGCATCTGTGCTTATGACTTGACCTGTAAAGTCAGTTCAAGATTTTCACTTCTACTCAAGTGGGGAACAAGCAACAGAATGCCGTTGATTGTATTTTCTTCATACTCCTCTAGACAAATATTGAAGGGCAAATTTCTAGAACTATAAATATAAACATAGAGATGATATAGATATGTCTCCCTATATTTGAAAGAAAAGATTATATATGTATATAAATATATGTATGTATAGATATTACAGATCTATGTATGATATATATCACTTTCCTCTCTAATTTCAAAGTGTATCCATCATTGTTGCTTAGAGAAATATTAGCAGTTCATAACCACAAACTCTTTAAATTAAGAATAGAAAATGTGTGTATACATATATGCCCTATGTATTTGCGTACATATACACAGCAAAAGTATGTTTTGATACTCAGAATGGATGATAGATCTATATAGACATCATGAAATAAAGAGATAAGGGAAAAAAACAAACCAAATCCTTAAGATCAGTGAAAAATTATTCTTACCTATGGTATCACTTGATGGTCTCTATACTTAATTTAAAACCTGGGTTTAATTTTACATTTAAATACTTAGTTTGTTCCTTTTATAGATAATTCACAATAGAGGCTATTCCAAGAATTAATGGAAAGGTTTACTAATATTGCAGTAATTTTGAGATTATTGGGGGATTTTGTTTTAATGAAGAAATAATACATGATATTTTGTGACGATTAAAATGACATAAGTGAATTAGATTAATGTGCACTTAACTCTCTGCTTTAAGAGTTCCTTTTAATACTATAGTTACCAATAAATTGGAGTGAGAATTTATCTACTTTATGTTACCAAATTTTGGTGTAAAAAATTTACATAATAATTCAAATAGTCTTTTTTATACTACTGTTTCTGACTTTACTAAAAATTGCTAAGCATCACAGCACTCATCTTGTTGACTGTAAGGAAGCAGCTAGAGAGTCCTATTTTTATTATCTTTTTCAAATTAGACCACAGGCATTCTTTCCCAGCTACCTCAGGTGTACAGTCAAATATCTCTAACTGTATACTCCCCACAAAAACTCACCTAAGTTTAATTCAATAAAATAATCATGGATTGGCTTCACTCTTACCTGTTGGATATTCTGACATTAGTAGGCAAGCCTCAATTTCAGAATTCAACTTGAGCTTTACTGCCTGTCAAAAAACAAATTTCCTAATTTTCTTATTTTGATTAACCTCCATGATATTAGCCTAAGTTGGTCAGCAATGATTTCAGAGGTGCGTGCCCTAAATTTTAAAATATCATGCAGCTAACTTCATGGTTCCTTCTGGGGATGCTAGTGACCCTTCCCTTGTCTGTATAGGTAATCATTTCTCAGCTGACACAGTTGCACATCTTTGACCAAGACTGTGCTCTTCATTCCTTAGTCCTCTCCCTAAATGAATTTACCTTTTTCCTCCTTCACTAAACTATTGACGGTTTTGAACATTATTTCACATCGTCCTTTAGTCTTCTGTTCTTCGTACTGCCATTGATGCTTGAAACTGCCCTTTTTACTTTTAAAATCCTACCTCTTTCATGAAGCATTTACTGATCAAGGGATGTAAGGTGACACTATTTCCTCCACTTTCAAACAGCAAAATTTTCAGCAATCATGAGCTAATGTTCAAGATGTATTTATTCATTTGCATCTACCCACATCATTACGGTGACTCTGAGATTTTCATCTATATCTGATTGCAGAACACCCTTTGTGTGAATGTCTATGTTCATTCAGTTATTTATCCAACCAATACAGATTCATTGAGGCCCTATTTTGTGTCATGCACTTTTGTGGAAGCTATATGACTATAAAGATGAACTAGACAGATAAGGTATACAAATTCTTAAAGCAGCAAGCAATGGGAAAATCTGCCCAGGAAGATACACAAAAGCTTGCAGTTAGGCATTTTGTGCATTCATATATATATGAATGGCCTTTGGGGATTTGCATTACAATTTGAAATATTTCCTAAATGGAATATAAACTTCCCATTCCCGTTTGATTTGGTAATCCTATGGTGTTACAAACATCCTTAGCAATGACAGCTTAGAATAGATGTTCTCAAAACTTTTTTATCTCAGAACCACTATAAGAAATTACCAAGGTGACAACAGCTTTTATTTGTGCATGTTATAGTTATTGGTATTTAACATATTCTCAAGTAAAGCAGAAACTATGTTTCTAAATTATTTATTAATTATTTAAAAATAACAACTACAAACTCATTAAAAATGTTCACATATATAATATGCTCCACTAAGATAATCATATATTCCAAATTAAAAAAGCAAGGAAAAGGGCATTGCATTACAATTTTGTGAATCTCTTTAATGTGTGGCTTAATAAAGATACTGAATTCTCATATCTTCTTTTATGTACAGCCTTGCAATATGTAATTAGGGTTGAGGATACGAGGAAAATCCACCCTCTCACAAATATGTAATTGGAAAAGAGAAGAACGTTTTAGTAGCTTTTTCATCTAATTGTGGATATTTTTCTTTGATATACACCAAATATTGACAGGTGGTAGTTTCTTAAAAGTTAGTTGCAATGTGGAATCTGAAACTATGTCAATGAACTTATCATTCTTTTTTATGTTAAAATCCAGTATTTATCTTGCATTCTAAATAGATTTTTGACCCATGCATGATTTTATAACACTAAGAACTGGTCTGTTAGAAAACATTGGTTCACTGAGTTATGCAAATCTTTCAAATGTTGGCACATTTCATTATACAGTATCAAAAAATAATAACATTCATTAATATTACCATCATGGTCTCATCAGAAATTTCATTACATATTGGGAATCTGTCAAGCTCATGATGGCAGATATAAATTTTCCCAAAATTCTAATTTTCCTTGAAAGTTAAATTTTATCAACATATACTGTCAATTGTTTCCCTTCATGTTACAGACACACTTTGTTAATTTTCAAGTAGATATCTGTATATACCTAAGTCTGAATAATCATAGTTTGTAGGCCATGAAAAATGGGTCTACTGTATATAGCTCAAGCTCAAACTCAGTCACGTAAGTGCTTTACCTTGAGATAACCATTATAATTTGTACTTCAGTATGCAGCAAAAGTTCTATACTGTACTTCCCATCTTGTCATAGATATTATTAAAAAGACATGTAACTAATAGAGGAAATTTAAGGAAAATTGCTTCATCAAGGATCAAGGACTTTTTTTTTTTTTTTAGTTCAAGTGTGTAACCCTAAAGATTATGATAACTTCCAGTACAGTTTGGTGCTACTTGACTTATTCTAAGAAAGCAAAACTGTTAAGGCTCCAGTATTGTGTGCAAATTTCAGCCCAAATGAATAAAGAAAATAATAAAAGTATTAACATAAAAATAGTGTTGACTTCAAGGGCTCCTTGAAAGTATCTCAGGGTTTCTCAGATGTCTGGGAGCACTCTTTGAGAACCACTAACTTCAAAGAACCTAAAGCATAGCCATAGATGTTCACTAATCATTATCTGATATTCAGTATCATCTAAGGGTTGACTAGGATTCATTACCACCTACAATAACACCTAACATTTCCAAATTGTTTTGCAAATAATTTTGTATATATTATCTTGTTTGATCATTTCAATAAGCCAATAAACTATTATTATATTCTAAGAGAAAATTACAGCTGCAGTTAATGATTTTTCCAAGGTCATGAGACCTGTAAATGACAGAATCCAGATTGGTATCCAGATTTTATGAAGTCCAGAGTTCTCATTTTACCATAGCTCTTCAATATAACTCTTTTACAGCCTCCTCTAAGTTAAGGAATAGTGACTAAGTCCTGTACCATAAGCTTGATAGAAGTCTCTATTTAAGCACCATGAGAACAGTATATGTATAAATCTTATTCCCATTCCAAATCATTTATGGCATGGAAGTCCAATTTTACATCTATTTCATCACAATCCAAAATTGCACTATAGTTATGTGAGGTCCCTTAACATACCTAGTTAGTTTTCTTTAACTGCTATAATGACTGATTGCTGATTTGGTCATTATATTGGCCCCCAAATATCTCCATTTCAGTGGATCACTGACCAGTTATTTCAAACTTCAAAATGAGTATATTAGCATACTCTTGTGATTGACTACATACTGGTTGCAACTGTGTTGACCAAAAGAACTTATCTAAGTCTTAGGAGGCACACGAATACAGGGAACAGTAGTTTACAAGATAATTCCTAAAATTTATGATGGGCTTTTGCATAAGACTTTAATCAGACCAACAGAAGCCCTGGTTCCTAGCCCTGATGCTAACGAATTAGCTATGTAAGTTAAGAAAATATTTAACATCACCTCGTCTTGGTTCCTCGTCCATTTAATGAGAGGGAAGTACTATATGATCTCTTGTTTTGCTTACAACTGTAATATTATATGATTTTGATACAGAAATAAAAGTATTTCCTTTTTCGGCAGTCATGATTTTCTTAATGTATATGTTCTCTTTCCATGCCAGTGTGTCTTCACACTCTATATTGAAATCTTCAAAATCTAATTCATTGCTCAAATTTACAGATGAAAGTTTTATAGAAGCTATTTATTTTATCAGCCATTTAAACCCCTTAAGTAAGATATTTAATAAAATCTACTGAAACACTTTGTGTTTTCTTCCATGAAACAAAAATGAGATTGTTTTAATAACTTTATATTATGATAATTTGGAGTTGGGGTTTATGGAGATGGATTTCTTCCCCAGATGATTAATTGTAATCCGTCCTGATATATTAATAAGAAACCCTTAAAAGCTATGTTGAGGGAGGGAGAGAAGAAAAGGAAACTTACGTTTGTTTGCAATTATTGAAATTATAGAAACAGAGGTCTTCCAGAGACAGAAATATAATTACAATTATCTAGCCTGTAAAGAAATTGTTTTTATTTCTGCAGTGAATGGACAGCAAATTATTGGTATCGGGAACCCTTTTTATAAAGAATCCTCCTTTGCATAGCTATAATCTTTTAAACTTCCTTTACAACAAAATTTATCCCCTTCTATCTGATATTGAAATCAGAGACATCCTATTATCACTGAGAGTGTGTTTTAAACCAACAATGCTCTGGAACTTGGGCTTCACTGTTTGCAATCCACCTGGGTGCATGCAGATGACTGTGCTTCTAAATCTCTATGGAAGACGAATCCAGTGTCTCCAGGTTGCTGAAGGCCGTGTGAACAGTACATACAAACATGATCAGGTCACTGCTGTGCTCCCAACACTGCTTAATTGCCCTGTGGATAATGAGAAATGACAGTACAAAAAGATGTTGGCCCATAGGAGGTGATCAATGCACACTGGTTTCCCGGGAGCATTTCACGTTTATCCCTAAAACTAAATTGCAGACATTTGCATTTATGGAGTAATGTGGAAACATGATTGTGAAAAACATTGAATAAGGATAGCAAATGTCAGTTTTATGCTATGATTTCAATTATATACATAAAACAAAATTAACAGTGAGCAGAGGCCATTGAATGGCCATCATTAGGTGACTGTTCAAATAAATTAAGGTGTTTCAATATAATAGAATACAGTGTAGCAATTAAAAATAATAATACAAAGCTATAATGTGTTCATGAGGAGTGATTTCCAAGATACATCAAATGCAAAAAGCAAGGTGCAGAAGAATGTGTATAATATGGTCCCAGGTGTGTAAAGAAGTGTACATACATTTAAATATACAAATGACAGAAAAATCACAAACTGATGAAAGCAGTTAAAGAGTTAACAAGAGGGAAACAATTTTCACTGAATATACTTTTACATAATTTGCTTTTTTTAACACATGGGTACACTAGACTAGTTTTAAGATAAACAGTAGTTAATTCCTAATGTAAAATAAAGAAGATTTATAGATTTATAAGACAAATCCTTGATATGTTCTCCACCCCCAAAAAAAACACAAGTTGACAAAGGATCAGTTTATCATTAGTTGCTTAGCACCCTGTAAAACCAAAGAAAAGGTATTTTAAAATATTTCAATCCATGAATGCATTAATTCAGAACAGAACCAAAATATACTGTTGATAGGACAGCCAGATAAAATATAATATTTTTTATTTGCTAAATCTGGTAACCTTAATTGTTGAAAAGAGAAAAGTTGTTCTGCATTCTTAGGATACTATGTATATTCAATGCCAAACATTAAGATGTTTCTAGGTAGACAATTTTTTTTTGAATTTTATTTTATTTTGTTTTTATACAGCAGGTTCTTATTAGTTATGTATTTTATACATATTGGTGTATCTATGTCAATCCCAATCTCCCAATTCAGCACACCACCACCACCACCACCACACCCCCATTTCCCTCCCTGGCGTCCATATGTTTGTTCTCTACATCTGTCTCTATTTCTGCCTTGCAAATGGGTTAATCTGAACCAGTTTTCTAGATTCTACATATATGTATTAATATATGATATTTTTTTTCTCTTTCTGACTTACTTCACTCTGTATGACAGTCTCTAAGTCCATCCACGTCTCTACAAATAACCCAGTTTTGTTCCTTTTTATGGCTGAGTAATATTCCATTGTATATATATATACCACATCTTCTTTATCCATTCGTCTGTGGATGGGCATTTAGCTTACTTCCATGACCTAGCTATTGTAAATAGCTAGGGTGCATATACAATTGGGGTGCATATGTCTTTTTGAATTATGGTTTTCTCTGGGTATATGCCCAGTAGTAGGATTGCTGCATCATAGGGTTTTTAGTTTTTTAAGAAGCCTCCATGCTGTTCTCCATAGTGGCTGTATCAGTTTACATTCCCACCAACCATGCAAGAGGGTTCCCTCTTCTCCACACCCTCTCTAGCATTTGTTGTCTAGGTAGACACTTTTCTATTATTGTTTAGGTAAAATATATTGCTCTTTTAATTGAATTTTTAAATAATATTTTTGAAAATATAGGAGAAAATAATAAATGGTTCTCCCAAGTTTATGATATTAAAGTTCATGCAACATGTATTCTGGTTCTAATCTAACTTTTCAAATATGTATTTCAATACTTCCTTATGATACCTTTTTACTGAAAGCAAATTAATCCTATCTCTTGTTCAGTGAGCATTCTTCCTGAATACTCACTCCAACTCTGACTCTTAAATCTCCCTGCCCACGTTTATGTTTCCATGGATCTGAAATGTCCTCACAAGTTCTATTCTAACTGCTTCAGTTGAAAGGCTCTTTTCATTCTCTGATCTCATTAGCACAGTCCTTGTTTTACAGTGTCTTCTATTATAGTAATGTGTGTACAAATCAATGTCCCTAACAGATAAATAGAAGCGCCATGAAAGTAGGACACAAACACTTCATCCACATCTTTAATCACTACACATGTCCCAGGATGGACACTGGCCTAATGTCCTACACAGAGAATTTATCCAACAAAGTCCAATAGATGTGTGGGCAAATGGCAATAAATAGTTCAGCCCCTCTGAAGATTAAACTCTAGTCCATTTGGAATCTAAGAAAAAAAAAAAAACTACCCCCATTCAGCATACCATAATCTCTCTTTGTAGGTGAAAATAGTTCTTAAAAGGATCCTTAGGCATATTCTTGCCAAGATAAAATTATAAGTTAAATTCCATGTCCTTTACTTAAGATTTCCATTTTATTTTCTTATCTCTTAATCATTCTGGCATTGCTCATCTGAGTCGTCAATTTCTTCTATTGTTCTTTAGGCTGAAGAATGCAGAGCGGGGCATTGTATTCTAGTGAATTAGAGCCATGATGAATGATTTCCTTCATCACGTTAAATTCCTTTTGAGTGTTCTTAGTATAATTTTTTTTTTTTACAAAATAGTATATTAATTATTCATTAGGCCTATACGCAGTCATTTCCTGTATTATACTTGAACAATTTATTTCTCTTTTAAGTGGTCTTTATTAAATGGTCCTTGCAGATTAATTTAGACTTTTTTTTTTTAAAGCAAGACCATTTTGATTGCTATTCCTAAACTACAAGAGGCTATTTCTCTATTACTTTGATGCTATTGTAAAACACCCTGGGTGTGCAATTTGTCCTGTCTTTCAGTCAGTGATGTTTAAAACAATGATTCTCACATCTCAGACTGGTGTTATTTCTTGACAGTTTCTACTGCTCCGTGGTGGAACAGAATAATAAATACATTGTAAGGAGTTTTGTATAAAACCATTTTTGTTCTCTTTTTGTGTCTTAAAATACTTATCTCATATACTTGGTAGTAGATGGTAGTAATTATTTTTCTACTGTCACTAAAATGCTGGATACCTTATTCCAGTTCCCTATTTTTTTCTTTTTTATGCTTCTGTAGAATACCAAATTTGAGAACCACTAAGTTAATAATAGCTGTAGAAGTAGTAATAATGAATAAGAATAGCTAATGCTTGAAGTTAGTTATTGTATGTAAAGGATTATTCTAAGAACTTCAGATATATTAATTCACTTAATACAACAAATTTCTGATGAACTTACTATCATTGCTCAAACATTAGAGATGAGGAAATTGAAACAGAGAGAGGTTTAAAAACAATCTACACAATAAAAAGGAGTTATGATATTTAACATTAGTACTCTTAGAATATGAAGTAAATTATCTGAAAGATAATATTATATAAATATTAATTAAAGATATAAAAGAATTCAAACACCTAGTGAAAGATCAGCACACCATGGGCAAGAGTGGAATTTCTAGAAAAAGATCACTGAAATTAGAAACTCAGTGTATTTAAATCATTTAAATAAATGATTTAAATACCAGATTAAATACAGCTAAAGAGTAAATCAGTATTGGACGATTTGTCTGAGAAACTTACCTAGTTCAAGTCATGAAAAATATGAAAAAGTTGGAGGTGTGTGAAAGACAGAATAAGTAGATACAATATCTATTTAATAGATGGTTAAAAGAAGTGAATAAAGAAAATGGTATCAAGGAAATAAAGAATGAAAATTCACAGAATTGAAGAAACATACACATACTCAGATATAAAAGCATGCAAATCATGTGTTGGGTAAATCAAAGTAAATCCACACTCATGTATCTAGTGAAACTGAAAATTAACAAAGACAAAAATATTAAAATTAGTGAGAATTAAAAGGCAGATTTAATAAGGAAACAACAATCATACAGACAGCAGATTTTCAGCCTCAATAACAGAGGCAATAACAGAAATAACAATGTCAAACTGCCAAGAACAAATAGTGATCAGATAAGAAATTTATACCCAGATAAACTACCATTCAAAAGTAAAAACATTTTTCTCACAAAGGGGTAAAATTTTCTACAGTGACAGTTCGTCACTGAAAAATTATTGGAGTACACGCTTCATTAATTCAAAGGAAATAAATGAACACAGAAGGCAGTAAAATACATGAAACAATGCTGAGGGGAAAAAAGAAAAAGCTAAATAAACACTAAAAATCAGTAAAAATAATAAATTTTTAAAAGTTAAAAATAGTTGAAACTATATAACAATGACATGAAGGATGGGAATGAGAATAATGGGATTTAAATGTACAGTCCTCACGGTGTTCACTCTGATTTGTGTGCTGCTGTATCCTCGGTGCCAGGAAAGTAGCATGTACTCAATTAATATTTGTTGAATGACTCACAGAATGAAAATTTCATAGCTGAAGATGACCAGAGATCTGACCTCCAACTGCATTCCTCAGACTCTGAGGATACCACACAGTTTGCTCTGGGACCATCCATAGTGTGCCAGCAGGCTTAGTGTTTGAAGTTAGGCAGGTATGTTGCAGTAAGTGTGGTAGCCCTTGAGATCTGCCTTTGAGGGAACATGCTACACCAGCAGAGTCCACTGATGACCTCCAGCTGCCACCCATCTATCAGCTATGGCTTTAATACTGAGGCTATGCTATGTTAGCCCTGCTAGTAACCATTACTGAGCACAGGAGATGGAGGTCCTAGAGCAGGCCAGGTAGGCCCAAGGCAGGACTACTCAAACCCGCCACCTTTGCTTTGGGACCTCCCATCGACCTGGTCATGATTTTCTGAGCCTCCCTGTGGACTCAGTCTCATTCTAACCAATCCTTCTTTTGCTCTCTATTCTAAGGTATCACACATGCATTGAGGTCAGAGAGGTCTCTTTGTCTTTTCCTGCTCCCTCTCCCTTTATTCTTACAGAAATTTTCACCAATCTCTTTCATGTCTAATTCTGTCTTAATGTCTGTCTGAATCTTGAAAGAACCACACTGACATATCAAGGCAAGAAGGTAGACACTGAGTTAGGCCTACTAGATCAACAGCTTGGCCCTTCATTGAACAGCAGTCATGAATAACTGGATCCACTCAGGGAGCAAACTTTCTTGAGTAGAAAACCTGTGGTATATCTCTTACACATGATTAACTGCCTAAGCTCAGGAGAGCTGAGACATCCTTTCAGGCAACAAAATCTATGTGGCCTAAGACTTGCTTATTTATGTACTTACTCACTCAATCTGTCCTCTAAGTTGAGGAGATGTTTCAGTCTTAAGATCTTTAAAGCTTATTATCCTCCTAGTTTTCTTGGGGGTCCCTGGCCATAGGCTATACCATCTGAACACTCTCAGGTGCTGCCATCCTCTCACCCATTAAGATTCTGGAGACTGGTCAAATCTTCTGGCCCATTCCAAATCTTGCCAGCCCCTGGTGAAACCATCATATTTGTGAGTCATCCGTACTACACACTAGCATCTAAATTTCATGCCCTTATGTCCACTGTGATGCAGTCACTCAATGTTCTAGTTATATCTGGACCATACACTCTCCCTGATCATTTCAATCCAAATTTTTCAAATAGACTCAATCTCTTATGCCTCCAACTTGCTAACATCATTATGACACAGCACCTGTTTTTGACTATTTGGTAGCTGCAGTCATGTACCCTTCTATATTCTTCCTATGTCTTAGTACTCTGTTATCTTTACTTCCTACTATATCCAGTCTACATTTTATAACGGGTCTTTTCAATCATTCTCATGTTTTGCATTTTTTATGTCCTTGAAACCTACTATAAGTAATAAATGGGTTAACAGCAAAATAACAGAATATTAGAAATTAAATAGCTGAAAATATGGGATTTTTTTGTTTTGCCTTTGTTTCTCTCATTACAATGAGATCCAGCATTTTGAGTGCTTAGCTGGATGTAAGAATCACTCATCCTTTACGAAAAACCTATTTTTTTCTGTTGCTCAGTATGCAAAACAATATTATTTTATTGTGTGTCAGTTACATGTATCTTTATTGAAAGCTACTGTAGACTATACTAAGTCAAAATTCAGTCTAGTGAAAAGCTCCATGAACAAGAAATCATTTAAGACATTTCTAAGTTGTAATTTGCTTAAGTATTTTTTCATTAGTTTTCTTTCTACCATGTCCATAAGATGCCAAGTTTAGTTTTGAATTCTTAACTCAATCTTTAGTAAAGACTGAATTAGTTAAAATAAATTACCAGAAAGCTCAGCCTTTTTTTTTTTTTTTTGAATCCTCTTTCTTTCATGCACTTTGTTAAAGATACCAAAAGTTATTTTGACATTTTTGTAGTTATGTTTTTCTCTGGTGTATTACTGGAGCCACAAGAATTGAAACACCATGAGTAAAGAACTCACTGTGAGTGTAAGATTTATTACTTAGATGACAAAGATGAAAACATTGTTCAAAATAATTCCATATTAATTTATATACATTTTATTAGTTCAGAAAACAGGGAAAAACCACTGAAACTTTGTGGCTGCTAAAGCTGTTCATGTTAATTAACTTCTTTGAGGCTATTTCATCACATTATAAAAGCACATCACTGTTAGGGTTATTGATGAAAATTCTAGTTTCCTAAAGTCAAGATAATCTGACAATGGAGTATTTTTAGAAGCATAAATTATCCAGAATTCAGGGACTCTTAAAACTAGCTCTTTCTGCTCTGTCTTTTCTGACACTAACTCTTAACAAGTAGAGTATCTACTGCCCCATCTCTTTATGTCTACTGTCTGTGATAAAGCAGCTAGCCTGGGAATTAGAAGAACAATTCATTTTATATGAAAGTCAGAACTTTAAAAATTTTTTGCTACAAATTATAAAGTAAGTCTTATAACCTCCATATAAGTAATTTTGTATCCCTAATATATGCATGGAAGCTTTTAATTTTTTTTAAAGATTCCATAGATGGCAGGGAGAACCAGTCATATTCTTATAAATAAGTAACAATTGTCATGTCTGTTCTGGTAGTAAAGGTAATGACAGATTTTTCTGTACCTCTTCCTTTAATAGAACATTAAGGTCTTATTAAATGAAATAAAGCTAAGGCTCATAACCAAAGTTAAAAATCTCCAGATATAGAAGATTACACAACAAACACTTAAAAGACTGTCTTCTTCCAAGTTGTACAGCCAAGAAACATGTGGACCCCAGATTTTTATTTATAAATTACTTCAGATTAGTCTTTGACTCCTATACCTAAAATCACCCATTTTTAAAGAAGACAAATTATACATTCAGTTACATTATTTCAGCCATATGACAGACACCTAAAATAATGTACTAAAAGTAGACGTTACTTGAAAGCTATCACTTGAAATTCAGTTTTATTATGTGCACAACAAATCAAAGAAAAAAAAAACAAACCCAAAACAACCCCATGCAGCCTAGTGGACTGCGAATGTTTTAAGGCTAAGGGAACACACAAAGGCTTTTTCCCGCTTCTGCTACATTTTTATATCTCAAACGCACTGAGTGAATCCCAGAGAATCACCAGTCCAAAGTACACAAAATCCAAACGCACTTACCACATTAACCCTGTCCCTGACTCCAGACATATTATTGTAAATCACAAAATAAAAAAAAAAAATGAAAAGTCCCTCTATTGCAATAGCCTTACAGAGTTTGTAAGAACATCTCAGAAACTAGTTACTAGATTAAAGGAAAGAAAATGGTTAGATTATGTGGTATGTGGTTAATCTAAATTAAAAATTTCATAGCTTTTATGGGAAATCCTCAGAAGCAGAAATTCTAAAAGGAAGAGTGAAAAAAAAAGTCATCATGGGCACACGCATTTCTAGAATAAATTATGACTTCAATTTATATGAAAATCTAAACTTATTTGACCCAAGTTAATAATATGTTTTGTAGAGGTTTATTTTTTTTTGGAATGTTATAGGGAGACATTTGTGGGAAAACTCTTAAGCTTTCTATTTTGTAGATAGTATGGTATATTCCTTTAATTATCTTTTGGTTCACTCTTCGCCATCTGAAAAATAGGATAAATTATGCATTCATCCCATCTTGCTTATGATTAGTTGACCAAATATATGTGTATGTGTAGATATTCACGTACATGTACATACACATGTGTGTAAATAGCCAGTTTATCATGCTTGCTATGAATTACCTTATACTTATTTCATAAAAATTATTCTCTCATACCATATAAAATCCCAACTGGAAAGTCAGACAGAGGTTGCAGTGATCAGGTAATCTCAAAAGGATCCCATCTTGGAACAGTGAGTAACTTTTGTACCAAGAATAGCACTTGGTCTCCTGGGAATTATCAATTCTTCCTAATCTTCACTTTATCATTTGTTTACTTTCTTTACACTAAATGTGAGCTTAGATTGACAGATGAGTAAACTGCCATGTTTAGTGATAAATACATACTTTGGGTTGTTGGCTAGATACATGGCCTGCTGGTTAGAATCAAAGAAGGACACAGGTACTAGATGATTTACCAGGCTAAAGGCTGGTAAATAGTACAAGTAGATGCTGTGTAAATACTTGCTCTGTGTCATGTCTGTTCTAAATGATCTACAGATATCAACTAATTTAGTGCTCAACCATGAGGCAGGTATTATTACCTTCATTTGCAGATGAAGAAATTGAAGGACAGAAAAATTAAGTAAGTTGAGCAAAGACACACAACTTAGATTTTGGTGGATCGAAATCAGTGGGTGGATCTTGGATTTGAACTTAGGCAGGCTAACTCTGGAGTCCACACTCGTGACTACATGAGGCCACCTTTCAAACTCAGACATTCATGAAGGCCTTCAACATGAAGGTTTTCAGAGAAAGTTGTTGGTGGATTTGTTGCTTAAAAATATTACAGCAAATTCTACCTTTGACATCCCTCCCAATCCCATATCCAAATCCTAGACACCATTTTAACTAGAAACATGAATCCATAATAAGGAATAAGAAAACAGTTTCCTGTTTTAATTAGAAGGTATGGAACTAGAGGTAGAAGAGAATTAAAGAGAATAGTTATTTCCAGGAATTAATATAAAACAAATTTATACATAGCATTTTTATTTATAATTTTCAACTCTTCTTAACAATGCTAAGTCAACAAGCCATTTCTTATAAAACTAGCAACTAAATAAAAGGAAGATGCAGCACCTTAACTAAGCCAGGCTGGGTGTAGTAGACCAGGCAAGTGCCTAAGTGCATAACCATACCTGTGTGAGTCAGTAGAGAGCATGGCCATCTAGAGAGGTCATGTTTTAGCTCACAAGCACAGCTACCACTCAACTCCAAAAAGATTTTGCCACCTGGAAATCTAGGCCCAGTGTTGACTTTTGTTTTTTTTAAAGAAAGGTGTAAATCCAGATTTATATGTTAAATCTTATGATTTTAAAATTTTGTTTCAAACTTAAAAACACCAAGTACTATAAATATAAAATATCTATCAAACTAAAAACATTTTCATCTATGAGATTCATATCTATCTATCTACCTATGTATCTACATGTATATTTTAATGGATTTGTTGACTAATAAGTCTTATTCCTTATTTGGACATTGAAAATCATTACAAGAAATTACAAGTATAGTCAAATGGTTATAGAAGCATAGAAACCCCAGTATATACTTTCAAACAGGCAAAACCCATTGTATTAGTTTCCTATTGCTGCTGTAACAAATTGCCACAAATTTAGTGGTTTAAAACATCATTTCTTACAGTTCTGGAGGTCAAAAGTCCAAAATCATTCTCACTGGGCTAAGATCAAAGTGTTGGTATGGCTGCATTCCTTTCAGAATTTCCTTGCGAGAATCCATTTCCTTGCCTTTTCCAGCTTTTAGAGGCCACTGAGTGTTTATAGGCTTGTGGCTTCTTCCTCTGTCTCCAAATCTATCAGCATAGCACTTTCAAATTAGATATATAATTAACAGATTATATATATATATATATATATATATATATATATAATTATATATATAATTGTACATTTATGTATATAGTCACTCAGCTATTCATCATGGGACAGATTCAAAGAAATAAAAAAATAATAAAATAGATCTAATTCAGCCTTTAAGAACTTTCCATCTGCAACACACTGAATGTTCGTATTCCCCCCAGAGTTCATATGTGGAAACTCATTCCCCAATATGATGGTATCTGGAGATGGGGCCTTTGGGAGGTGATTAAGTCATGATGGTGGAGCCCTAAGAGTCCCTAGAGAGCTCCCTTATCCCTTCCAGCATTTGAGGACACAGTGAGAAGATGCCATCTGTGAACCAGGAAGCAGGCTCTCACCAGATACAGAATCTGCTGGTGCCTTGATCTTGAACTTCCCAGTCTCCAGAATTGTAAGAAATAAATGTTTGTTTTTTATAAACCACCTAGTCTATGATGTTTTGTTATAGCAGCCCAAATGTACCAATGGAGAAGTGGTATAAATTGGATATTCTAAAGTTGAAACAATCAATAGGTTTTAGGCAGAATTAGTCTATCAAGTTTATTGGCCCCACCTAGTCATTTCATCAAGGATGACACTCAAATTGGAGTCTGCAGTGGGTGCTCTGGTGCATGAACTAGATATCTCTTCCCTGAGGACCAAAGTACTCATCTCCCCAGATGCTAGAAACGTTACCTATCCATGACTTAATACTTAATTACTCCTCAGGAATTGTCCTTGGCCGAGTGAGCTGCCTTAGTTATGTCACCTGAACTAGGGGGAAGATTTGTGGAGGGAGGAGAAACCCATAACTGATGGCTGGATGATGCAGGGGACAAAGTGCTGACTCCTTTTCCCCATTTGGGACATTTCTGAAAGGCCATCTCAACTCAACATAGAGCTCTTTATGAGATCTAATATGGCTTCTATGTCAAATGTATTACAGTTTTTCTCCTTCTGCCCAATTCTGCTTCCTTAAGTCCCTCACAGAAGTTATGCCTCAAAGCACTTACCAAAAAACATCCTGCATGCATTTCTCAAGGAATCTGAACTATGACAGAGGTGTTCCTTTATAGAGGAATAAACAAATAAATAAATAAAATACTGAGTAGTGCTGTCCTTTCACACACATTCCATGAAGGATTTGAAGCTTTTTGGAAGGGTTGGATAAACAGTCATATTAAAGGCATTGATTTTGAGGTTTGGAAACTCTTAGAGAGACCCAGACCAGAATTCTTTAATCATTGACGCCACCTCTGTCCCAACACACATACATACACCCCTGTATAGCAGTCAGAAGTCAAGCCAGTTAAAAAATCCCAAAGAATAAATTAGGACAAAGACATGATTTTCTTTCCAACTTGGCCTTCAACTTGGTTTGCAACAATTAGTATTGAGCAGGTGATGATTAAGAAGAAACTGAGCTGGAACAAATATTTAAATGTCTGGAAATCACTATTCAAATCCATTCCAAATCCATTTTAAGAAATGAGAAGTTGAAAATTATAGTTGTATATAGACCCAAATTTAACTCAGCGGATGGGAATGTTACAAATTATTATGCAATATAGATGTATTGTTGTTATTCACTTTTCAATATTGTCTTCTTTGCTCCACTCTTTAATTACTTTACAACCTGGTTCATTTACATGGCAAAAGCTTGTTGGTGGGCTGGCGAGATGAATTTTAACTTTGACCATCTTTCAAAAATGATACAGATTCTTCAGGAATCTACAAATCCTTGGATTTTTTCTATCTTCCGCTCTCTGTCTCTTCTATGATTTCATACATATGTGTAGTATAAGTACATAATAGTACAAAAGTTAAGGTAATGTATTTAACTACAACTGCACTTAATAATGAAGAGTAACCTTAGGAGATGCTAAGATGACCTTATTATAAGAGTCTAAATAAACTTTTGAAAATTGCTCACCATGCAATTGGATTGCTGCCCAATTGATCCAGTTGAACAATTAAGATAAACTTAAGCAATCAGTCCTGTATTTCAGTGATTTAACAATGAAATAAGATCAGATATACTACATTGTAAATGATTGCTCGAATTCTAGTATGTTTATTGATAAGGAGTAAAAAGGAAGAAAGAAAAAAAAACCCTGACCATATCATAGTTGAAATTTATTAGATAAAAATTAATGACAAAATAGCAACATTTGTACTGTTATAGTTGTACTGATATAACTACAAACATTTTCTAAGTATTTGCTATCTGCCAGATACTTTTATAGGCAATGATAGACAAAAGTCTCGTAAGATACTATTCTTCACTTAGAAGGAGTAATACCTTAAATATTTACAATATAGTGTATGTGTGTTGCAACGTAAATATATGGGAAGGAAGAGTGCAAGGGGTTCACAGAGGAGAGACTAATGTTGCCTAGGAGAGTTGAGAAGTGGAAAATTGAAATAAAATGAGTAGGATTTTGCCAGATGAGGTAGGAGGGTAGGAATTTCAGCTTATAATGTGTTTAGAAGGGCAGAGTTTTGGAAATGTGTCTGGGTTATAGAAAGCAGGAAATATATTTTGGCATAAATTTATGAAAGGTTTGACATGCCTGGCTAAGAAACTTTGAGTTTTATCTTGCAGACAACAAGGTGACCCATAACAGCTTAAATGAGTTAAGGATATTGGGTGACTTCTGAGCTAGGAGAGAAAGTCAAAAAATGAGAAATATGTAGACAAAAGCTTACAGGGGCTACACAGCAAGGACTCTGTATAATAAAAGAGATTTATTGATTACTTTTTATAATAAAAAAAGAATCAATCAATTCCAGAAGCATGTAATTACTACATAAAATTATGGAATACATATACATACCTACGTATATAATATCCATCCATCTCAGGTACCATGTGTAAAATACAGATCAGATGCATAATATTAATGCCTATTTATATAGACCCTTATAGTTTACAATCTATGTTCATTTAATTGTTAGAGTTTCTTTGAAGGAAGGCATTATCTCTAAGTAGGTAGAGAAGTCTGAGGACTCACTCAGAGCCACCCAACAACTAAATGACAGAGCTGGATTCTGAACTCAGATCTCAGACTCAAATTTCAGTGTTCTTTCTATCAATGCAACAATATATACATAGAGAGATACATTAGGGAAAACTTAAAATGTGCATAAATTCAGATTTAGTTTATGTAAGCAAATGCTGAACAGCCTGAGCATCAAAATGTGAATAAAGGAAGAACCGAAAAGAGACATGGGTACATTAATAAACAGAGCAAACAATTCAGAATTCTGTATATTGGTTGTTAGAATTCATCCTCTTTGGGGGAGTAAGACTGATTCTTCTACCTCTTTACGTCTCTCCCATGTCTACGTCCTCACACCAAGCCTCTATGGTCCAAACTGACCAAACATTACTTTATAAGCACTGCCTCACAAACAGAACTTGAAACTTCTAAACACACACACACACACACACACACACACACACACACACACACACACAGAGAGAGAGAAAGAGAGAACTAAAATAAGTCTCAACTTAACTTGACCAACACTTTCATTTTTATAATAAGAAAAATAAAATCCAAGGAGGCTAATGGCTTGACAAATATGGCACCTTAATTGGTGGTATAGCTGAGTGTAAACCCACCCATGCTAACCTTCCACCCATGGAAGTTTCCACAGCCTGTGGCCAAGAATCATAGTGGATATTCTGCCAAAAAGGAAACTGGAAGGAGGAGGGATTCACAGGAGTGCCCATCTGGGACTGGGGAAGGAGACGGAAAGGGTCTACGGTAGTGCTTCCCAGACTTTTAGATTTAATGGGGCAGTAAAATTTCGAATAAGTATATAAGTTCCCCCTTTGAGTTGCCAACAATTTAATTTTACCAAGAGAAGACACTTAAAAACAAACAAAGGGAAAACAAGTATAAACGACTTTCACCACCATTTCACATAAGAACAGATACTGCCCTACCAAAGTTTAAGACATTCTTTGAAATGAAATGAAGTCAGCTCTATGAAAAATTCACCTTCTTGTGGCTTTTCTTCATTTAGCTGGGGACGACCACATCCTTCATCATGGACCAGCTACAGGCCAATGGCCAATATTCTAGAACTACCAGTATGTAGGAATAGGCCACAAATTGAGGTCAGAGAACTGGGCATTAGTCTATCACTCAAGGATTGTGTGACATGGACCAAGTCATTCCACACCTCTGGCTCTCACACTCGCTCATTTAGGAAATAAGACCTTCTGACCAGCTCTGTATTTTGAGCATTCTAAGAGCAGTGAACTCTTTGAAACAGACCAACTCATCTGATGCTCCTGAGAAACTGGGTCCTTCAGAAAGCCCCTTTCCCATGTCTCATCCTCTCAAGCCTCAGTATAAAATGCTGGCAAGTGAGGAATGGCCTAAAGTTGCTCTTCCTGACACTGAACATTTCACAGAAGTCCTCAGTAGCTTTTTCTTTAAAAAAAATTGAAGTGTAGTTGATGTGCAATATTCTATAAGTGTACAATATAGTGATGCACAATTTTTAAAGTTTATACTCCATTTATAGTTATTATAAAATATTGGCTATATTCCCTGTGTTGTACAATATATCCTTGTAGCTTACTTTATACATAATAATTTGTGCCTCTTAATTTCCTACTCTTATATTCCTCCCCCCCACTGGTAACCACTAGTTTGTTCTCTGTATCTATGAGTCTGCTTCTTTTTTGTTATATTCACTAATTTTTGTATTTTTTAAATTCCACATATAAGTGATATCATACAGTATTTGTCTTTCTCTGTCTGACTTATTTCACTTAGCGTAATGCCCTCCAAGTCCATCCAGGCTGCTGTGTGGCAAAATTTCATTCTTTTATATGACTGAGTAATATTCCATTGCATATATGTATATATACCACATCTTCTTCATCTATTCATCTGTTGATGGACATAGGTTGCTTCCATATCTTGGCTATTGTAACTAATGCTCACAGTAGCTTTTAAATTGTCTTTCATGAGAGAAAATGTCAGACTGGATGGGACTATGTGTTTTAACATTATCAGTCACCCTATTCTCGTGGTAACTATTATTCCCAGTGCCACTATTGCTACTATCTTTGTATAAAAAAAAAAACGGCAACAGAGGAGGAAGGGGGAAGGGAGTGTGGCAGGCACTGAGGTGTGGAGAAATGATGGGAGAGAAGGATGAGTCGGAAGGTATGAACCTTATTTAAAAGAAAGCCACATCAGGCACTGCTCTTTATAAAAAGTCCTGATCTCAGAGTCACTGCTGGTACATTCAAAGCCTCGTGTGTCCATCAATGAAAAAGGAAAAGAAAAAACGTAAGCAGGAGAATAGAGCAGAACTTGACAATGTATCATCAGAAGCATGCTATTTTATCCTTATTGTCCTGGGGTCTGCAGAAGGGATTATGAAAACCTGCACATTCAGCTAAACTTTAATGAAGCCTTGTAGAGTTACGCTAGACTCTTTGGATCAAATACAGTTTAAAAGTTGAGAGAAGAAACCACAGGAAACCTAGAAACAACAAGGTAGAAACAGATTTAACTAAGAATTTCCTTCGCTCTGTTTTAGTGACACCCATAATATAATTATAACCTAGCATTTGCATTTAATTACACAGTGTTGAGAAACACTGGATTTTATAGCAAAGCTGAACCAAATACAGAGCTTTATTGCCAATAGGTTTTGTACTTCTGAGGAATGCATTTCAGAGCAGGCAAATACAAAATCTTGGCTAAATAAGACAGAATGAAGACGTTTATGGTCTTGCCAAACATAGACATATTTGCACCGAAAAATGGTACAAATAACCAAATGTTACAAATTTGCTTCGGCAAATAGTAAGCTCTCAATAAATGTTAGGTGTTACTATCATCATCATATTTGCAAAAAATGATTCAGTATTTTTTCTTTTTTTGCTTCGAGGCCCATGAAGTAAAATCTACAGAAGGGTTAGTGTAAGGCGCTCGAGCTACTTTTTTTTTTACCGAAAACCCACAGCAATCAGTGGAGCCATATACTTCTCCTTTGGTATTATTCCACTTCCTTTTTTTTTGTCCTAAACTCCAGAGGTGTTAAAAAGAGGGCAAGGTCCTTCCTTGGGGTAGATTTTGTGGTACCAACCACAGGAATTTTGCATGACTTTGGTGTATAAGTAATTGCTATCATGAAAAGTCCTGATTTTTCAAAAATAAATGATGCATAAAAGGCACATAAAAGTTCAGTTAATAAGTCCCAACGCGTTCAAGAACACATCTTAGCTCAGCCAGTGGAACTAGTTTTTTATTCATTGGAGACCTCTTAAATGCATTGCCTCAGTGCACAGTAAATCTATTCTTTTAGCAGGTTTATTCCTTTATCTGGTAGTCAATTAAGTGGCCTTTCATGAAATGTAACAATGACATACATTGTGGAGGGAGGTGTATTCTTATAACTTGTCTGATTATCTTTTGGCTTTAGCATGTATTATTTATGAGTATTATTCCTTGAGCAGGTTTATGCCTTCATCAAGTAATCATGAACACATTTTAAGTATAAATATGAGTCTATAGCAATGGGAAACCACCATGGTTTTAACAAGGTTCATTCTTGCACAAATATCTCATTCAATTTGGAGAGAATTGTATTTTGAGAATAAAATTTATTTAGTTATTTTCCCTCCTCACTTTCCAAATTGTAATACCTATACCACAAAGGAAAGCAATCAACACTGTTGCATGCATTGGACTAAATATTTCTAGCTATAGAGATGCCATTAGCTTGTTTCATACAACTAAGATGAACTGAGAGAAAAGCTTTTAAAATGCAACAGCATCGATGATAATTCCTCAACCTGCGAGGGACTTCACAGAATAAATGTCAGAAAATCTATTGATACACTTGTGGGAGACAGAATATAATCAGCCTTTGAACGTTCTGGATATTCGAGTGTTTTGTTGCTTGTTTTTGTTAAACGTCCAGTCTGACAGGTGAATCACATTTTCCCTACTGCAAAATTTTTTAAAAATAAAAGTTATTATTCTATCTTCAGAGATCAAATCTTTAACTAAATTTTGCCCAATTTCTTTTGCACACAAACAAAACAAATGAAATATTAGATAGATTAAAAACTGTATTTTTCCCTCTAATCTGGTTATCTAGGTATTATTTTAAGCAACCACCTTCTGTTTAATTGAATATTTTTGTCACTATTAATTTGGAAATAATTAAAGTAGCAATGTGGTTGGATAATATTACAACACAATTCTGCTATCATCTTTATATGTAGACACCAAGCCCAATCTACAGATGAATTAGCTGTTCTTAAATGAAGGAATATTATGAGTCAGTAATGGTATGACATTCTTTTTTATGACTATAGCTTGGGTTATAATGTGACAAGAAAAAAAATGTAATGTTTCCAAAATGACAGTTTTTTAGATTTGTGTTGCCTGAGGTAGTTCAGCTGAACAATAAACTACAATTTGATTGATGGAAAATTGACGTGGTTCATCTTATCTGCCAGCCTAGCCTACCACGGGCTTTGATTTTGCATGTGTGATGATGTATCACAGTTTTACAGATAATGTTGTTTGTATTAGACAGGAGATTTGTTTTCCTCTCACATAAGAAAGGAGAACTTTATTACATAGGGATGATCAGACTATGTCATGGATTAGCATGGAATCAAATTTGTTGGAGTATAAATTTGCAAGTTCAACTGTGGAAAACTCAATGATATACATAAAGCCTTAGAACACAGTTATTTGTTGGGGGTAATCTGGCCATCTACTAGCTGGAGAATTATTCAGGCTGAGGTAGATTGACATCTGCACCTGCAAAAACCAATAAGACAATAGCTATTTCACCTTTATTTTAAACAAATGCTGCCTTGATCGAGAAATCTTACAAACATCAATTATATTAAGACTCCTAAACTCTAGAGAGAAAAATACATTTCAAAAAAAGTAATATAGAGTAATAAACAAAGCTAAACACTTTAAACATATGCAAATCCAAATAACAAATTGGTAATCAAAGAACATGAGGCTATTTATAATTAACTGCTGAATATTGATGATTTCTCAGATTTAACCATGGCAAATTGAAATTAAGATTCCTGAGTTAATTTCAGAGTATAATTTTAAACAGGATGGTTCCACCTCATCTTCTGTTATTAGCAGTCAAAACAATGTTCGAATATTATGTACATAACTCAAAAATAATAAGAAAAGTGTCCAACTATTTTTGTCTTTAAGTTAATTCAGAAAATTAAATGTATAAAGATGTTTCAAAGTTACTAAAAATTTTACTAAAATCATCCAGGAATGCATTTTGGAACATTCCAGTTATGAGTACATCTCCAAGCAGAGAAGATAAATATTTTTAAAAGAAAACTACAGAATTGGAATGGGAAATTTCATACATAATTTTCTATTCAGGAATAAATAGTGATCACTGAAAAGAAAACCATAAAAAAATTGGGGGTTTGATATCATTTCTGGCCTATATAATTTATTCAAAGTAAAATAACAATGGAAGCATTTTTCACCCATCAATTAAGAAAACATTTAAAATGTTTGTTAACATTTAAGCAGTCAGTACTAGCCACTTCATTGTGATAAGAGTGCTCATATAAGAGGAATGGAAGTGTAAACTATTACTCCCTTTCTGGAAAGTAATTTGAAAATATAAGTATCATTTATTGAGTGCTTACAATCTTCTAGGATCTGTGATATCCATGTATTTGCTCAAGTATAAAGTTTATCAGTTTCTATCAAGAGCCATAAAAATGGTCATACCTTCTGACTTATTAATTTTACTTTTAAGAATATATCTTAAGAAAATAAAAATAATACGAGATATGTATATATTCATTGCAACACTACTTAACATGAGAAAATTGAAGATAACCATAGTGTTCAGAAACTATTTAATCATGCCATATCCCCCATCACATATTATATTTATGTAGAAATTGAAGATTATTTTATGTAGAATGTTTTACAGTATGGAAATTGTTTATCATATGTTAGGTTAGAAAAGTAGGAAACAAAATTATATTCATTATATATATTAAAAGAAAACTATGCAAAATTAGAACAGCAAAAGAGTCTAAGGAAGTAGTTGGTAGAAATATACAGTTTTCCTTTTCTTTTTTAAACTTTTTTATATTCCCAAATATTTTCCAATCAGTATGCCCTACTTCCATAACTTGACAAGAAAAGTCACGATCTCCATTAATTTGATTTTATTCCTATCGGCTTACATAGGCATATAAGGTCCCTCACAAGACAGTGGAAATAGTATAAGCTTTGGGGTCAGGTAGACTTTGCTTGGAATGCTAGCTCCACTACTTAACTATCTGTGTGGCCCTGGGCATGTTATCTAACCTCTCTGAGCCTCAATTTCCTCATACATAAAATTAATCAATAAAAAAACTTAGTAAAAGGGATAGTTAGGGAGTTTGGGATTGACATGTACGCACTGCTATATTTAAAATGGATAACCAACAAGAACCTACTGATAGCACAGAGAACTCTGTTCAATATTATGCTACAACCTAAATGGGAAAATAATTTGAAAAAGAATAGTTACATGTATATGTATAACTGAATCAATTTTCTGTATACCTGAAACTAACACAACATTGTTAATCACCTATACTCCAATATGAAATAAAATGTTAAAATAAAATAAAATAAAAACAACAACAATAACATGTAAAAGATTCAAAGAGGAGAGATTGATCAACATTAACCTTAATGAGGAAGAGGGTCCTAGGAAAGGTTTCAACAAGAAGATAATGTTTAAGCAGTCCTGGAGGATGAGCTGCCTGTATAGCTATGACACCAGAAAAAAGGTGTCCCAAGCAGAGGGTGCATAGTGAAAACTGATAGAAGCAAGGGATAGAATGACGCAGTCTGGAACTGGCTGCCAGTCTCTAAGTGCTGCAGAGTAACAGATGCAAAAGAGGTACACAAGTGAAAGAATATAATTCTCCATATCAGGACATGAAAGAAGTTTCCCCAAATTTACATATCACTGCATTCAGACATCAGTGTTCAATTATTTTAGTTCCTAAGTCAATTTGTTTGTGTTCTTCTGGAAAACTGCTTTGATTTTTCCCTCTCCTGGCATTCATAAAACATAATCGAATCGTGGAAATTTAGAGAGAGAAGAGACATCACACTCTCACCAAGACCACATCGACAGATGAGAGTAATGAGAGCTAGAGATTTAGAATTTGCCACAATCCTTAATACTACAAGTGAGAGAGAGACAGAGAGAGAGAGGCAAAAAGACAGAGACAGGCAGAGATGTTCTAATGGACACATGAAACAGAAGGTCCAGGACTCTACCTATCTCAACTTCCATCCCCAGGGACAAGTTGTGGTATATGGCAGTGGAACTCAGGGCTCTAGAGACTGACATGCCATACTCACTGGCACAGAGACTCCATTACAAGAACTTTCCATCACTGTGGCCCAAGGAATAGCTGTCACCTTACAAGCAGACATAGTTCGTTAATCTGATTTTCACTCTTTTCAGTACCTCTACCCTTACTTCTCCACTTGGCCACTCTTTCCCAGCCTGTATACCTCTAGTCCACTTTAATATACATAATCATTTGGGAATAAGGGATGTGTTCAATCTCCCTTTTTCAATACCTTCTAACTGCATCTATTAGAATTCAGCCAAAAGCATGGGCCCTTCACCTCTCTGCTAGCCCAGAAGTAAACAGCATAAAATTTTGTCACAGCTATGAAAATTCCTAACACCAACAATTTATTGACCAAGAGTTAAACACTAAAGTTTCAAATTAAGTTTCAGATTATCCTAAGATCGTTATCTGTGACAAATCTATTCTTAGATATAGTTAACAAACCTGCATCATTTCATTCTACTAACCATACTTTAAAATAAAACCTATTGGCAATTTTCCAGAACACTCTGGGCTGACACGATGGTCTGAAAAAAAGATATTTCTCATAATTTCCTGCATTGCCTATATCCTAAGGATACAAAACTGGGTGTGTGAGTAGGTGAAGCCCTAGAGCAGGAGAGGTGGGAGGTGTAAGGCCTCCCTTCTTGGAATATCATTTTATTTAAAAACCTATTTTAGAAAAATAACATAAAACAACGCAGCACTCTTCTACATGTATAACAATATTGGGGAGTAGAATTAGAAATTCACACCACTTTTTTAGAATATACAAGATAAAGATAGGCTTGATGGACTGTGCCTTCAGCCCTCTCCTCACCTTCTTATCAACCACCCCCCATTCCCACTAAGAATTCACACTTTGCCTCAGGACGCACTTCAATAACAACAACAGCAACAACATTTGCAAAGAACATCCATATTAAAGGCATTTGGTACATAATGGCCAAATATATTCTGCACGTCCAGGTATATCAGGTGATCCTGATCAAGTCATTTACCTTTCTCACCCTTCAACTACCTCATTTCTTAAATGAGAAAATAGTATGACTCTCAAAACAAGTAAATCATTAAGCTGTTATTAAAGGAATGTGAGAAAACCAAAAAAACAACGTACTGCCTTTGGCAGCCTACTCCTGTCCTACAAATAGAAATTGGAAGGAAGACTTAGAGAAAGAATATTTGCAGCCCAATAAGCTGAGAATATTGAAACAAACTGAATGAAAGAGGGAAAGATCATGAATGACATCTAGTCAATTTCTCTGTCAGGCTTTCTGTGTGTACTCACATCTCTCTACCAGAAGCCACTGCTAATTATATACACATGTGAAGATTTAATTTCTAAAAAGCATATACTTGTTCACTGGCATCATATAAAAATCATGTATGCATACTTTTGTATACTTTAAAAGGCATTTAAAGTCTACTTACCATATGAGGAAATCAGTGAATGGTGTTAGTTTGATTTGGGCACAGGTATTTAGATAAAGAATCACACCAGTTGGTTTTATGTTTTAAGCACAGAGAGTAACTTAACATCTGGAAGTTTTACAGGGCAGGTATTGAAAGTTGCTGAGTTAGAAAAGAAGTCCCCTTATTATTCAGCACAAAATAAGGCTGACACAATAACATTTGGATAAGCCACTTTTTTGTTAATTTTAGAAAACTTACACTCCAAAGCAATTTAGCGTTTCTGTGTTTGTTGATATTACCTTTTAATGTGACAACCATGACACCATTTTCCAAAACAGATGGATTAATGTCATTTAAAAAAAAAATTACTTCACCTAGACAGGTGTTTCCTGTGTATGTTTGACATGAAATTAAACATAGCTCCAGATGTTCTGTTTGTAGCAAAGCCAGTTAATTTTATTAGAACATTTAATCACAGATCAACAGTGTAATAGAAGGGCAGTGAACGTGAAGCAGAGACTTAACAGAACCTCCTAATGAATTGTGAATTAGCTTATAGAGGGGGATCTACTGAACTACAATGCTGCTTACGTGAATCCCATAAATATATTGATTTGAGCGTGGTATTTTCCCTGAATTCCAGTACTGTTCACATTTAGAAGTATCACTAGAACTGTAAAGTTGTGTGTATGTGTGTGTGTGTGTGTGTGTGTGTGTGTGTGTGTGTGTGTTTTGAGCTGGCAATGCAATACATTTTTTTAAAGTTCAACATTCGCGATGTTTTGTAAACACTGCTCCTTAGGCGTGAATGAGCTTGGGATCCACTCATATGGCCTCAAAGTGCATTTGGGTGTCCCTGATATTCACAATAACTGCTCTGCCTGCAATGCACATACTCAAGAGACAGCAGCACAGAGTTCAGCTATGCCAGGTTTAAACATCATTATATGCCTAGTTATTTTTCCTCTAAGATTAGCTATAGATTTCCCATTAATTATAACATCAGGTTGATTCACCATTAATAAAATAAATCTCAGTGAACTGTCACTGATTTCTTGACTAAAATGAAAACAAATGAAGAAAAACCCGTTCCTGTCTTTGTTATGCTCTTATCAAATTTGTCTTTGCAGCAGCATGGTCATTCCAGAGCTGGAGCAAAATATTCATAATTTTCTACTTTGAAATATTAGTGTGCCCATATGCACTAATAAAAACTTAAAGCCCTGCTATGATTGATGTTTTTTGTTGGCCCGTCACCTCATTGTATAGAAGTTTGTTTTAATGAGTTTCTCTAATGAATATTTTATATTGCTACTTGGATGAATGGCATATGGTAAATGCAAGGTAAATTACAGCTCTTTAAATAAATATTTTTCATAAATTATTTATTTTGTGATGCCTGTATTGGTAAGATGTCATGTCAGATAAAGATTGGAAAGTATTTACTGTAATACTTATTTGTAACTTGAAGAAGTAAAAATTTTTAATTATTAACAAGCTTCCAATATACTCATGAAATTTATGGCAAAATTAGCATAAACTCTATCACATTACAAATTTATATGGACAGCTTCCATTCTAAAATGCAAAAATAAGATAAGCTCTTATGTTTACAATAATTTTTATATAGTGCTATACAAATAAGAAAAAAATCTATCTACAAGGATAAAAAAAGGGGAACTTGGTAGGAACCAATTTAAAATGAGATTTAATCTTGAGAATTATTTAATCTCTGAATTATATTTTTAAAATTATTCTCTAATTATTTTAATTGAGTAACTGCACATTTTTCATGATACTTCTTATTTTCTTTGGGGATATATTTGAGTGAATGGGTTTTCATCTAATAAATATTAATAGCTAGTATTTATTGACTGCTTTTATGAACATTATCTCATTAAATTCTCACGATAATCATGAAAATATGGTAGTGTTATCTCTAATTCTACATATAAGAAAATTGAGACTCACATGGCTAGGAAGTAACAAAGATTTGAACCCACAGTAGATTGGCTACAATGCCTATGGCTTTCTAGCTAAATTGACAGAGCCCCAAAATATGCCATCTTCTACCAAAAAGTTTTAGAATAGGGAAAATCAAATATCCTCTCTTCCTAAACTATTTAATTATTAATAATAGTAATATCTAGCACTTAAAGAGTGATTACACTGTGCCTGGTACTAAGGGCTTTGCATATATAAGCTTATATAAACTCCCTTAAGATACTAAGAGATGGGTACTATCATGACCCCCACTGTACAGATGATAAAGCTGAGGCACAGATTGTTTAGGAACTTGCCCAAGGTCACACAGCTTGTAGTAGCAGAGCTAGCATTCAAACTCAGACATTGGGTCAAAGTCTGTGCTCTAAATAATGAAGGTTACCATGTCAAGCTAAAGCATGTTCAAGTGTCTCTTTCTTCCCTGAAGCTATAAGCACCCTAAATTTATGAGTGTGCCTTATTCATTTGTGTAATTCCAGAACCCTACAACATTGCTTGGAAAACAGTAGATGCTCAGTAAATATTTGTTGAACTGAAATGACTCACCAATGTCTACTGTTTTTTTTTTTTTTTTAATAAATTTATTTATTTTATTTATTTATTTTTGGCTGCATTGGGCCTCCATCCCTGCGCGCGGGCTTTCTCTAGCTGCAGCGAGCGGGGGCTACTCTTCGTTGTGCTGCGCGGGCTTCTCATTGCAGTGACTTCTCTTGTTGCAGAGCTCGGGCTCTAGGTGAGCGGGTTTCAGTAGTTGTGGTGTGGGGGCTCCGTAATTGTGGCTCGCGGGCTCTAGAGCGCAGGCTCAGTAGTTGTGACTCACGGGCTTCGTTGCTCTGCGGCTTGTGGGATCTTCCCGGACCAGGGCTCGAACCCGTGGCCCCTGAATTGGCAGGCAGATTCTTAACCACTGCACCACCAGGGAAGTCCTTCTACTATTGATACATACATTTGAAATTGAATGGTTTTCAATATTTTAATTCCAAAAAAGCAGAAAAATAAGCAAATGAAAATAGCTATGTGCTGAAATTCAACCACATAGGGTCTCACCCTTGCTTACCCCAAATTAATTAATAATAATAATAACTTGCGTGTATAGATGCAACAATTATTTGGGACAAAAAAAAAGAAAGAAAAGAAGATTTATATGTACCTGTATGTTGGCTACACTCATATCTCTAGATTTTTTTTTAATACATTTGACCATTTAGGCTAATTGTGTTCACACTGTCATTGCTCCATGAACATTTATTTAAGGTTCTATTTCAAATTCTTCAAACACATTAAGTTCAAATATGTATAGATCCTATGCTAACAATTAAGTAAGATAAGAAGTCACATTTTGCCCCTCAGAATATCACTAGCACTATGATAAGCATTTTAGAGTAATAGAATAGAAAACCATCTCCTTAAAGTGGCCAATAAGGTGAAGCATCTTTTGTTTTTGTTTTTGTTTTTTTTTGCGGTACGCGGGCCTCTCACTGCTGTGGCCTCTCCCGTTGCGGAGCACAGGCTCCGGACGCGCAGGCTCAGCGGCCATGGCTCACGGGCCCAGCCGCTCCGCGGCATGTGGGATCCTCCCGGACCGGGGCACGAACCCGCGTCCCCTACATCAGCAGGCGGATTCTCAACCACTGCGCCACCAGGGAAGCCCGAAGCATCATCATTAAATTAGGTTGATCCACAGGAAATAGCTCATAGGCAATCATTTTTCACCCAGAAAAATGGCAATTCCCTGTGGTTCAATCTAACTGGTTAACTTGAGAGTTGACTTTCATACCATACCATACCATGCTTACCAATTTTAACCTACAGAAAAGCATTCGTGTTATGCTAAACTCTATAAGGTGCAATTGAATCTTTCTTTAGTAATTTCAAAAGGAATATGAAGATTTTATAGTAGTTTCACGGGTATTGTGACAACAAAGTCCTTTTTTACAGCTATTGTAAACACCACACAAGCTAACATTTCTAGTTAGTCTAACATCTTGGTTTTAGAGAATGGAAATTTACTATACTTATCTTTTATTATTAACACATAGATTCGTTCCTGTACAGTTAAAATTTTACCTTTCATTCTCTGCAGGTTAATTCAAAGATCCAAATGCAAGCATTAGCAATCAAAATTGTCATGTAGTTTGGTGACATGTTTTGAAACATATTGATTCCAAAATATCTAGATAAACAAAAAGAATTCATCCATATGTTGTTGTTGTTTTTCTTTCTTCTCTGACAGCATGCTTGAGAATAAATAAAAACAAATGCCTTAAATCAGAAGAGTCCTTATGTTTATATCTCAATTCTAACGATATGAATGTAAAATATTATTTTATTTATTTAGATTTGAAGTATAATTCAAGAAAAACCACAATATGTTGTCACTGATTATGAAACGGGGGAGGGGGGAAGAAACAAAGTAGAGTTTGCATTTTAGGGCCTGCTTTTTCCCTCCTTATTCAATGGAAAGCATGTCAATTGTTTTGTTATAGACTCCAGCTACAGCCTGGTGGGCACGTCATGTTTGAAAAGCCACATTGAGATACTGCCTTCACTCCTCTGAAGACAGCTTAGCAAAATATTTCAGCTTTCATTGCAGTATACTTCCAGAGGTCTCTGATTTTTATTTAATGTTATTTTAAATTTTGTTCTAGTAGCCAGATACCAGGGGAATAGATACAAGAATATAATTACTGGCAAAACAATTGATATTTGCAGATTAGGTGAACATTGCTTGAGAGGCAGGACAGTTTTCAAAAGACTCAAGGATGTTTTAAAGTGGTTACTTCTGATAACTGGTTTGAAAGTGTTGGCACCATCATACGTAAATAGACAAGAATGTATACCAAAAGTAGAACTGGGAAAACAAATGTAGCAAGCATTACATGCTTGCGAGAGCAGAAAGCAAAGCTACTGAGCAGAGCAGAGGTTAGGAGTGACCAGTGCCAAGATCTCTCACCCTCACATCCCGTTCTTCCTTCCTAGCACCACAGTCATCCCTTTCTTTCTGGCCACGTTTGAGATCTGAAGGGAAAATGCTGGTGGACTACAGAGAACACAGGCAGCTAGGCTGTGGGCAGAAGCTGTGTTCCGTGGAGGTGGTGAGTACTGGTATCTTCAGAGCTCAGCATTGTCTCTGCCGATGCCCATCATCAGATTCCAAGTCTGTGTAGGGTTGGCTGCAGCAGGTGACTGCTTTGGTGTAGGGGTTTGGGAGCATGCAGGAAAGAACTATAGGAATGGATACTCTCTCTCTAAGAACTATAGGAATGAATATATTAATGCTAAGTGAACAAAGACCCACATTTTAAAAATCAAAAAGTATGGTTTATCCCATATAATCACAGACTAGGGATCTCAAAGTAAATGTTTATTTTTTTTTCTGAGTGGAGATTTTAGTTTAGTTTAGTTTTTATTTTATATTGGAATATAGTTGATTAACAGTGTTCTGTTAGTTTCAGGTGTACATCTAAGTGATTAGTTATACATTTATCTATTCTTTTTCAAATTCTTTTCCCATTTAGGTTATTACAAGTATTTAGCAGAGTTCCCTGTGCTATATAGTAGGTCCTTGTTAATTAATCAGTGTGTATCTATACACACTGCTATATTCAAAGTAAATGTTTAAATAAAAGTACATAGGGCCAAATAAAACCGACTTTCTGAGAGTCATCCACATTTATAAAGGAAGGATTATTTGTCCAAGGTCCTAAAGTAATATCATAGAATTAATTCATATATATATTTTTAAATTTCTCAGAAAATTTGCATCCTATTTTGGCCACATTCACTACATAACAAAAGATACTCTATTTTATAAGTAACATATCCTTACTTTTGACACTTTATATATTTCCCAAGCGACCATAGAACAATCCTTGGGGAGGAGAAGTGGTGGGGAGGGATTTAAATCAAAGTTCTTTGACAATCACTGGCTTCAGACCTTCTAAATTAGAGTGGTAACTCAATCATTGGGTTGAGGGGGCAGTTTCAAAATCACCTGGGAACTCTTTCCAAATTATAGGTATGCCACCATTGTCTCCACCCTCCCACATCATTGCTGGAGGACACTATTATTAATAAAAAGTATGTTATATCACTCAGGTGTCTGGTGTGTGGGCAGGAGTGGGCAGGGTGAGGTGTTGAGAAACCCCAGCAGCTCATACTGAAATTCCAAACACTGTGATTTGCAGGTTAAGGCCATCCTAAAACTCGATTCTAAAGCAGGGTTTCTCAAATGTGGCACTCCTGACATTTTAGATGAATCATTCTTTGTTGTGGGCGAGCTGTCCTATATACTGGAGGACATTTAGCAGCATCCTACTCTTCTACCCTCTAAATGCCAGTAGCTAGCCACCCGCCGCCCCCCAACGCAGGCAGTACAATCACAAAGGTCTCCAGATTTGCCAAAAGTCCCCTGGGTGGGGTCGGTGGGGAGGAGGGATCACCCCTGTTAAGAACCACTGAGGTAAACAGGAGGTCCCTGGTGGCCTAGTGGTTAGGATTCTGGGCTTTCACTGTCATGGCCTGGGTTCAATTTTTTTTTTTTTTTTTTTTTTTTTGCGGTACGCGGGCCTCTCACTGTTGTGGCCTCTCCCGTTGCGGAGCATAGGCTCAGTGGCCATGGCTCACGGGCCCAGCCGCTCCGCGGCATGTGGGATCTTCCCAGACCGGGGCACGAACCCTTGACCCCTGCATCGGCAGGTGGACTCTCAACCACTGCGCCACCAGGGAAGCCCCCTGGGTTCAATTTTTGATCGGGGAACTGAGATCCTGCAAGCTGCACAGCACAGCCAAAACAAACAAACAAACAAAACCCGCTGAGCTAAAGATATGCGAGATATGAACAGGGAGAAGAATGCTGATTCGAATCAGGCTGGAGACATCTTAATTAAATATAAATGATCACAATTAGGGAGCAAGACAACAACTGGGACAAAAGGCTGATTCCAACAGTCACAGTGTATTTTGTCAGGATTGGAAAAAAGCAAACAAGCATAGTTGTGTTCGTTCTACTCTAACTTGGAGCGGCAAGTTCTAACCCTAGGACACATAGTTTGTCTCTCGTGAAAGAGAGGACTGCCCACTTTGCCCTGAAGAACGTGCTTACTGTTGATTTAAAAACAAACAAAAAAATTAAGTTCTTTTAAACAAGTTAGGTATTGTGAAGATGCATATAATCTTTTGTGTGAGAACAGAGCCACATATTGAAAACAGACTTGCCCTAGTGAGACGGTGAGTCAAGGTAAATCTTTGATGTTCCTAGTTTTGTAAGGATTGTCTACCACGCAGTGTCCCTAAGCACTCTGCGTCCTTTGCGTAACTTCCGTATATTTATCATTACAAAATGAGTGGAGATATGAACAGACAATTTTTAAAGGAAAAATTACGTCTGGAAAATATAAAACTGAAATGATGCACAACTTCACTAGAAATCAACACCATAAAACATAAACAGCATTAAGATCTGATTTTCACCACCTGTTAGATTGGAAAAATGCCATATTTTCTTGAAACTGTGGTATCATTGGTGACAAAGCACAATCATGAATTTATGTATCAAGGAGAAAGCTAACATGCTCTGACTCACCTATTACACCTTGTTGATTATAAAACATGTTCAAATTTCAGAGCTGCTAAAACTGGAAAAAAGAATTGCATCTAAGAATCAATGAATTCTGTACTTAAAAGTTTTATATGGCCTAATGTCAGGAAGGGTATGGAAAGTAGACATTCTCCTACAATATTGGTAGCACTGTAAATTGGTACAGATTTTGGAAAGAAATCTGACAGAAGAATCAAAGTAATGAATCCATATACCCTGTGACTTAGCAATCTAATGTCCAGGAATCTATCATACAAAAATACAAACACAAGAGTATAAAGATACATGTACAAACATACTTAATAAAATATTACTTAAAAAGTGGCTTTGGGGGCTTCCCTGGTGGCGCAGTGGTTGAGAATCTGCCTGCCAATGCAGCGGAGATGGTTTCGAGCCCTGGTCTGGGAAGATCCCACATGCCGCGGAGCAACTGGGCCCGTGAGCCACAATTACTGAGCCTGCGCATCTGGACCTGTGCTCCACAACAAGAGAGGCCGCGATAGTGAGAGGCCCGTGCACCGCGATGAAGAGTGGCCCCCGCTTGCCACAACTAGAGAAAGCCCTCACACAGAAACAAAGACCCAACACAGCCATAAATTAATTAATTAATTAATTTAAAAAAAAGTGGCTGGAAAATTAGAAACAACTTCAGTGTCCACCAATAGGTGAGGGAACACATAAATTTTAGCATAACATTGGAATTCAAGGCAGTCATTTAAAAAAAAAAAACAATGGTTCCACTTACATTACTTTGAAAACATGTTATGGTTAAATATTAGCAAGATACAGAAAAAGAATATCACATAATCCCATTTTTCTGTAAAGACAATTTTTTGATCATGTCATTTTTAATAATCACTTTTAGAAGATTGAAGGAGAGACTCATTTTTATTATATTTATTTCTACATTTAGAAATTTCTTAATAATTTTATAATAAGTAACATAGCATCAAGAGCAAGAGGGGGGAAAGAAGAGTGAGTATAGAATGCTACCATTTCACTTAATAGGATGATATTTATACACATGTATGCTGAATAGTTTTCAACACCTCTTGAAGGGACTCTAGAAACTGGTAATAGTACTGGCCATTGTGTTATAAAAATAGGGAAACTAGAAAACAGAAAAAAAAAGTGAGATTCTTTTTTCTCTTTTAGTTTATTCTTTTCTATTTGTATACAAAAAAATAAAGTTTTATATATTGTACAGTTTTTCATGTTATTTTGGAATGTCTCCTTAATCTCCTTGCATTGGTACAAGTCTAATTACATAACTTCAAATATTTTCCTACTTGCTCTCCCTTCTGGTTGAATTTATACTGTTGGGTAAGAAGAAGGAGTCATAAACAATCTGAGTAAGAGCAGTGTTGCAGTGCCTTGACTCCAACACCTGAGTCCGAATCCAACAAACAGTTTTCAGCAGTGTGACCTTGGGCAAGTCACTTCCCATGTGCCAGATATTGTTTTAAACATTTCACATATATTAACTTGTCTAATCCTTGTTCCAATGGGTAAGCTTGTTATTACTGCCATTTTAAAGATGAGGAAATGGAGGTACTACTAGAAATCAGAGCATCCTGCCCCATATTATTAAAAAGTTGGAGGTGTGAGATGAGGAAAGCAAATCCTCTTCTAATATAGAATAGCTCACAATCCATGGAGAGTATGGTTCATTGTGTCCTCTAAGGAGAAAATTCTCAGCCTTGGTGTAGGGGAGGGATGCAGTATGTATTTTAAATGAGTGTTTGCCAAGGGCCTGGGTTCACTTTGAACCCCAAGAAAAGTACAGGATTTGGGACGGTGGCTATATCTGAACAACTAGACTTAGTTTAGGGCTTAGGTTAAGTGTCAAGGTCATCTCAACACTTACTTTTGTAACTGAAGACTGATGACTTCATCTATGTATACAGGTGGTTCCTAAGGTGCCTTGGAATGACCCACAGCCTCTGGGCTGCAGGCAGGGAGAAGTGGGAGAGTCCATTTATCTTCTTAGAAAGTTTGTTTTAATTCAAGCACCTGATAGTGTCGTTTTAAGCACTTCAGTTGTATTATCAGTAAGTAAAGACCACTTGCATTTATTCAGCAACTTCGTTCATCTCTCAATACTCCTTCAAGATATGATTTGTTATTCACAGGTAACTGTCCATAAAACTGAGGCTCTGAGAAGTGACCTGCCAATGACCACATAGACAATAAGAATCGTTAGCAAGATTCAAACCTTTGTCTACCTGGCTCCAAAGCCAGTGCTTCTGTACAAAACCGCATGGCCTGATGGTGATGATCCAAAGTCTAATGTGCCTAACCTGGTTGCCCAATTATAGCTAGATCAAGTTATATATCTAGATCACCTAAAACCATATGAACATAGATGTCAAGCTTTATTTCAAAACTGCTGAATCAATCTTCCTGGGAGAGAGACCCATAATCACTGTTTGCAGCAAGTTGCCCAGGCATAAACTATTAAAATAGCTGAAACTTCCAGGCAAATGTTATCCTTTTCCCATGGTTTACACACATCAATGTTAAATACACAATATTTTATGTTCAACAAAATCATGACTATTATATTTACCTAAGTGTATACAGTAATTATAGGTATAGGACAAATACACCTAAGTGCATTTTTAAACTGGAAGTATGCAATCTCTACATTTTATACTTTTCAGTTAATCAAAAAATTATGTGACAATGTAACACGTCAGGAAAAGTGGAATTCATATTTTTAAGTGGAAATATTTATTTTATTTTGCACTGCCATTAGGTATGCTAACCATGGACCAGGAAAATACAGGGGTGATTTAACATGCAACCAGAGCTTGGTCATTTGATTATCTTTATTTCCACCATTCAGTTAGAAAAGAATTAATGAATCACACAAACAATATTTTTTAAATAATCTGTAATACACTGAAATGCATCTGATGCTTTGACAAACACCAAATTTCCTCTTTAGAATACTGTTTACTATGCCTTGCAAAGCATTGCATACTTCTCTCTGAAAAGCTTTACATCAGTGATGTGACAGCCCCTCAAATCTATAGCTGAACTTTGTGTGTATAAAATTGAAAGTATCACTGAAAATTAGATAATTGCATCGAATGGCCATAAATTGTGCATTTTTTTTAAAGCCCTATTTTTTAAAAAGTATTTTGAGTCCAACCATTCCCTTTAATGCCTCTGGACAGTATTTTCAGAACTCATTTGTTTGAGGGGTTTTTAATCTGAAGACATTGAAAAGTTACACCCGCTGTGCTGTCGTCAATCACGCCAGGAGGAAAAATAGTGGCATGATTTGTTATCTGTTATTCCCCTTGCTGTGGTGACTGTCTCCCAGTGCCAGCTCTGTCCTTAAGGCCATCACTTATAGGGACCACTGTCTGTCAAAACCACAGCCAACTTTAAGGGCTGCCTTTGTTGGAGCAGACAAATGAGTATGACCTTTAACAATGAAATAGGCACCTACTGAGAAAGATGAAACAGCAGCTGAAATTAAGAACACCATATAGCCATTTCAAACACTTGAGAAAAGTTAGAAGTTGGACTAAAACTTAATTATAAGAGTAAATGTGGGTAGACATTGTCAATAATGAAACAGACATGGTCAGAAGTATCGATTCGCCACCTGAACTAAAACTTCATCCAGGAATCATCCTACCTTTCGTTAATAATGAATGGTATTGATGGGATTTATTTAAAAGAGGGGATCAAATTATGATAGCTAAAGGTTTATCAGGGGGTGATATTTTCTCAGTGGATGCAGAGATATACAATTTGTTTATGAATATTCTAGAAGGGCAAAGGGGAAAAATTAAGAACACACTAAACCTTTGATTTGCACTAATAGCTACTTCAAACGATCAGCAGCAAAGTGCCTCCGCCTGGATAGGTATTGGCTGTGAACTGGTCATTGATATTTCGTAGTGTTTCAAAGCTTAGTGTAAGTATTCCAGGCATTGCATTGGAAAGACCACAGCCCAGTTTGTGGTTTGAAAGGCTCTTGTAACCCAACCTGGCAAGTGGTCAGTGGAGACTACATTTTACAGAGAACACAAATCAATCTTATTGAGCACTTTTCAAGTAATATAATATTCTGCCTGTGACAATAATGAAATTAGTCTGTGGATTTTGTTTAAATATTGAAATGCTATTTGAATATTTATTGAAACAGTACTTTATAAATATGCATATTTGTGTGGTTTTTACGAAAATGTCATTGATTTTTACAGAGAAATCATTGAGAATAATTTCAGAAAATCCCCTTTAATCAAAATTAGTGATATTTGTTAATTCAGCAGTACCTGTTCAAGGTAGTTAAGGAGTTCATGGATTTCCCATCTACAATTCTGTCATCTCCTGTGTGACAGACATTTGGGTGACTAACCTGTATTTCCTGTTCTCCTCCTTCAGTTTATGGTGGGAATGGGAGGTGGTGGTCATTTAAATTCCCCACCCCCTTGATACTGTTAGGCCAGTGAAACATGAGTGGAAGTGATGTGTCATTTCCAGATGAACGTATTTATTTACCCCTGTGAGACTCTGAGCTGTTTCTTCCCTTGCCACAGAAATAAAGGAGAAAACCTTGTGTCGAGATGTTGAGGAAATTGGATCACTAAGAATGGAAGACAGATTCTTACAGCCTCCTCAGGGCTCCTGTGAGGGAGAATTAAACAGTATTTGTTCAAATTCATTGAGATTTGGAGTTTCTGCTACCCTAGTACATCCTAGGTTATCCTTAATATATTCTAAGTGGGCTTTTTAATTTTCAAATTATCAAAACACAATTCTACCATGATTTCGTCTATAGGATCTGTTTATGCATATACATATGTATACATGTGATTTAGAATGAGACATTTCAGAGCCTACATATAATTTTTCTACGTTTTATGGCAGCTGTGTTCCTAGCACCATTTATATTTGTACTTCATGAGTTTAACTTGAGTGGGTTTGCCCCATAACTCTTCTAGCCCAAAATAAAATCACAATGCTTTCAAAAAAGAAAGGATCTAAGGTCTGGGTTCTAATCCTAGAATTGGCTGCACCTGTAATAAGTCCAGGGTTCACAATATAACCTCTAGTACAGAGGTGTACATCCTCAAAAGTACATAGAATTTGTTATAATCAAAAGCCTGCACCAATGTAAAGGCCCAGGTTTTTAATAGGTTTGGAGTTTCCATTGTAACCTCACTCTGAAGTGGTTATCCTTTCAGCGTAGGGTTAAAAAGCTTTGACAAAGCACTGCAGGGAACATTGGATTGCCCTCACCTACATTGTACCTAGCTTGGGATGGATAAATACAGTCTCATTCTCTAATGTTCCCGACTGTCTCTAGGAACACTAAATTTTAAGAGAGAAAAACATGAATCCTGTATTTCAAGAGAGGTAGAACTAAGCCATTGTTAACTCCCCTTAAAAAGGATATTCAGTGGCCAGTTCAGTTTGCCCCTGAGACACCTAAAGCTGCATTAAGTACTTGTGAAAGTGAAAATCCACTGGGAACCCGATTCCAGTGTTTAAACCTCAGCATGAATAGTAGAGTTCCTAGCAGGGTGCACTTTTACATGTCTTTATAAGCAGATTCAAAACTTACTGTATGCGGTCGGGCTACACTATTTTTATTAACCTATAGCTAACCACAGTCTTCCAGAAAATGAGCAATCTAAATATCAAACATTATATAACCTCTGTAAAATTCAAGGAAAAAAGCTGATGAGCCTCTGCAAATCAAGAGTCTGTACATTACGTGTCACTTAGACAATGTTTGAACAATAAAATGTAATAGATTGAAGCATTTAAAATCTCTAGGGTCTGTCTTCCTACCAATATGGCATAATGTAAATTCCCCAAATTTATTTTAAAATAAACTGATATTTGCTACTGATTGGATCATATATTTCTAATAAATATGTTCCACAGGTGGGTGCTTTATGAATGCTATTCATAAATACTTGGTAGCATAAAATAGTTCAAAATTTACTCTGTGTATTACATGAAATCAGTGAACATATAGTTTTAAATTCATACCACAGGTACACATATATTTATTTATTTCAAAGAGCACATGTCTAAAGGTAACCACATTTCAAATATGTGTGTTTCTATCAGAAACTACTGAGAAATCTGCATTTCCTTCAATATTGCTTAGCAAATGCATTGTTATTCTGCTTTAAAATCAGTTTTAAGCACAGCATCTTGATTGCTATTTGACAGTAATAGGTCAAGCATAAGATATTTTAGATCCTATTAAAAATGTTCAGGTCTAGCAAAGGCGACAGAAAAACAACCATTACAGGATCTTTATTATATATGATAGGACCACAGATAAATTTTGCATCCCAACTCCCAATGTGTCCAGACTTGACTGAAAGCTAAAGGGTGAGCTCTTCTATTGATTTTCACATGTAAGCTAAGAGGTGAGATAACCCCAGCTCATTAAAAGTGCCAGTGTGGTGGATGATTTTGTGCCTTTTATCTTCTGAAAATAAAATCAGCTAAATCTTAGGCATATGCTAAGGTTGTTAATGGACAGAACAGCACAACTAGAAGTACACACTCCACGGACCCCAGTTTCTTAAGTATTTCTGGCTCTGCCCATTTATTCTTACACTTCAACATTTCCAATCTGCAGAAAGGAGACTGACTTTCAACCCGTGGCCGCAACATGTTGCTTTATCTTTGAATAGTCAGACCACTCTCAAAGTTTGGCAATTGATTCCTACATGTTGTTTGTGAAAAAGCGCATTGTTTTTTTGAAAATGAGATCTATAAGAACTTTATGAATGGAAATCTTTCAGAACCTGTGTATGAGAAATAAATGCTACAATTTTACCTTTTCACATCTAGCTCTTAAGGTTTAGTTCTAATTTTTTAAAATGTATTATCAAACAAACAAACAAAACTCCTTCATGCATATAAAAATGAGTGATTGGGATCATTTCCCCACAAATGTCACATGCAAGAAATGCTTCCCTTTTCCTAAAGTACTTCTGCTGGGTTTGTTTGTTTGTTTGTTTGTTTTTGGTGAAGTCATTTATCTTTGTCTCAGTTTCATAGAAGCTTCTCTTACAAACTGCACTTCTTGTGTCACACATTTCAAAGAGAGAAGGTGGCCAATGATTAGATGGGGAAATATTCTTTGAAACAATATTTAAATTAAAAAATATAAGATCGCTAAGGAAACTATAAGCTCATAGCAAAAATTGCTTTGAATTCTAAAAGATAGAGCAAAGTTAAAAATTCCCAGTTCTACCTCTAAGTCACAGACTATCCTCTTTAAAAAACACAATATATTTTTAATGTTTAACTTCTAGATACCTGAAAAGAGTATTTCAATAATAACGATTTTATTTTTCTTTCCAATTTATAAAATTTCCTTAAGAAGTTATTTACCTTGGTAACCTTATACTTCACATTCCCGCTTCTCTTTCCTCACATCTGTCTTTCCAGTATCATTCCCTCCTCTTCCTAACCTACCCTATTCCAAATCAATGCTCCAATAAATATATTTCCTCACTAAGAAGGTGATGACCACAGAGTTAGTTGTGAATAGGTATGTTAAAAAGCATGGATAACCCTAATACAAAAAAGTAATTTTTAAATACCTTCAAGTTCTAAAACTCTGATGCTAGTCAACAACTAATGCATAAAGAATCATAGAATCTCAGAACGAAAAGGAAACTTCAAGGTCACCTTTAACATACCACTGAAATACTCACAGAGAAAAGACCCAGAAGGCCTAGTGGGACCATCACCATGACCGTCAGATAATGTGTAGCACAGTCTTTCTCACCCCCAGATTGAACGAGGTCAGAAAATTAGGCAAACGACATAACCTTATTTTTAAAAACTAGACCTATTGTTTTATGTGCTGTGAAAGTACTGATCAAGATAGAAATCATAACTTTTTGATGGATAAAGAAATACAGAAAATTTTGACATGTTATCTACTCATCATAGGAAAAATCTTAAAGAAGTATTGAAAGTCCTTTGTCCAATTTTTTCCAGATCCTGCTTAGAAACTACAACTAGCAGCAAATAATATCAGTCTCCTACTTTTGTGCATCATTGACAAGTTCTAAATCTTAAATTAGACCCTATACTTGGTTAAAAAGAAAAAAAAATATCACAGGATTAGCATAAATAATATAGACAAAATGACAACAAGAAGACACGGACCACCAGATTATGGTTTAAACCACTCAAAGGATTGCCGAGGAACCCTTGCTTTGAAACACCAAGGATTTTGGTGTGGGATTTAGAAAAAGAACTGAACCTTTTCAGCCCCTGGATTGACTTTAGAATCCTATCATAATTAAACATGTGCTATAAACTCCCCACCGGGAATTTGTTAATGACTCAGGTCTGACTTAAATATGGAAGAAGGATTTAGTTGCTATTGTTCCCAAAACCCCTTAAACAAGCTGCAAATTTGCATGAAGGTAAAGCATTCTTTATCAATAGAATTATTTCGTGTTAGTGCATTTAATGAACTCTGCTCCTTTCCAAAAAGGATTTGAATCAGTACTTACAGAGCAGCAATTTTTAATCATTTGGGTGAGGGAAAGTGGGTAATAGACTCCGACTATGAAAAACTGATGAAATACACATTGGCACCCACAATATCTAGAAGTTTTAAAAGTTCATCATTTTCTGAAACTCATCCATGGACTACATATTAGTGACAAAGGTATTTTTGAAATCTGCCTCCAGCATTAAATAAATGATTAAATATATATAAATACATGATTTACATGTATTTATAGAAATAAGTCAAGGAAATAATGTATGTAAGATGTGTACATAGAATTTGACATAAGGGGCTCAATTAAGAATAACTTATTACCATGAACAGACTATTTTCCTTTAAGTGTAGAAGAAAATTATTCTCAGATAAAGGAAGTTTATTCAAACAGTTGAAAAACAAAGGCATGTACATTCCCAGCAGTAAATATAGTGTTGCTTTTTTAACCAAATACACAGAATTAAAAATGAATGAATAATAATAACATTCATTGAATTCTTATGGTATGCCGGAATTCATCCTCACAGCAAGGTTATGGAGGAATGTACTACAAATATCTTCATTAAACAGGTAAGTGAACTAAGCCGTAATTTATTCCCAAGGGTCTACTGATAATATTCTGGAGACCTATATTCAAATATATACAAATTTAAAGTAATCATCTTTATTCAAATTGCCATTTCCAGTGAAGTCCCTGGTGGTCCAGTGCTTAGACTCTGTGCTTTCCCTGCCAAGGGCTCTTACAGCACGTGGCCAATAAAAAAATAAGTACAAGCTATATATATATTTTTTAAAAAATCATTTCTCCTCGTCCTACCAGAGCTCTTAAAATTCCATCATCTTGAGATATAATGACTCAAACCGTGGAGTGATCTTTAGTCTCCCTTCACCCCATATGGTCTGTTAGGAAAGGCTGCACAGGACTCCTCATCTCTCCCCATCTCTCCCTATGGCTCGCATTACTGCCTGAACCATTCCCCCGCCACAGAAAAATTGTCTTCCATGAAACTGGTCTCTGGTGCCAAAAAGGTTGGGGACCACTGCCACATGGTGAGGTAACGTAAAATGTTTTAAGAACCGGGACATAGACATCAGACTGACACCGGTTTGAAGCCCCCCTTTGTGGCTTCTAACCTCTGGGAAAGTAGGCAGGCTGTTTAACACCTCCGAGTTTCCACTTGTTAAATGGACACGAGGACACCTACATCACAGAGTTTAAGTGTAAGATAAAAACTGATAAAGCACGTAACCTGGAGCACAGTGAATGTTCAATTAAAATATAACTTCCTTACTATTAATTCATTCTCCAAAATCTCTCAAAACTGCTCCTTTCTTTCTTGCCATAGCTACTCCTAGTTTCATCCTAAAGGATCGTTATATTATTCTAATCCAGAAAAAAATTCGATTATTTTGTACATGGAGCTTTGAGGTCTGTGATATCTTTTCACTGAGTAGATCCCCTGGGGCAGGCTTGTTTTAACAGGATAGGATTACTCCGCTGGCCAACTTCATGGTCTTCTTTGTATTGCAGCCCTGTGGGTTTTCTTCCCAGCCTCTGCTACAGTCACCAGATCACTCACAGCACTGAGCAACAATGCTCAGCTGGAGAGTGTTGGGTGAATAGAGATGGGGGTGGAGTGGAGGAAGAGAGGGCTCTAAAACAGCCCAGTCCCCCTAAGGCCCATCTTTTTGTTTTTGGTCCCCAGTGAAATAGTTGTTCTAGATAACACCTAAAAGCATGCACGCCTGCCTTCAAGCTGTCCCTTTGAAGGCAAGGACGTCAGCTTCCTGCTCTACTGAAACGAGGCTACAGTTTCATTCCCATTCTGGACCTCCCGATGGTCATTACTTGATTTATTCAGAATGCCATTTATTTATGAGTTCATTCACTCAATTATTGAGCATCCTCCCAGGGCTCAAGGACAGGGTCTGAAGGCTCATTATGTAAAAGGACAGACAGGCATCTAAACAATTAAGGGAACACAGTGGGTCAGTGCAAGAACAACGTATGGGAGTAGCAGTGAGGAAGAAACAATGAACTGGAGGGGGTGAGTGTGTGGAAGGTTTCAGAAATCTTTCCTAAGGGATTTGAAACTTCTGAGAAAAGTGTTCAAGATAAACTCAATGTTTAAAATGCTCCCTGGCCCCTGAAAAGGCTCCTGACCTCCCCACGCCACACTCAGCTAGCCTGCAACTTACTAAAATGTTAGCGTTTGCTCAATGAGCAAATGAATGAATAAATGAATGGAGTTTAGATTTAATTGGCAAGGTAGTTTTTTTGTTTTTTTATTAAACTGAGTAAACATAGTGGGAATGCATATCTGGGGTAGATCATAGAGATAATGGGAAATATCTCTACCCTTCGCCCTCTCCCTCTGAAGTGTCTGTGGACACTGAAAAAGCATGTAACCTGGAGCACAGCAAATGTTCAATTAAAATATAACTTTCTTACTATTAATTCATTCTCCAAAATCTCTCAAAGCTACCCCTTTCTCTTTCTTGCCATAGCTAGTGTCTGAAGACACCATTTCAGCGGCTCCCCGATAAATAATATTAGTGAGACTAGTTATTTTTCCTTCAGCATGCAAATACCAGACTCGGTATTCTGCCTATATTAATAAATCTTCAAAATAGCATTAGTCACTCCATTTTAGATGTACTTTAAAAATTGCAGTTCAGTGGCACACTTGAGTCACAGTAAGTGCCAGAGCAGGGATGTATCAGCAGATGGGCCAAACTTCTGTTTCTTGTGCACACGGAAAGGAATCTCCCAGCTCAGCTCTTCTGGCTGGAGATGACATGTGCCCTTCCCCCTCACAAATCTAGAAGAAAGAGCCAAAGCCATCGAGTTTCAAAAACTGTGTATAATCTCAGCAGAAAAAGGGAAAATATACTCATCTAAATTAAAAACGCAGAAATGATGCTATGTTTCAGCAGGATATTTAGACCTGTCCCCCTCCATGAAATAAAATGTATTGCCTTTAGCAAAATCTTTATCTTTCATTGGCAAATAAGTCATAAACTGAAATCAGTTCTGACTTGATACCATAGATATGATGTCTTTGCAAGATTCATACATGGAAAATGATGAACTGGGGCTCCCTTCATAAGGGCAATGTAACAACTATGGTTCACGCACGGTTCCATCAAAGGAGAGATCTCCCTACTGACCTGGAGACCTGAATGGCCAGAGAGTGATTCTTTCCAACTCGGAGAGAAGAAGCCGCACATGATTAGGAGGTAGAGCAGGTAGGATGGTGAAGTGCTAAATCAGTAGCCGAGCAATCAATAAACAGCAACAGGTCAAATCAGTTAAATTGAATTAAATTGACCTTATATCTTTGGAGAAAAGCCTGAGGACAGAGAGAAAGAGAACAGGTTAGGGTTGACTGGCCTTGTAACAACAAAGGAAGTCCAGCAGTGGAGGCATTTTAGGTTATATCCTTTCGAAGCCCAGTTAGAGATGTATGTATCCTCGATGTGAGGGGGCTTCAAATAGGGGGGAAAGCAGTGTTGTCTACGTAATATAGAATTTGCTTATATAGAGATTTTCCTGTGCATCTGTTTCCCTCTCTCTGTTGGTTCCTTTTCTAAACCAATAAACATAATCAAGCCTCTTCTACTTCCTAGCTCCGATACAAATTTGTTCTTTCTTTTCTCAAGCTTTCTTACTTCCTATTCTCTATTTAATACACTTCGATATAATTCCTCACTGCCCTACTGAAACTACACTACTGACTCCTAATCGCCTCATTCCCTAATTGTAGAGGAGTCTTGATCTACACACTCAGATACACAAGAAGTATCACAATTTAAGTGTTACGTATAAAACATACACAAGGGCTTCCCTGGTGGTGCAGTGGTTGAGAATCCACCTGCCGATGCAGGGGATGCGGGTTCGTGCCCCGGTGCGGGAAAATCCCACGTGCCGCGGAGCGGCTGGGCCCGTGAGCCATGGCCGCTGGGCCTGTGTGTCCGTAGCCTGTGCTCCACAACGGGAGAGGCCACAACAGTGAGAGGCCCGCGTACCACAAAATAAAATAAAATAATGCAAGGGAATATAATATCAGTCTTTATATCTAACCCACTTCTATTGCGCTGTGCTATAAGTTCCTCAATTTTGAGATTACCAACTATCATCTTCCTTCCCTTATAGATTCAAAAAGATATAAATTTCCCTCTAACACTATAATTATACTTCCATTCATTTTTTTCCTAAAAAGAAACAATTCTGTAATTTTTAACCTCTTAAAATAGTCAACTTTATATTTTTCTTAAAAATCATGAGCCTAAACTGAACTGAACTCAGAACTTCCAAAATTCTTTCCTTATCCTGTCATATGTTTTCACTAGAAACTGTGAGGAATATAACTAGTATAAGTAACTTTAAAAGAAATTATCACTAATTACTCTGCATATGAAAATAAGTGATTGTCTTATGTGGAAGAGAATGATAGCAAATAATAAGTGAGTATACCAATTTTGTCCAAGGGAAATTCAGGGCAAAACTGATGTTCAATAAATCCTTTTGGTTTTCAAAATGAGAGGTGAATGTCATCACACATCTTATTCTTCCCTGTACGTACCTAAACAAATAGGTGGGGCATTAAAACAACCTTGTGAAGATCCCAGATGAAACCTTCCCTTTAGTGAAAGCAGATCTTGGAATACACTTAACCTAATTAGCTAAGATTGTTCTTTACATGTAGCTTTAACTAATATAATAACTGACATTCTCTAATGTAGACCCTACTGAGAATTCTCAGGCTGCCCAGAGATCTTGTCACTAAACAAGAGAGACACACATCTTTGGGATCACCATCACTTTATATGGGGAGAGTGACTGCCTGGAATGTCATGTACCTAGTATGCAACTTGAGAATTGAGAAAAGGAAAAATTCTATTACTGTCTTCTGGACTTGAAGGTTATTAAAATACATGTCAATTATTTTCGATTACGTCTCGATTTTACTGTGCTTTATGTTATGACCATTATTTTGTAGCAAAGTCACTGCCTCCATCTTAAGGGTTAGCATAGAATTACTTCCTGCTAATTAATACCAGAAAGTGGTCATGCATGAAAAAAAAGACCTGTTTATCCAGATAAATTTTTGTTTTTCAAATGGCACAGGTGATCAGACATTGTGCTGGTTTTTTGTTTCTATTGAATAAAGGTGAAGGTAGACTGCTCAAATGGTACAAAATGCCTGGTGGGAATGTTAGATTTCACCTCTCTACTCCAGAGGTATGCTGGGCTCTAGCTTCCACCAGAAAAAGCAAACTTGAAAAATACCCCATTTTCATGCCCCAAATACCTGAGATTATTGTATGTATCTACACGTTACTTAAGCCTTGAAAGCCATTTTATTCTGTTCCTACATCATTAGAAAGCCCCCATAAATAGGGAGTCCCAGATAAGGTAGAGGTTGCCACAGATCCTTCCACCAAATCAGTGTACGTGAACTGCCCTTGGGAACCCCAAATGGACACTTAATGACTTGGGTAAAGTGCTGGCAGATTATACTTGCTTGATACTAGTTGCCTCAGAAATGGCTAGAGTAGTGGTTCTCAGACTTGAGAATACATTAGAATCATCCAGAGAGGGGAGAGTGACGTTGATGCTGCTGGTCCAGGGATCATGTTTTGAGAACCTACAGGCTACAGTAATGTACAGGTTGAGAGGTGGGCCTCAAGAGTCATTCAATATGGTCAACCACTAGTAGACTTTAGACCGTTCATGGCATTTATTAAGTCCAAGTTGTCACAGAAACATCAAGGCAGTGGCTAGCCTCAATATCTACAAAAGATTTAATATAAGATGGTTGGTAGAATGAGTCATAGTCTTTGTTATCGCAACTGGTCTTGAGGTTATAATTAATACTCATAATCTGCATTCTTCACCATGTGTCTTAGATTTCTCATACTCTTGACCAGCACATTAGCAGGTCCAGATTGGGCTTGCTCGGTGATATGACAGACTTTCACCTCCAAAGGAGTTGGAGCCCTTAGTTCTTTTACCTTGTTACACCAAGTTTGCTGCAATTGCCCACTTATAGTTGTCACTAAACATAGAAACACAAAAATCACACCAGTTGACCCCCTGAGTTCCCCCATTAGAGACAAGCAAAATCGTCTTCTACTGGTAGTCCCCAGTACTTTATGTTGAACTGTGATATTGTCAGTCCAGTATACTACCTACCCTATGAATTCATTTGTGTAATTTTGAAGAGAGGCATCAGTGCAACAGAGGTAGATGACATGTCAATCTGGCAACGCATTCATGTAGCTTATTAGTGCCTTCTTTGATCTGCATGGATCCATTCCTTAACATGCCATTTCCTTCATACAGTGACTTGTTTCTGTGCCTACCCAAATTTTTGACTCAGAGAATATGATAATACTCAGTTCATGATGGACAGCCCATTGTCCCATGGTCAGGTCTCTACGGGGGCCCAATGTCATGCTACAAGGCATGCCAAATGGCAAACAGTTCTCTTCTTCAGCAGGCATGACCTTGCTCCAGAGCCATAGCAGTTGTCTTGTGACTCTTCTATTGGGGTATGATGGGGACTCCACATGTCATTCTATCTATGACAGATACCTCCAGCACTGTATAATAGGTATAATATGTATATATAATGAGTGCATAAATATATATATATGCATATATACATATAGATAATGTGATGTAATCATTTATTTTGTTTGTTTTTTTTTCTGATCATCATTATTATTTATTTTATGTTTATCACTGAAAATAACAGAGTAGGGGATAGAAATAATCTACAAATTCTCTGCCCTCATTCAGCTTTAAATCTAGAGCTGGAGGTGGCTAGGTGAGAAGATTAAAAAAATAAAAGTCAGTTAAAAGAGAGAAATGCTGCGGGATAGAAGAGCATGGCCAGAAAACTGGAAATGTCACCAAGGGGTGGGGTGGGGAGGTGGGATGGTCTGTGAGGTGGAATTTTAAAGAGGTTGCCCAAAGTAGATTTTATCATGAATGGAAATACTCCAAAATGCCTATATACAAATTGCTTATGTAATTTTTTCTTATTTATTTACCAAATAAGTTTAAATGAACATGTAAAATTTTTAGGAAAAGAAAAGGTTGTGACTTACTGCTTATTGATCTATTATCAGTCTTTGATTATTGAGTCAGACAATACCTATGGGGCCAAGCTATATATTAGGGAATCAATTCAAGAGTTTTAATTTTTTTTTCAAATCCTGTGTCATATTGCTACTTACCCAGGTAAAACTTTTTGTTTTTTTTGTAAATTAAGTAAGAAATAATATAAACAGAAAAATAACATAATTACTTCTTCTAAAGTTTATACCTAAATAACTTGACTGTCTAACTGCCTGCCCTAAAAGAGAGGCATAGGGAAAATCATAAAAGCATTTTCTAGACTAATGAAATCGTTTTAGTAACATACGACAATAAGCATCCTGAAAATACATGGAGACATTTAGCTAATTATCTTCAGAGATATCTTCACATAGTCCACCTCAGAAGTAAAGCTAAACTTATATTATGCCTTGGATTTGTGTTAAATTAATCCATCAGGGAGGGAAAAAAGGATGGGAGAATAGATAAAACAAGATGGCAAAATGCTGAAGTTGACTGATAGCTACCGCTTTTGGGGGGTTCAATATACCATTCTTCCTACTTCTCTGTTATGTTTGAGATGCTTTATAACAAATTATAAAAAAAAATAAGGTCCCCGTTTTAGAATATTTCAAATCATTATCAGCTGCTAAAGCAGTCATAATAATTCACTTCTTTCAGCTGCTTTCACAGCTATTGAGGACATATATTCCAAATCTAATGTTTTAAATATTTCATAATGAAATCATCATATGGTCAAATGGCTAGTTAATAATATCCACCTTTAAATTATGTGTGAGCCGAAATAAAATATTCCATGCTTTTTAAGGCAGTACATCAGTATTTCATTTATGTATGTGTCCCCGTAGATAAGAAAATTATACTTCCTCAGTTTGGGTCTGTCCACACATATACCCACAGTCTGTATTCCTATGGGGGTGGGATAGCCCTCGGCCTCAGCTTGAATGTCTCAGGCTCCCTAATTTTAACACCAAATGTCATCTTGGCACCTATTTACGTTGGTTTTAAAGTATAGGATCTTCCGGTATTCAACTTGAAAGCATGATTTGAGGCATTTGTCAAAGAGGTCAGCTTTGAATTAAGCAAAATACAGCAGAAGGATGACGGAAATAGCCTATTTGAGAGAGCACCTTTTTCCAGATTCTCTGAGCTAATGATGACCAGTAATCAAGATGAAATCATCAGGAACAGAGAGGTGCCCCAAACAGCTAGAGATCCAAGGAGTCTCATATATGTACGCCATTGCTCAGTCGGGAACCTGGCCCAAAGCAGCAAATCTCAGGAACCTCTACTTCTGCCAACACCCTGCAGCCTAAGACTGCCAACAACACACGCAAGTAAGACAAAGTTAGATGTATTCCCTCCTCTGAACAATAGAAACAACACACTACGGGGGAACTGCAGGATGTCCCTGTAAGCCTGAGTTGGAAGGGACTCCAAGGGTTTGGGCTCACATTAGGTGATTTTGGGGGAGTGTTCAAGGAAGCAGGTGTTTGCTTCTATATTGGGTGCTCTCAGAAAGGGGACAATACTGTGATTAGGTATCTTAAGAATTTTTATCAAGAAGAGAGAGGAATATAGCAGTGATGAAGCTGTGATTAGTGAGGAAGCGGCGTTCTGTCCTGTTAGCTGGTAGAGGGAGATATTTGGTAATTTTTGAGGTTTGCACAGCAACCTGGTATTTGTTTGTGCTCAAATACAAAAGTAGGCTTGTTTTTGTCTCAATTCACCATGTCCACAGAGCAACCTTGTCTGATGTTGGTGATCTTTAAGATAGTTTATGTTCCACAGATAAACTCCGTAGCCAAACTGTAAGTGCCAGGCCAGCTCCTAGCAACCTCAAGGCAGATATATTAAGCCTGGCTATTAGGGATTGCTTTTCTCCTTTTCAGAGCTCTATCCTTCTATTAGCTTGAAACATGGTATAACCGTTTATGTGCATCAAAAATGATCGATATTGACAATTTCATGTAGTACAACCTACATCAACTTAGATCTAAAGGGTGTTATACTTAGTCTACATTAGTTTAAAATACACCAAGTATGTCTTTGTTATATTACAAATTTTAAATTATGGATGCCATTTTTAATAAAGAATCAATATACAGTGGGGTCATGTCAAGAACATGATCTATATTCTACAGCTTAATATAGTAGAAAGAACACACGTGAGCTTTGGAAGACAGACTGAATTCAAGTTCTGACCACAGCATATTACTTATATAACCTTGGATAAATTATGTAATCCCTCTAAATCTCTGTAGGATCACTTATAAAACATGCTTAAAAAATACTAATCATTCAATAAAAATTAGGTCTATCCTCGCCCCCCTAGATCTGCAACTTAAGACAAACTCCATTATGTTTGCTCAGTGTTCCCTATATAATTATCATAATGAACTCTTCCTAAAGAATATGGTTTAAGAAATACATTTTTAAGATTTCAAACAAATGCGTGATTTCTGGTATCATAAAATTTCCTCATTATTTTATTTCCCTTTAGGGCCTAATTGTCAGGAATGTCACACTTTCAGAAAGAAACATAGTGGCCAATCTTTATTTCAAATATCTTCTTCTAAGTATGTTTCTATTTTATAAAGCTACCTCATATCGTATTTGAAAATTGGCAAAGTATGATTTTTAAAAACTAGTCCAGTAAATTATCCCTCCAAATGCATATAAAATTCAAGAAGGTAAACAAAATGATTGACCATTAATCATGTCATGTCTTTTGTATTTAGCATAGAACCTGAATGAACATATAGTAGTAGTTTATAATATACCATAGTAATTTTGTGTGCACTTTACACATTTATAGGACTTGGAACATGGAATAATTTCTGATTGTTCAAAATTTGGGGGGAATTTATGAGAGGAGGGTTAGTTGGGCAAACTCTGGCTACCATTATTGTAGTTGGTCCTGAGGCCAAACTGATAGTCATTATGTCTTTCCTAACCCCACCCATTAGAGATTCCCTTCCCTCCAGCTAGAACTGTTGGTTTCATCCTGATCACTTGGCTGTTAGTGTCTCCTCCACAGTGGATTCTCTCTGCTCTAATAAAATTAAAAGACAGTTTGCTCATTTCCATAGGTCTACTTAGATACCACTTTCCCAGACTTCCTTTCATCTTTATCAAGGCCCCTGACTAAGTTATTTGCTCTTTCCCGTGAGTCTGTGAATATCCTTGCCTCAGGTCACTTCTCTCTTCACACAAAGTAGATGCCCCATCTGCAATCTGATGCATTGACAAGATTTCCACTATCCACCTCTCTCTCTCTCTCTCGGCCACACAAGTAACTACAGTGTAGCATCTAGAGTACTTGCCACTTCTTGCTTATCTTCTCCAGTTGGTGTATTGTCATTGATGACACCAATGTATTGCTCTGCAGAATGTTTAAATACAGTTCAAGTCCCTTTGGGTAAGACCATGAAGAACTTCTGTGAATATGAGCTGTTTCTGATAAATTCTTGATAGGTATTAAAAAGAACACATTAACGTGATTGCTAACTCACTTACCACATATCATAGGTTATGCTGACCTTCTCTAGTAAAGATACAACATCTAGCACAGTAGCTGAAACTGAGGCTAATTCATTAAGTCCATAGTAGTCCATTGTCATGTGAAGTGATCCATCTTATTTTTTCAGGAGCCAAACTGGTAAATTAAGTGAGAATATGATGGGGAGAAACACTCCAGCATCTTTGAGGGTAGCGTTAAACTCTGTCATTTCCCCAAGGGGATGATACTTTCTTTGACTTACCTTCTTGGCTGAGAGGGTTAGGGAAGTTTCAGGGACTTTTATGTGGCCTTTCCTACCATAATATCTTTTACTCTATTGCATACTTCTTACTCCTAAGTCAAAGAACCAGTATGAGAATTTTGACAACTGATAAGAGTATCTATTTCAATGGTGCATTTGGGAAATTGGAAATGGCCACCAAATTTCCCACTGTGAGCTGTACCTGAATGAGCACTCCATTTGTTACCTGATTCACATGTGACCCTACTCTAACAGGGGTCTACACTTGTACTTTGGGTCCCCAGGTACCAGAGACAATTTGAACCTAGAATCTAACAACTCTTGAAAGATATAAGCCTTTCCCTTCCCTTAGTATATGGTTACCTAAGTAAATAGCTATAATCTCTGGGTCCGAGAATTGACTCAGGTTTGGAAACTAGACAAGGATTCATGAATATCCATTGGAGTAATTAATCTCAGCCTTTTACTTATTCATTTCTTAACTCTTGATTATATCTAGTAAGCCATCACTTTGTTAGCTGCTCATCTGTCATTCTGCTAGGACACCATGTTATAATAGTCCTTTTCATATCAGTTATACCCCATGGCTGCTATTCTCACTCTGTTACCCATTACAGTAATTTTGTTCACCTTAGTTCTTATGGTCAAGTGCTGCATTTGCTATTGTATTATCCTATCATCCCAATTCCTACTAGAATCCCAGATCTATAAAAGTACCTCCCCTGCAACCCAAGCCTACAGAGGAAAGCCACTACTGAGTATTAGATATTTTTTGTGCCCCTTAACCAATGCACTTGTTATTGCTTTGTTAAACAAAGTGTCCTCCATGTCATCCTGAAGATTAACCAGTAGGTTTTCTTATAAAGTATATACATTCTAGTATTCTTTGGGCATATAATCCCTCCTCCACCTTGGAGAGTATAGCACTTCCCCAGTCATGTCCTGCTTATTATTGACCTGATGGCTAGGAGGGGAGGTGTAGGCAAGTTTCATAGAGGACAATTATTGTCTTATAAGAAACCTACTTTATTTGCTACATTACATAATTTTCAAGCAAAAGACAACCGTTATCCTCAAAAACAGGAGAGTAGGTCAATGCCGTAGATTCAGAGTGTTCCAGGCTGTCTGTGGTTCAAGCTTCTCAAACCAGATATCCCAGATATTCTTATCCAAAGTCTCAGAATACAGCTCTTACCTTGTTAAGACTCTAACATAAAGGATTTGTTGGAATTGACTTCAGTCTCTTTACAGTTAGATCCTGAGGCTGATTTTCAGTTTGGCCTGATCTCCAGCTTCAGGAGAGGAAAGATTTTTTTAATGCTACCAATTTGACCCTCTCGTCTCATCTGACTTTCACTTGTGGGTTTTAATTGGTGATAGATTGCCCCGCACCTGTCATTTTCTCTCTTCAAAGCATCAGTGGAATTCATTAATACCAACCAAGTACATAGTTCTTATTGCTACTTCCCCCAAATATTAGAAGTATATTTCTCAACACTCTCAAACACCAGAAATATCACACATGCCAGTGCATCCCCTTTCTCTTTTATGCTATTCCAATTCAGCACTGATGAAAGAAAGTCTTAGCAGGTGCTTTACTATAGCATGTCAGGGAATCTCAACACTCCACCCTAGCACCACTGATAGAGTCTTCATTGTCAACTGACCAGCTAGTGATCCAACTTCCAAATACTATTCTTAGTATTTTCTTCTGGTACAAAAGAGAAAAAAAATACTGCTAAAATTTGTATAAAATCACAAAAAATCCCAAATAGCCAAAGTAATCTTGAGAAAAAATAAAGCTGGGAGGTATCATACTTCTTGATTTCAAACTATATTAAAAAGCTCTAGTAATCAAAACAGCATGCTACTGGCATAAAAACTAAAAGCAGACACATGGATCAGTGGAGAGCCCAGAAATGAACCCATGTACATATGGTCAATTAATTTTCAACAGAGGAGCCATGAATATACAGAGACTGTATCTCAGAGGAGCGCTTAAGGCAGTAAACAAGTAAACAAACAACACAACTACACATTGGGTGAGTACAATGAAGTATATACCCAACATGCTCACAGAAATAGCAAAAGGGGCTCAGGGTGAACTGTGTGAGCTAGAGAGAATGGTCTGGAAGGCCTTTCTGAAGAGTCAACATTTAAGCTGAAGCCTGAAAAATGAGGAATCTCCCATGCAGATTGCCAGGGACATAAGTTCAAGGCAGAAAAGCAGGAAGAGGAAAGAGGAAAGTTGTGAAGGGCCTGGCCTGCTCTTGGAACCAGCAGAAAGTATCAAGAGCACAGACAAAAATATGGGGTGATAGCTACAGATGGAAAGACAAACCTCAGGACTGTTTGAAGAAAACGTAGTATATTTTGAAGATTGTCTTTTTGTTTGTTTGTTTGTTTTTGCGGTACGCGGGCCTCTCACTGTTGTGGCCTCTCCCGTTGCGGAGCACAGGCTCCGGACGCGCAGGCTCAGCGGCCATGGCTCACGGGCCCAGCCGCTCCGTGGCATTGTGGGATCCTCCTGGACCGGGACACAAACCCGTGTCCCCTGCATCGGCAGGCGGACTCTCAACCACCGCGCCACCAGGGAAGCCCTGAAGATTGTCTTTTGAATTAAGAAAGATTTTGTTACATAAAATAAGACCATATTTCCACATTTATGCCTTTTCTTATTTAAAATATGCCTTATCAGATATCCAAAATAAATGAAGTAAAAAAAAGCAAGATGTAAAACTGCATGCCATCATCCATCTTTACATGTATAGAATATTCTGGAATGATACATAAGAAACTGGTAACACTGGTTCCCCCAAGGAAGGAAATTGGATGGCTGCAGAGGGAAGAGCATTTAACATTTGAGCTATCATTTCGTACCTTATCAATTTTGTGTCATGTACTTGTATTACATTTAAGAAAAAAATTACTAGTTTATTAAAATATTTTAAAAAAATATTTTTAATGTGTCATTATAGAGATTCAGTCCAAACTTGCTTTTGTTTCTTTTTGGTTTTTTTTTTTTTTTTTTTTTTTTTTTTTTGCGGTACGTGGGCTTCTCACTGTTGTGGCCTCTCCCGTTGCGGAGCACAGGCTCCGGACGCGCAAGCTCAGCGGCCATGGCTCACAGGCCTAGCCGCTCCGCAGCACGTGGTATCGTCCCGGACCGGGTCACGAACCCGTGTCCCCTTCATCAGCAGGCGGACTCCCAACCACTGCGCCACTAGGGAAGCCCAGAAACTTGCTTAATTTTGTTCTGATTTCCCACTGACCTCTTTGGAGATAAAGGAGCATATTACAGAAAAGCTTTCAGTGCAATACTACAGAGATGTAATCTCCCTTTTAAAAAGCTTACTCTTCTATTAAAGATCCCTTAGATTTGTCAGGGTAATTTTACTGCTTTAAAAAGATTTTTTGCTAATGAGCTTCGCACCATACCAGCTATTGCAGTATTTTGTGATTTTGTAGTATTTTGAATGGGCGAAGTTGACAGTCAATCTAAGACTCCATCTCCAAGCCTCCAAATCAATGTTACTAGAAGTGATGTACTGATAGATAGTCAAATCCTGGGTCTTGCACCTCCTCTTCAAATTCCTCCTTTTCACTCTATGTCTGAAGTGTAGATGTAATTGCAGAAGCTAGATCAACTGTCTTAGTTGACAGAATGGAAGTGATATTTGGAGGCTAGAAGTGGTAAAGCATGTGACCCAACATTGTGGAGTTGCCATGTCAATCGTGAATTGCTTAAGATCAGATAGATGAGAGAAAACCTATCTTGTTTAAACCACTTTATTTCTTTTCATTTTTTTTATTATAGCAACTTAATTGTATCTTAAATAATATAGGGTTCCTATACCAAAGGAAGTCATAATCAAAAGAAAGAGGAACATATTAATAAATGATTGTAACGTTAATTGGCAAGTCCTTTAATAATAGCATAGATTGAGTATTCCAGGGAAGAAAGATCAACTCATCCTGATTAAGAAAATCAAGAAAATTTTACAGAAAGAAAAATGACCTTTAGCTGAGTCTTAAAGGATGAATAGTATTTTTCTAGATATAAAAGAAGATAAGGATATTCCTGAAAAAAAAAATCAAATGTAAAAATTCCCAAATCGCGACAAGACGTGTCTTGCATTGAGAATATTGAAAAGCTCATTGTGACTGACATTTGAGTTATATAAGGGAAGAAAGGCAACAGATGCTAAGTTGAGTGAAATTCTGACAGCGAATAAGTTTGGCCTTTGTCTTTTAGGTAATGGGGAACCCACAAGAATCATAAACAGGAGAGTGACACCATCAGATTTGTTTCTTAGGAAGTTAACTCTGATGGCAGTTTGAAAGATAGATATATTGGCGGAGGGAGAGATGTGTGGGAGCAATGCTAATATTAACCATGGATAGTGTGTAACGAACAGGAAGGCATACATTTTTCATACTGGTTAATTAATTATTAAGTATATACAAGAAAACCAATCTTAACTAGTTTTCTTTCTTATTCTGGATTTACATATTAAAAACATTAGTGGAACCCCTATGAAAGGTAGTAAAATAATTATTAACAGAAGTAATAAATATGAAAGAAAACAATTTATATGTGAGCATTTATACACATACACATATGTGCAGAGAGAAAGAGAGAGGGAGAAAGTAGTAGTTAAATATAATGTAAGCTTTGCATGTGTATTTATATATGGATATCATTAATAAGCAAATTTACAAGAAAAATTTACATGTGTTCTGTTCTGTGTGTAGGTAGAAGACAGAATCAACCTAATAATTGATCTGTCCCGTCAGATAAGCATTCCAAGAGAAGACCAATTACACTAAGGCCAAATTATACTTTTCAATTACACAGGTGAATCAATCGAACTCAACATGTCAAAGCATAAAAAAATGTTTTAGAAAAGACAGGCAACATACTAAATTTCCCTACCCATTACCTAGAAGTAAGTAGTATTCAGAAGAGTAAAATGTCATTCTGTCAATACCCATGAGCTTATGGTTTCCCAACCCCATCCATCAGGACGCCTTCACTTCACTCTCACATACTACCCCCAAATGTATTACCTTGTGAATTACCTCTGAAATGCTTTTGAATTCAAGAAAAGAAGGCAATAGTAAAATAATTACACTCAGAGACCCATCAGCGTTCCCAGTATACATAATCTCATCTTTCTCTTTCTGTGTTTTATGTCTCATTGTTAAACCTTGCCTTCCTGAATTAGGGTGTGTGACGCATAAGGTGAGGTTAATGCATCAAACTACGTAATACTCAAGCAAGTCGGGTAAAAAGAAAAACAAAACAAAACAAAACTTGTCTACATATCCATGTGGTTGTGACTTAACAGTTGAGAAGTAAGGAGTGAGATGAAGCAGGAGTAGTAATTTGGGGCAGATCATGCAGAGTTTTTAGACCAACTTAAGGTTTTGGTCTTCATCCTGATAATGATGGGATGACAGTGAAGGGCTTTAAGCAGAAATGTGTTATAATCGGGTTTGTATTTCTTTTTTTTTTTTTTTTTTTTTTTTTTTTTTGCGGTACGCGGGCCTCTCACGGTTGTGGCCTCTCCCGTTGCGGAGCATAGGCTCCGGACGCGCAGGCTCAGCGGCCATGGCTCACGGGCCCAGCCTCTCCGCGGCATGTGGGATCCTCCCGGACCGGGGCACGAACCCGTGTCCCCTGCATCGGCAGGCGGACTCTCAACCACTGCGCCACCAGGGAAGCCCAGGTTTGTATTTCTTAAAAGATCTCTCTGGCTCCAGTTAGGAAAATGAATTGCATGACAATAAGGAGAAGGAAGGACAGATAAGAAAGTAGGGAGAAAAAAGTGGCTTCAACTAGGTTGTGGGGAAAGCAGAGAAATGGACATATCCTAAAGTTATCTCCGAAATAAAATTGACAGGACTCTGTGAGAGATTAGATAAGGGGAATAGAAATGGGGAGAAGTTGAGGGTAATAATCCGTATTGTAGGTTTGCTATTCACAAAACATTTCCTATTTCTTTCACTCAATCCTGACACTATGGAAAGAATGACAGTTGTAATTACTCTCAGTGTTACTGAGGAATAAACAGAGACTGAAAGAAACTAAGTGACCTAACCAGGGTCTTAAGCAGCTGTTACTGTTTGGAGCTTGTACTTGAACTCAGGAATTCTCTCTTCAAGTTGAGGATGCTTTCTATTGAAAATCCACCCATCTGCCCTTTTATGAGAAGCTAGTCCCTGAAAAGGCCCTTGGATCAGCGTTGGGTACTAATTTATCTACTCACCTCTCAATTCTAATCTCACTGGGCAAGGGGCCCAATCGATTTGGCAGGAACTTCAAAGCAAAGAAAGGCAAGGCCACAGCCACACAGCATTCAAGAATGAGGGGAAAACAAAACAAAGAGGAAAAGGAAAGCAGAGAACCTTTTTGCCCCACAATCGCCTCTAAAAGAAATCATGGTTGGACCTGGTTAAATTGCACCTAAATGGTATGTCACCAAAGTTGTGGAATAATAACAATAGAAGCTAATGCCTCTCTGAAGCAACAAGTTCAAATTCCAGGTATCCAAAGCGTTAGTGTCAGGCATATGTGCTGATGAGTTTCTTATACAGTAAACAATGTTAAACAATATAAGCCTTTTTAACATTAGCATAATTATTCGTAAGTATTTTTGAAACAGTGAATGACATGAGAACAAATTGATGCACCTGGAGCTAGCTTAATGGAATTTAGGTGGAAAGGTGTCTACCTTCATGGCTGAGTACCTAGTCACAATGCCTCTGTCTTATAATGTCTTACATGGAGTGATTGGGGTAAATAAGTTTCAACTTATGATCAGGCAAGGAAGGAGGGAGTTGCATGGGATAACCTCAGTAATTCTGGAAATTTCCCCATCTAATAAACTTATAACCTAATGAAAGAAATAAAATATTATTGGTGCAGTTGAATCTATCAGTAAATTCCTCCCTGATTTGATCTACCAGCCATCAAATAGAGAGACCTCTATCTTGAATTTTGTGTTAATCATTTTCTTGCTTTTTTATACTCATACCACATAGCTATGTATTCCTAAGCAGTAGGTTATTTTATTGTTCTTTTTCTGAATTTTGTTTTTAAAATTCAATCATAATATATACTGTTTTCTCTGATTTGCTTTCTGAATTCAAAATTCCAGTTGAAAAATGCTTTGTTTATGTTAAAATGTAAATCATTGGCATATTTCAGCATTGGACGATTTTATTATTGGTGACATATTACTTGTAAAATACCTCAAAACAGACCTTGACAAAACTATGCCCTGTGACACTGGCCTTGAGAATCCATCAGCCTAAAGCAGTAAGACAGCCAAAAGAATTATAGCCATGCTTCAGAAACAGTTCTCATCCAGCCAGAGAGAAACTTAACCCATCTTGTCCCCCATCTCATACAGGCCACAGCCTGGCCATCCCATCATCACTGAGGCTCCTGGGTGGATGAAGGACTCGACCTGGTCTTTGTCAAGAAGTGTTGGAAACTGTCTTGAAAGGAACCTGCCCTTTGAAAGCCTGAGCAGAGACTGGGACAAGAAACAAGTGGTCTGCTTTTCTGGAGGGCTACTGGGAGCTATCCCTGGTGCTGCCCCAGAATCAACCCCTCTAACACTGACTTTGGGTTGTTTGGCCCCAATAAAAGTCCACCAGTGATTTGAGATAGATTAAGCCTCAACTGGTGGAGCTACTGGAGCTGACCAAACCCCTCATTTCAGCTCTGCAAGTGACTGTGCTGTGTTCCAAGCCCTGTATCTCTACCACCCCCTCCCTTTACCTCACATGCGCCACGTCCTTCCTTCAGCACCACCACCACCAACACTACCACAACCACATCTTGAAGGGTTACTGTCTCCAGGCACTGGCTAATTATTTATATTAATCTCTCTCTCTCTTATCTAATTGAGAAAAAGCCCTGTATGATAGTATATATTTTACAGATGAAGAAGTAGGCTTAAGAACAGACAAACTCAAAGTTATACATCTCATAAGAGGTAAGGCTTGGCACTGTTTGCCTGACTCCAAAGCTATAACTATTTCCCTACTTCTTTCATTATATACTGCCTTAACTGCACTTTTTTCTGGACTCCCTGAAACTCCTACTCTTTCACAGGACATGACTACTTTAGGCTGAATTGTAATAACACTATTTAGATACATCTTTCTTGAAAACATAGCTAACACATATTGAATATTTTATATTTGCCAGGCACTGTTTAAGCATTTGTATGTAATCCTCACAACGATCCTATGAAACAGGATTTTATACTTTCTCCCATTTTATAGATCAGGAAATTGGAGCACTGAGAGTGTTATCAGATGCCAGGAGTTGAACATAGGCATTGGAGTCCAAAGCCCATATTATTGAGTAGCTAGCCATATTGCTTTTCTTTATCTTTAAATATCATCTTCAGTTAAATTGTTTCAGAGGAATCCTAAGTACTTCTAATTTTATTTTGTAAAATAATAAGGTCATGTTATTACTATAATATTGCTTTAGAAATTAACTTAGGAAGTAAGATAGAATGATCAATTTTCCTAATGGCCTTTTAAACGAAAAATTAATTATTAAATAAAACAGTTTAATATTATAAATTAATACAGGTGAAATGGTGAAACATCCAACATCTGGTTATTAAAAGTAAATTGAAATATTATAAGAATCAGATTTGAATACACGTTGAAAAATAAAACTGGCAAATAATATCTTTGAGGCTATTTTACATATTCTTTCTAGTAGTCTTGCTTTTATTTTAAAATTTTTATATTTTTTAATGACTTTGAAATAAATTAGGAAATGTCAGCCTTTTTAAAATCTATTCAAACCGAATGTCAAGCCAGTAGGTTTCATTCAGGGCCGTGGGAGCTCCTTCGGTTGTTTCCTCTTTCTCCCTCACTTTTGAGAATCCTCAATCACTGCCATTTCTGATCTCAGCGTTCACAGCACAGCTGAAAAGGAAGCCCTTCTCAGAGAGAGAAATGCATTCCTTCCATGATGAACCTGAGATACCCTCAGGTGTGGCAAGGAAGGAGTTTAGCACTTGAACCTAGACAGCGTTGTTTTTTGTTTTTTTCTTTTTAATCAAAGTGCACCATTTATGCTCCCTACTGCCTGTGGCACCATTTATTTAAAACAGTAAGGTAGGGACTTCCCTGGTGGCGCAGTGGTTGAGAGTCCGCCTGCCGATGCAGGGGACACGGGTTCGTGCCCCGGTCCGGGAAGATCCCACATGCCGCGGAGTGGCTGGGCCCGTGAGCCATGGCCGCTGAGCCTGCGCGTCCGGAGCCTGTGCTTCGCAACGGGAGAGGCCACAACAGTGAGAGGCCCGCGTACCACATAAAACAAACAAACAAAACAAAACAAAACAAAACCAGTAAGGTATATCAGAGAAGGTAAACAATACTAACAATAGAGGAATAACAATGTGTCCACAAATAACACGGAAAACCACGTGGCCCCCAGCACCTTCCTGAAATGGGACTTCAATATACATATTTCTTATATAGCTTTATGCATGACTTCATTTCTATGGTTTACACTTCACTGCTTGGTTGTGTCACTCTCCCAATAAACCTATACGTCATGCAGAGTGAAATACTTTCACAGTCTCTTTACTTAATGAAAAAAGGAGCAGTGTGGTTTAGAAGAGTGAGCACTGAACCAGCAGTCCAAAGATTCGAACTTGAGTCCCAGCCCTGCCACTTTCTGGATTCTGGATACTGGGTGAGTTGCACCTCCTCTCTGCAATTCCATTTTCACACCAATGGGACATCTCTGTCCACATCTCACAGTCCTTGTGGTAATGAGTTGAGCTAATTCATAAGAAAGCATTCTGAAAAATTGCTATACATAAGAGGAATTTTTTGCAATGGGAGGCTCAGAACTCTACAAAAAAATAAACAGTTTTACTTTGTTTACTCTACAAATTTACAAATCTTTACTTTTCTTGAATTTACTTACCAGTAACCTAGTTCCTGGTATTTCTTTGTAGTTTATTGCCATTTAAAACAATACATTTATCTAAAACGGATGAAGATTTTTGGCGTTTCTTTGGACATGTTATATTTTAGGAGTGATAAAGATTGAAAAATATATGCTTAGTCTTGAATCATGTCTTCATTTTTCTTCAGTGAACTATAATTTCACTTTTAAGTACCCCTGGTATTTTTTGCAAAGAAAAAAAATAGCAAAGTGAAAATGCAAAAGCAGGTTAACAGACGTTGGTAGTTTTTAATCATACTGTATTTTATCTGACTGTGGATGTCAATCTAATTAGAAAATCATTATCTAACTTGTTCTATGTTACCAATAATTCCATCTTTTAAATAATTCAGGCATGGTGCATTTTTTGGTAAACTTTTGGATACATGCCTTTACTATGGCATTGATACTGTTTAAGTCATAGTACATCTTGGAAATGAGAGGTTTATTTTAATTAAAAATTTTGACTTTAATGCTGTTGGGACTTATCTTTTCTAATACAACTTTTTCCTATAACTTTAGAGATATACAAAAACATACAAAGCCCGTACAGAATGTTAAGAATATAAATATTTTCTAAGCATATATGATCCACGTGCTACATTAGGGTTGTAAATGAAGGTCTGTTGTGTTGCAGAAATCAGCCTTCCATATCACAGTTTTCCTCTCCGAATGAGGCAAGAGTCAGCCAGTAAATATATGTGGTCAACCTCAGATTTGCCTCACTGGGAGTTCACGTGTATTTTTAAGTGCCTTCAGTTGTTAATGTATTCCTCAAATGAGATGCATCCCCTTGAAGAATGACTTTTTGCCCTCTGGGAATAAGCCAAACAAGTATTTCATTCGCTATGATAATCAGTTCTAACTTCACCCACATGTAAACCCAAATTTAATAGGCACTGGTGATTAGGTTTGAAGTCAGAGAGTCATCACTGTCTACTGTACAAAATAATAAGAAAAAATACAAATTATAGCAAATTTGCCTTCAGGAGGCCTTGTTAGACATAATGGGACCATAACTACTTCAGGAGACTATGAATAAATGTTTTTCCTTCTCATTATAGACATTTTTGAATCACCAATTTTCAGTGATAAGAAAGATTTTCTTTAACTCATGCTAAAGATATCTTAGGTCATTTGTTTTGTCCATTTAGTGTAGAATAGTGTTGAAAGAAAAGAAAAAAAAAGGATGACTTACCATAAAATACTTATTTAAATCTTTTAAAATGCTTAAAACTATATAGAGCCATTCAAAGGGAAAGATAAATTTAATCTTATCCAAACCTTCCACTGTCAAAATTATCTAAAGCTTTTCTCCAACTTAAATTTTGCATTGAAATCAAAAAGAATTGTACAGGACATTATGGAAAATAACAAATCAACCCTTAAATCAGCAGCTCAGGTTGTGAACAGTAAATGATACAGTGGTTCCACTTTCTTGGAACTGAGTAGCAGAAGAAAATGAAGAAAGATACTACTGACAGGGCAAGGATGATGGGAGCAGGCTAGCATTATGAATGATATGTTAAGTGATTGGCTCCGATGGAATCATGGGATTGCTGCTGCCTTTTGCAGAAGCTGATTTTCATTCTTATTGTTCACCTCATAAGACTCCAACATATGGGAGGGGGAAGGGAGCAGAGCAGCTATGTGTACATGCATTCCCTATATATATACATATTTGGAAATATTCTGAACGTTTGCCCATATATACAGAGTGGTAGGAATAAATACCTAATGCCAAGAACATAGATCTTGTCAGCAAGGTTTATTAGTTTTAATATTCATGTATGCTTTCTGCATTCTTCCCTGTGAATTGAAGCGCCATATTCCTTTTTATTTGATAAGAGCAAAGATATATATATTCCTAACTCCAAAAAGTGTGAAATAATAATTCAGTACTCTGTAATAATATATTGAAGATAATAACGAAGACGTGCTATAGGCTGTTTTGATATGCTTAGAGATGCATTCTATATATTTCTTTCTTCAATCCAGTAGACACTACTTGATTCATTTGGTCTGCCTGGTGTGGTTTTGTGCGTGTGTGTGTGTGTGTGTGTGTGTGTGTGTGTGTGTGTGTCTATGCGCCCACGCACGCGCACATGTGTGGGTTATCAGGCTGAAGGGAAGCGGGGAAGGGGCTAAAGATGGACCAGCAATCAGAGAAAATGACTGTTACATGATGCAGTAGATCAGAAATACAGGCATAAAATTAAACACAATGCTGCTGTCAAAGGGTTCATTTACTAAGGTTTTCTTTACGTAAATGTGATTAACTCAGAGCTTTTATAAATGTCAATTCTTTTGTGCACCAACACTTAAATTTATGACTAATGTTATAACTTTTGTTATTATGAATTTCTGGGTCCAAAACATCATCAAAATAGCCAACAATTTATTTTTTGCATTTTTAGAAATCCAAATGAGCAAATTAGCAACCTGTCTGTATAAGAATTATTTTTTCAGAAGGAAAATATAACAACAGGCATCACTAATTAAAAAAAACAAATCAGAGCAATTCAAAGTATGATATTATAAGCTTAGCATTTGCTGTTTATAGACTTGAATAGACATGTGTGGGTAGCCATGCTAATTGAGGAGAGAAAAAATTCGGCAAGTAGGTGATGATTAATTCATTTATCAAATCTTAGACAACGAGCCATCTTCTTTTAAATAAACATTTTAGAAGTTATCTGAGGAGGGGCATGAATAATTTTTATAATCAACAAATAATATGAACCTGAAAACTAATTCTTACTTGAGGATAGACAAAATTCTAGCTATAAAATTGCCTTGAGAATTTGGATAGAAGGCAAAAAGAGTGTGATTTAAGGGAGATAAGCAAAAGAGCAATCATCAGACTACTATAATTACTATGCCTTCTAAATTGATGATAGAGTTATACACTTGTTAGTATTAGGGGACCCTACAGATTTCATTTTCTAAAATATAGCCCAGCAGGCATGTTCAGTGAAAGGGGTGCCTCTGAATCCCCCTGTACCACTCAGCTCACCCCCTGAGGGGAAACGCCACGTGCATTTAAATCAAACGTTTTCCTATCAAGTTCTCAACTAATGGTTTTCCTAGGAGACCTAAGCCTGTCAGTCACCTACTTCCTATTTAGACATGTTAAAACAGAATTTGTTGTTTATTTGTATTTCATTGAAGTGAGTCTGTTTTCTCATATTGAATTTGTATCCAAACCCCAGGTTGTCAATACTGCTTAGTTAGGGCTTCTGTTAGTTTTGTTTTTCTCTGCGTGTAATCCAGAAAAAATGGTGCCGTTCATGCCAATTTCAACCCTTGTATAAGTTTATAGGCAGTGCATTAATTAATTGTTTCAAGTCACTGGTGCTAATGCCAGAAGCTGAAAAACACACCTCTTTCACTAAAGGCTGCTTTGTCAAATTCGTTAATATTCTAGAGCCACAGCCCAGCCTAAGTCCCCATATGGAAGAATCAGGAAAGGAAAAGAGATCTACATTTAATAATGAAAAGCAGGGGGAACATTTTTAACTTAATTATTTTCTATGTGATTTAAAGCATAACTGGTCTCCTTAGAGAAAAATCCAGTAACATAATATCACATATTTGACCGGGTTGTGATTTTTGTTCCTGGTAGAGAAAAAAAAATGATGTGTGTGCGTGCATGTGTGTGTGTATTCCTGTGCTTACAACATCTAAGTTAGTTTACTTGTGTTTAAGACTAAATGTAAGTATTAAGCATTCCATAAAAACAAGAACTGTTATGTTTGATATGCACTTCAAAAGCCTAAAAGGCCAAAGAAAGCCCTTCCTTAATTATTGAAGAGGTGTCTGTAAAGGAAACATGAGCAAATAGCATTCATGCTTTCATCCCCAGTAACCTTTTATTGTCCTTTTCTTCAGATGGCCAAGTCAGTATATTTAATAAAGGCAGCAGCAACCATCAAAGAAGGCAGGGCTCTAATAAATGGTCCTGATTAAAGGCCCTGACAGGGTATGAACTTTGCATAAATTTTCTTATGGTGTCAGGCTAGGATACTGATTGAAAACTCATTAACATAATCACACATTTAGAGGAAATGCTGTAATGTATCAAAAACATTTCCCTTAGTGTAATAATTTTAAGGACATTAAAATGCAAATGACAATAAGGAACTGTGTTTAGTGATCTTCTGAAAGCCTGATTATTCAGATATTTAGTATGAAGTATAGAGGTGCCTTCAGTAATGCGTCCACGTGAATTTAAAAATGTAACCTATATATGGACCACAGACTCTTCTTTGGTCCTTCCAACTCTTTTTCCAGTCCAGAGACACATAAAATTAAACAAGAAAATTTGGCTTAGCGATTACAGAGAAATACTAAAAGATAATTTTAAACCACCACATTTAAAAAAAAAATGAATGCAAGCTACTGGGATCCTTTTCTTCCTATGTTTAAAAAAATACTGAAAAGCAGTTAGCATTTTTCTTTCCGTGCAATGGTGCTTTGAAAAATCTGCTGAAGTATTTTTAGTGTCCTTTTCCCTGCTTTTATTAAAATGTGTATAAAGCAGCAGAGACTGTCCTAGATCACAGCAGTGTTATCCGTTAATGCTAATTCTTAACAATAAAAGAAACACTACCCTCCCCCCACACAAATAGCCATAATTATGTAAAGAATGACTGCTTCAGACTGATGACTTTCAATACGCTCAAGCCTAGCATACTGGTATAAGAGGCCAGAAAGGTCAACAGTAATTCATAACTGCTATAAAATTGTGTAGCATCCCAGGGCTTCTGCAGGATGCTGACATTATCATGCGTCTTCTGCTGGTTTGTATATGTAAATTTGTGATAGGAAGGGCACTGCTTTTACCGTATCACATGCAGAGCATCAATCAGCCAGTGGAATATATCAGAGTATTTTCATTATACCTAGTTATTTACTGCATCAGAAGAAATTACCCTGGCAAGCCAAGCGGCCTTCTCTGGGTAGCATGATACGACAAACCAGGTTTCAGCTCAGGAGTCTTGTAAACATTACAGGATTAATCTCACAATCACAATCATCAATCTTCCCTAGGCCTGCCTGGGTGCAACTGTGGAGACTGGTAACCAGGCCATGTGGATTTAAATTTAACCCTGAACATCAAAAACTAGTTGTCAGATCTCAGCTGCACATGGACAAACACCTGTGCTTTTTCCAATCTGGGTGGAAGACGATAGATGAAAGTGTACAATGAAGTAGCTTAAAGTCATATTTAATTTGTTGCTTTCCTTTTTAGTACATGCTTGGGAAATTAGCACTTTCTCTTTTTTTTAAAAAAAGAGATTTTTTTAACATCAGCGCTAAGTGGGAAACGAGAGACCATGTTTTACCCACATAAACAAACGTTATGTATGGAAATAACGTAGACACCACAGGAGGCTCTGCAGAGTCATGAGAAGGGACCCTGGCCTGAGGTTTGGAGCCCTGCTCCAACTCCTTTGGCACTGGGCCAGAGGAGGTGACAGCCTTGGGGAATTATAGAGTTAGGCCCTAACCAAGAGAGCCTTAAATGCGTCTTGCTGACTCATAAGATGACACTGGCATTGACTGCAGAAACAATGGCCTGCTTACCCTCCTGCCAAAGCAAAAGACTGTCTCTCCTTCCCTCCCCTCCCCATCAAAGGAGGGGGAGACGAGATGGGTAAGACAGACGGGCTAAATGAACATTCTATCATTTTAAGTTTGGCAACTGCACAGAACATAGCCTATTCTATTTAGATAATGCAAAAGATTATGTGCATTCATTTTTGAAAGCCAGGTGAAAACCATGGTGATAATGATCATTTTTCCATAGTCAAGAAACAATAAATATATAATGAGCGGGACACGTATAGACTGCCTGGCAGTTTAATTTGAACTGTGACCTTTTATTATTATTTTTATCCAAAGCACTTTTTACTGAACACATAGCACAGAGTCAATTCTTTCTTTCTTCCTCTCTCACTATCTGGCTGGCTCCCATCTTTGAATAAAAGATGTAGTAACCGTAAAAACATGCCTTTCCCTTTCTTCCTATAAAAGTTGCAAATCTAGCAGTTTATATTCATCCTATATATAAAAAGTAGATATTTCTTCTATATGCTTTAATCCCTTGTTGATTTAGTCAGCACTATAGGTACTTTGCTAGAATTTTATGACTACAGTAAAAAAAAAAAAAAAAGTCGTGTCATATATTGAGAATTCCATAAGAGCTATTCATCCCTACACAAGTGATCATTTTCTGACTTCCTGACCGTATGAAGTTTAGCTTTAAAAAATACTGAAAAGAATTAGGAATAAAATTCTTTTTCCCAAATAAATCGGATGACCATTAAAGGGAAAATCATCTTAAAGAGACTGAAATGACGCATTTGAAGCCTCCTTGCCTCTCTATTTTCTTTCTTGTTGTGTGGTTTTGTTTTATTTTTTGATTTTGCTGCTGTTGACGGCACTGAGGTTTTTTTGTCGTTAACGTTATTGCTGACTTTTGTCGTATGCCTATCCTGAGGGGGACCGGCTTTAAAGTAGCTAATATCTTGATGCTGTGTTTATGTTTATAGAATTCTGTCTTCCACATCCTCCTTAAGGTTTTGGATTCTGTATGTGGGGTTTTAGGCGCAAGGGCATTGTGCATCTTCAGCTTTTCACACAAGGGGAAATAACATGCATGTTTCTGGCTCTTGCAGTTTTACAACCAAGGAGAAACTCTGTTCTCTTATTCTTTAAGAGCATGATGTGTTATACGAAAATGATGATTTTGCAAAATCCTCATAACACATCTCTGATCAGCTGCAGGAAGATGGAAATAAAGCTGGTGGTGTGTGCATTGCCATGGCATAAGTTTGAGCAATTTCTTTGGGCTACTTGCTTGAATGTTTATAATATTCTGCCAGATTCTATTCTTTGCTGAAGATTTGAAACAACAAATAGCTACTAGATATCCATGGTGGAGATGCTCAGGCAGTGAAAATGTTAGTGCAACCATCAGTGGATTGGCAGGTAAAGAGCCAATCTCCTGAGACAGGAATGCAGGGCAGTGGTTACATTCCTCAGCAGGAGAAGCCATCAGGGAAAACCTTGGACTGGAGAGTCAGGAAATTTGGGCTTGATCCTCAGCTCTACTGCTTCCCAGGTGCATCACCTTAAACAAATCATTTGACTCTACTACTCTCAGTTCTAACTTTTTCTTTTTATTTATTTGCTCAACAAACATCAGCTGGGCTCCTATGCACACCACTGGGTACTAAATAGTGAGCTGAGGGGACAAAGTTAAAAATGCAGGGTCCTCATCTTCAAGCAATGACAGCAGCTAGTGTGTGTGCCAGGTACTATGTAAATGCTTTATACTGTTTATCACATTTAATCCTGGGAACATTTATCCTGAGTATGAAGTGTGATACCAAACTTTAAAGTAGTTCAATAAACTCGTGGGAGAGGCAAGACCTGAACCCAGCTCCATCTGATGCTGAATTTCCTGCTTAGGATTTTGTAGGGCATCTCAAAGAACTTTTTTTTTTTTTTTTTAACATTTTACAAAATTTTAGTGAGGGTCAAATGAGAAAAAGCTTGTGACAAAAAGTGTTATCAACTGTAATGTACTATGTGAATATCTGTTGGCATTACCATTAACACAAAAATAACAAGCGTTTTGCTCATATCGCTTTCAGCCTTAATAATCCCCACTCAGATCATTTGGACCATCCCAGATAAATGGCACCCACAGACGAAAGAGAAACTTCTGTCCATATTAACAGAAACAGTATCAGAGATTCCCTATCAGTGTTTCTAAGCCAGTTGTACATGGCTCCTCAGTGAATATTAAACAAATACAAACCCAAGTAAGACATTTTTCTACAAATGAAAATCTCTGAAAAGCACAAGTCTACTGTTTACTTTAGACCTGGAACATCTTATTAATTCTTTAGGCATTTTAGGGTTATCCACCAATTAAGTGAGAATGATAACATTAGTATAGCACTTGCAGAACTTATAAATTTAAAATGTTTTTTTTAATTCAATCAGATTCTCTAATTTAATATTTATGCCATATAACACCGAATTTTCCTCTTACACACAATTTTTATATTTTTATCCCAAACCGGGGCTTTAAAACCAAAACATGTAACAATAAGGAACAAGATGAAAACAAATGAACAAAGAAACCCTCCATCTCTCAGCTTTGCCTTCTTTATATCATTCCTACCATTTGTATTCTGTGTACCTTTAATAGAACAATGTGATTTTATGGACAAAGTGATAGGAGTAGGAATAAAAAAAATGATTACCTCCATTGCTAATACAACACAAATTTATGCTTCAATTTGAAGGAAGATTTGCCAAAATTTGTTGTCTCATTTTTCAATTTCTCACATACAATTAGTAAATGCATTTACCCAAAACTCTTTATCTGAGGAAGAACATTAAATGAAGGATTTTTTTTTATTTCGATATTACCAACCTAACTAGTTAAACGGAATAAAGTGAAGTACATGATAGTTTTTTAGTTGTTATTTGATATCCATTGCCACAAGATAAAATTTGATTACTGCGATCTTGATTAAAGGAACTCATTAATGAGTTGAGGATGAATTGTTGGTGGGAAATTCTATTTTGACAGACCTGTTTTGAAAACTAAAGAAAAATAATATTTTTATTGAAAGAAAACAAATGTTGACCTTTGAAAATAAAATTGAGAGGAACTTAACAGATGCTAAAAGCATAAAGAAATATCCCAGATTTTTTTAATGTCATAATTAATTTTATCTCCAAAAATTATCTTTAAAAAATACATTTTTATTGGAATACGTTATTTAATTAATATCATTTAAACTTCTATTTCTTCCAAGTATTTTCAAATGACCAAAATTTTATCATACAAGGTTAATAGTTGTACATGTTATGGTTCTCAAGTAAGTTCTAAAAGAATTTTCCATCATGTGAAAAGCACGTCACTAAGGACAGAATGCATTTTGATCGATATTATAATAAATAGTATACAAATATTGAATTGAAATTTTAACTCTACTCGGCCAGTATAAACATGTGAGATTGGCCTTTATGTGTATAATGTTTAAAAATATGTGATCAATAAAGGTTTCAAAGTACACATTAGAAATTTCTTCACTGAAGAATGGGATATTTATAAACGTTTTCCTTGAATTCAGTTTTAATTTCCTTTATTTTTTCCAAGCAGCACTTGGAAAATTTGCCCAAATTTTTCTTTTTGTTGATCATAGCACCAGATATGTTTAAATACTTACCATCTCTCATTCATAATAAAGCACACAAAGTTTGGATTTGCATATAGGAAATGTAATATTAAATAACACCAAAATAATGTTATTATACCTTTTTTGCAATGCAGAGTACTCTGGAAATGAAAGACTTTGTTTTACAATGCTACTGTTCTAGATTTCAAACACACCAGTATAGAAATATTAGAAGTGAAGTAATGACAACCTTTTCAAAGATTGCATCGTTCTAGTTTAGTGACACATGCAGACTTACCTTCTCTAACAAACTTGCAAAGACATCATTTACAGGTTTATTAAGGACAAATTGGATTATGATTTGAGCTGATAATAATTAATGACATTTATAAATGAGTACATGGAAGCTGTTCAATTCATCTGGGAATGTGGGAGTTTCTGTCAAATTAGAGATTTTCCTGTTTAGGTAACAAAAAAAGAAGTATCGTCTTACCGGAAGGGTACTACCCATTCTCTAATAGAGTGATGGCCAAATAAAAATGGTTAAGTACAGGCTTCTAGAACTTATTTATCATCATGCACAGACATCGATGTGTAAATTTATTAAAATGATTACAATGGTCACAAAACAAATAAAACAAGGAAATAAATTTGCAACAACTTTGCAGTTTGTGTGGGGTTTTATTACATAGTAAAAATGGTTATATTTAATTTCACTGTGCTTCCAAAATTAAAGACACACACACACACACACACATACATAATCTTTAATATAGAAAATTAGCTACTAAATATGCATGTATTCGTTTAACAGTGTGTCTTTTTAAAGAAAACTGAAATATTAAGCATGGCCCATCAGATAAAATTTATGAAAATTTACAGATTACCTAAAATGCTAGAAGTTAATTATAGTCTGCTTTCCCCGGCATGTCAGCTTGATTAAATTTGGAGTTTGGAGATGAATTGGCCCAAATTCATTAGTGTTCCCTGGGTGCAGATGTTGGTCAAGGTCAAGCAAAGCATGGTGACTATAACGTTAGAGAGGAGGGGGGGAAGGGATTCCAAAGAAGGTAGACTCTTAAAAGGTCTGGGGTTGCAGCAAGAAACTTTGATACTTTTTAACTTAATATATCTTGACAGCCTAATCATGGCTAAGCCTTTGCCATGTTATTGGTACAGATGGCAAAGCTAGACATATTTAAAGTGATCTCAGCAGCTAGTAGTAAGAGAATGCTGAATCCAAATGCAGTGCTGGGCTCTAGGAGAAAGTAAAAGAAAGGAGGATTAAAAGCTACACAGCATTTCCATCTCCTGACATCTCCAACAGCCTCAGATACAAAATATGATAAGGCCCCTGCTGAGCTAATAAGCCCAACAAATGTCTGTGTCCCTGAAGTAGATGAAGTGGGATCAAGCAGAAGGGCTGCTGTATGAAAATAAGCCAGCACCCAGGGTATAATGGCACTAGAGAAAGCTACAAGGTCAGGCTGATGACAGAGACACCAGTTAAGTAGAGACCCCTTCAGTAAGAAAGGTTTGCTTGCTGGATCCAAGACAGGACCGTTAAAACAAAATGAACTACCTATTTAAAGAAGGGAAGAAAATAAGAAAACAAAAAAGCCCTGATAAGGTGTTTTTTTAATTTTATTTTTCTCACATATAGCAGCTGTGTCCTTTTGTTTATTTACAGGCTAACTATTCAAAGCAGAAACTAGAATATTGAGTTAGGACTGGGCAATTGAGACTGGACATGCACTTCATGATGCGGTTAAATGTGTCCTACGATTTTAGTGGGTTCACAACCTAACCGGAGCATTATTTGTTTGATCCAGTACTGCATCAGAAAAACAGAATAACGACCTCTGCCTCAAGATCCACCAGTTTTCCAAGAGAAAAAGATTACTAGATGAAACACGGATTCTTCCTCAGCGTCTGCCTTTCTCTGTTTCCTTTTAGATAGAGAAGGTACTCATTCATTCTTGGTGTAAAGTAACATTTTTCAGTAAAGTAAAGCATTGACTGCAGTTGAAATTATATAATTCAGAACAGCAGATCTGACACAAGTACAATAAAAGGCAGCTAATATGCTTGGCTTCTGATGGTATACCTATCTAGGATGACAAGCCTCCCAGTTTTTCCAGAATGATCCCAGTTTTAGAACTGAAAATTCGGTGTCCCACAAGACCTCTTAGTACTCACTATACTAGCATGGCTGAAGCAGTATTTCTGAGGCAAAACTACAGCCGACTGTATGGTGAGTCTGTCTGGGTCTAGGAGCAAACCGTGTAGAAAGAGGGAGTGATTAGTCATCAGACAGACAAGCCAGATGATTCAGGGCAAGAAACGCTCATAGGAGGTGATATCATCCAGATTGGTTGTCACTTTGATCCAATTAGCTTTATCATTCCCAACTTTTCCCATTGCAGCTTGAAACCACTACTGCTTATTTAAACACACACACACACACACACACACACACACACACACACACACAAAGTGTAGAACAACAAAAATCATATCTATAATTTTTTTTACTGTTTTCCCTGTTGGTTCAAGTGATCCACATTGACCTTAAAACCAACCCTGGCAAGTTCACAGAGCAGCTAATTCATTCTGCATCCCACTGTCCAGGCCAACAGAAACATTCACAGATTAGAGGAAAATGACAATGCTTTTCTTCAGGCTTATGGAAATGAAAACTAGCATATTGAAATAATACTTTAGAATCTCCAACTTATGGTTACCAAAGGGGGAAGTTGGGGGAGAATGAACTGGGAGATTGGGACTGACATATATACACTACTATGTATAAAATAGATAACTAATGAGAATCTACTGTATAGCACAGGGAACTCAATGCTCTATGGTGACCTAAATGGGAAGGAAATCTAGAAAAGAGTGGATATATGTACAGGTATGACTGATTCACTCTGCTGTATAGCAAGAAATTAACACAGCATTGTAAAGCAACTATACTCCAATAAAAATTGATTAAAAAAAAAAGAATCTCTCTTTTCATGTTTAGGAATAGTTTTACATAATCTTCAGGGGTTTTTTACTAGCTTAATAATTAGACTATGCTTGAAATTTCAAGAGTATGTAAAATTGCTATATTAATTCTTAACCGATCATGTCAATTTCATAATATCTGTGAAACCTTTTTAAAAATGTGAAAAACTTTTAAACACCATGGTATGGGGTTCATTAAACATGTAAGAAAGCTTTGAAATTCTGACAGCATTACCATGAAAGATCAGATTGGGTACACCCCTAGTATTTTTTAAAATCCATCTTTAGGGTATAGTTCTGAAATAGCATGCTATTGGTCTTAGAAATATAAATTTTATGATTTTGAGATAATTATGATGAAGGTGATGATCAGGTGATAAATTACCAATAGTTGCTTTGAACAATTGTGAAGAGTTTTCTCAAGCTATAATTAATATCTCTTTAAAAATATCTTCCCTACAAGAAAAAAATCCAAAGGAGATAACGATTGCATTTACCTTCTTTCAGTTTAGCTTATTATTTTAAAAAGTTAAACATCAATGAAACTGATTGCCAATCAAATAAGAAATATGTTCAAATAAATATTAATCTTCAAAAGTGACAGCTGCCATTTAAAAGAAAAGAGTCTCCGATTCCAATTGTTTTTGTTGACTTATTTCCGGATTGCAGAGGAAGGGCTTCTTGTGTTAGTCTAATATTGAAGGAATGATCTGTCAGTTTTCTTCCAGCTATACAGTTCCATAATTCTGAGAACATCCATCCAGGTTATACATGAAAATAAGATCTTCCCATAAGAGGGGCTATAGAACCCTTAACCTACCTCTTGACATTTTATGTCTTCCCCCTAACTCGTTCTGTACAAAATGGTTTTTGTTGTAGGAAAACAAAAGGAGTAGTAAATATAACCTGGGATAAAGAAAGATTAGTGCTGACATTGCCACCAGTAGTACTAAGAAAGATAAAGAAAGACTTTAATAATTCAAGTGTTTAATAAGTAGAAAGCACCATGCAGATAGTACTATTAGCTTAGTTCAAAGAGATGCTATGAGTAAAAGTGATAAGCAAAAGCAATAACATTAAGATTTTTTTGGTACACAGGTCAGGAACAATACATAGTATATAGAGTGTCTTGAAAGTACACAGACTTTTCTGATATAATTTCTAGCTATTCATGTTATAGCTAGTATTGACTGAATGTCTTCTTATTTACAGAAACATTTTGCTGATAACAATTATAAGTACTATGAGTTCCGGTTTTATAAATAAATACAAAACATTGTTTATTTCATTTCAAGACAATATGGACAAGTGTATATTTCATTATTAGTTTTATCAAGTTTATTAAGTTGAACTCTATAGTCTTAAAAACTGCCTTAGGTTTCTCTTCTCGTATATTTTTCCATTACAATAAATATGGAAAATATATAATTAAGTTTACATTGAAAAAAAGAACAAGAAGTCTGGAAACTATACTTATAACAGGTGTTCAGGACAAACTCTGAAATCAAGAAGAACAGGGTCAAATCCTACCTCTGGAACTTACTGTTTGAACAAGTTTAAATTCACTAATCCCAGATTTCCCATGAAGAAAATGAAGCTGGGGCTTCCCTGGTGGCGCAGTGGTTGAGAGTCTGCCTGCCGATGCAGGGGATACGGGTTCGTGCCCCGGTCCGGGAAGATCCCAGATGCCGCAGAGCGGCTGGGCCCGTGAGCCATGGCCGCTGAGCCTGCGCGTCCGGAGCCTGTGCTCCGCAACGGGAGAGGCCACAACAGTGAGAGGCCCGCGTACCGCAAAAAAAAGAAAAGAAAATGAAGCTAATAAGAGTACTTATTTTAAAAGGCGTGTGGAATTATAAAATATATATTTGATGTTAGACAACAAACTCCTTTAAGGCAGAGACTGTTCAGCTTGTAACTTCTTGAATTGAGGTGACACTAGAAGCAAAAGCTAAGTAACCAACATGAGCTCCTTGAAAAAAAATTCTTTCCTCTCAAAATGAAGCTTTTGTAAATATTGGATTAATCATTTCTCCAATTCCTCAAACTTGTTGGCTTTCCCAACATCCTTCTCAAAGGTAGCGATAGTTTCCCCTGGGTAGAGTCTGCTTTTTCATTCATTCCTATTTATCCCTAATCCTCCTTTGCTTTCTCTCTTCTTCTCCTCTTCCTCTACCACCACCAATCATCACCGGCATCATAACAATAAAGCGCACTAATGGGCTCATTGAATCGTAAAGTTCAGGGATATCTTTGTTCAGGAATAGCTGGATCAAAGAAGGCAGAGAGCATCATCAAACAGGCTCTTTCTCCCTCTCTTGACTCTGTGCTGTCTTGATTTCTTAGGAAGTCCTCTGGTGAAATGGTCCAGAGGGGCTCATTGCATGCTATCGGCCAAATTTTCCCTTTCTGCCTGCCTCCTGGCTGATTAACTCCATCTATTTTTCTCGCTAATTCACTTTCATATTGATAACATTCACTTTCTTGCCAATATTTCTGAATTCATGCATAGGGTGTGACTAGAAAATGACTTTTTAATGTTGTGTTTAGCAAAATTACAATTTTCAACTGAAGATCAGCTTTCGAGACTCGAGGCAAACCCCAATGATGACATTTTTAAAAGCTTCTGGATTTCCTTTGGGGATTTTTAGCTTGAACAACAAGAAATGTAATCTTACCTTTGATCATCAAACTCATAACCCTGTGACTCAGGTGACTCACTCACCTTCCTAGGAATTCACTCCACATTCTTTTGGCTGTTCCTAGAAATCATTGATTCTCCAAAATCTATCTTTAATGGTGCTTGGTAAAAGGTATTATCAAAGGAGAAAATTTAAAACAAAGATAGACTTCTAAATTTAGGGAGAATATGAAGATAAGTATAAAGCTTTTCAAGAGAACTATTCTCCAAGGGGCAACATGTAGTTAGAGATATAACTTTTGGTATGTTAGGTTAAAAAATCAGTCATAATTTTTTACATATTCATATTTTAAATATAAGTGTATCATAAATATGCATGGGCATGCTTATGTATAGGTACACATGTACATGGAGGAAAACCTCTGTAAAAGTTAGGAAATATAAACTTCATTGTCACAGATTTTCATTTTATCAATCTGTCAACTAAAAATAGAGAGATGCCTTTAGGTAAAGATACCTATTTCCCCTATGTTTTTTAAGTATGGTCAGGCATAAGACCCGATAGTTTACCTGTCACATTCATATTGTGATCCAGGAAACGCTTGTCTTTTCCTGGTCAGGTAACTTCAGCCTTCAGGGAATTCACTCATCATTTCATCATTAGTTGTACCTAAACTCCAGGAATATCCAGTGAACTTGGGCACCCTAACTGAAGGAAGTGTGATTATGGGAGTATTTCTGGATATATCATAACCAAGATTTCTTGCAGCCTTACTATAGATTTCCACATTCATCCTATTCTGACTTTTCACCTTAACCCAAATTCTGCAGCAGCAAAAACAACACGCTTTTTTAATGACACACGATAGTTAAAACAAACACTGGCCACAGACTAAGAATTCAGCTTTTTAACCTTAGCAAACATAATCATACTCTTCACAGGCACAAAATAACCCTTCACTTTAAAAAAAAAATTAATGGACACCAAATATTCCAAATTGTCATAATATGAAAACATAAAGAACACGATCAATTCCACAAGGCTCCCAACATAAAATGCAGCATACTTGCAAAGTAGCCTCATTAAACATTTCAAAGTTTTCTCTTTCACCTTGCATGTTTATCAATGTAACACATGAGCAGAGTTTAAAAATCATGTAGCAATAAAAGGCTTATAATAGAAAGCAGTAGTACCCCATTCCTGTGCTTTCCACTCCTACTATAACTGTTTACTTCCATTTTCTTTGTTCTAGCTGCTACTTTTAGGAATTAGCTATGAATTTTTAAATAATATGCTACTACTATTGCAGCTTGGTTTACTCATTTTACTCATTATCCTCTAAAATCCTGTCCTCCCAATATACCTATCTTTAGTTAAATAAATAGCAAGAGTTTTCATTAATATAATTATATCAATTTTATTCACTTCAGAGCCAAGTAGTATACTATGAATAAGTCTCCTTTCTAGGGCAACAATTTCCTTTTCCTGGAATAAATAAATGCTTTGCTATTTGCAACCTCTGGCACACATTGCTTCATTTTGGAGCTGTGGAAAAGTCTTGGCACTTGAGATTAGTAAAGTAGCATTCAATGTTAGCTGTGTTATTGCTTGTGACCTTTGGTAGGTTATTTAGATTTCTGAGCCTTGGTATTAATTTCTGGGTGCAGACGTGAAAATTAATAACTTCCTTGAAGAATATCTATGAGGAATAAAAAGAGTTACATATGTGTACACATCTACCTGTAGCTCCCTCCACTAAGTGTAGCATCTTCTACTTTGATCCTCACAGTAAAACCATGAGGGAGGTGAGACTGGAATTATTACCACAGGTTAAAAAAGAACTGCTACTCAAGAACACTAAAGGACACATCCAAAAATGCTTAGCAGAAAAATACTCAAATTCAAGCTTTCTAATTCCAAGTCAAGAGCTCTTCACCCCAAAGCTCTGTCCAGCCAAATAATCAATATTAAACCTCTGAAACAAAATTATGCAAAATATCCTTTTTCTTAGTTATTTTGGGTTATTGGTACAGTGAATCTAATTTGTTTTTTCTCTATTTTCTCAAGACCAGTAAAAAAGACTCTAACAGAGACAAAGTAAAAAAGTATAAAAGATTGGCATAGAAAGTTGCATATTATTTTATAAAGACTCCAGGGTGGTAAAGGCTGGCTGTTAGTGTTCTACCATCTTCTATGTATTTAAAAGTCCCTTGTGGCTCTGAATCTGAAAATGGAACTGTGCTCTTGCTCCCGCTTTGGTATTTCACAGCTTGTAAATTGTCATAAAACTAAAACATTCTCAGGCTAGATATCTTGAGTTCAAAAATAATTATAACAGATACTGGGAATATTAAAAGAACCAGTTATTTATAAGTTGGATGATAGCGTTATTTGGCTACAGTCCTTTTTTTTTTTTTTCTTTCCTCTTATCTTTACCAGTTGGAATATCAGAAAAACATGGAGTGCTTTTACAACCTTCTAGAACTTCATTATGCCATCTTGAAAATCTGGTATGCACCAACCCCTTTTTGAGAATTCACTAATCTGTATAAACCTTAATAACTTATTCTTGGCCTTAATAACTTTTATTTGGCTTGCTTCCCTCAAAAAATATTTTCATGGCCTCCTTAACCAGTTATTTTCATGTTACATATGTGTAAAAATGAAGTTAAGTGAAATTAAGGAACTAATAAACAGAATACCTGGGGTTCAAATACGGCACTTTGAATTCTAGGTCTGATCATATTTAGGCTCTACCACAATCATTTTGTCACTGATATTTCAAAGAGTGAAATAAAAATAAGTAAAATGGTATCATACAACTAAATACATAGACCAGGAAGAATTCATCACCACATTTAAAACTGTAATTTTTGAATGCTAGTATATTCTAGATGTTGATGCCCTTATAGACTATGGACAAATGAAAGAGCATCAACCTCTGATTCTTGAAGATCCTTGCCAATATGCCAACCAAACTGAACACCTCCAATGATGAGACTTCACTGTTTTCTAAGAAAACATTTTGCCTTTGCACAACTTGGACTGTAAGAAAGTTCTTTCTTTACATTGTGCTGAAATATGCCTTCCTGTAACATCCACTCTTGGATGTTGTTTCAGTTCTCCCTCAGAAACAACACGGAATGAGTCTAGGTTTTTTCCCACATGACAGCACCTTAAATATTTGAAAACAACTCTCATGTTTCCTCTAAGGTTTTCTCTTATCCAGTCTAAATGCCCCCAGTCTCTTCAACTGTTCCTCTTATGGTACACTTTCCTCACTATTCTTTTCTTTTGCCCTGGATTCTTTCCCTGTTCGGCATTATCTATTTTAAAGTGTGGCACACTTTAAAATAGATAATACTAAAGTAAAAGCTTGCCATTGTTCCTCAGAGCATAGCTATCATCTCCCTTGTTCTACTGACTATACCCTCATTAATACATCTTAAGATCACATAAGTATTTAGGAAGAGCAAGCATAATACAGCGTTGACCCAACACCCTAACCTCCATGTTACCATCCATCCTTACATTCTGGCCGCTGAGTTCCTGACCTCCTCAACTCCAGTGATAATTTTCTCCCTCCGTCTCAGTCATTCACTGCCATGGGCATCTAGGCATTATCATCACTGGAAATGCCATCTAGGCCTTATCATCACTGGAAATTGTCTCTCTGTTGAAACCTCAGTATTAAACATTTCACTGTGTCGCTACACACAATCATACATTAACTTGCTCTGAAGACCCTAGTGTTTTATTTTTTTTTGAACTCCAACTTGCTTACCCTACCTCTATTTCACCATCTAGAAGTCCACGCTTATCTTTAGTCTCGCTGTCCGCTAGAGATTGCATGCTCTGTCATTTAATCATTCCCTCAAAATATCTTCAATTCCTTTTCCCCCCTCTTTGTAATGTTCCCCTGGCAGATCCCAACACTAGATGAACCATACCCTTTCCTTGAGTGCTGGCAGCAGAGTAGCTGAAGTTCTTTGGAGTAAACCACCCAAGCTGACTAGTTTGCTGTAGATTCATTATCAAAACCTCAACTGGATGCTCAGTTTTTCCACATAATCATATTGGGTTTCTCTATGTGGCTAGTTTTTAAACTCCCCACAGTGACTCTTTCATACCTTATCTTTTTTTTTCTCAAACCTCAAAACATAAATTCTTCCACCCCTCAGACTTAACTATTGACATCATCTCATATTTCTTTGAGAAAATAGAAGCAGCTTAAAGTCCTTCACTCTCCTAAATCAAAGCTACAAACCAATGTTCATCTATACTCCTTGTATCTTGCTGATTATCCCTTTAGACTTATTCATCATTTTGATTGTGCAGTTATTATAACTTCCTCCATTTCTACTGGATTCACATCCGCATGCTATCCTGCTTTAGGATTTTTCCCTTAAGAATCAACACTCGTTTAACACCACATCTCTTTCCAGCCAACACTCAAGTCTATCATTGCTCTCTTTGCAGAAACTTCTGGAAGTATTGGACTAAATATAATGTCTCCATTTCTTTTCCTCACATTTTCTTTTCTATCTCTTCTTACCTACTATATCTATCTAACTTATTTGCCTTGTCTATTATCTTGCCTTACCTATATCTTAACTATTTTTACTTCCTATATCTAATTTATTTGCCCCCGGCTTCAATGAAACGACATTTATCAAGATTTTCCATCACTTTCAAATTGTCAGATCCAATAGCTTTTTGGCTCTCATCTTATTCAATCTGACTACACTGATTTTCCCCTCATTTAAAAAATACTTTTGGGCTTCCCTGGTGGCGCAGTGGTTAAGAATCTGCTTGTCAATGCAGGGGACACGGGTTCGAGCCCGAGTCCGGGAAGATCCCACATGCCGTGGAGCAGCTAAGCCCGTGCGCCACAACTACTGAGCCTGTGCTCTAGAGCCCGTGAGCCACAACTGCTGAAGCCTGGGTGCCTAGAGCCTGTGCTCTGCAACAGGAGAAACCACCGCAATGAGAAGCCCGCACACCACAACTAGAGAAAGCCTGCACACAGCAACAAAGACCCAACACAGCCAAAAAAAAATTAAAAATAATAATAAAAAAAATATTTTCTTCTCTTGGCTTCCATGAACCCCCAAAACTCCTGATATTCACCACCCTCGTAAGCAATTGTTTGGTCTCCTTCACTAGCTCTTTCTCTCCCCAACCTTAAATGTTAAGTTCCTACCTTTTCAGCCCTGGACTTTCCCTTATCCTTTGCCAATACTTTTTAATTCTTAATAAACTTCACTACTAGAAGTTCTGTTTTATATCAAACTCAACTTCCTCATGCTAATGTAAACTGTAAGTCCAATTTTACTTGATTTTTTCCCCCTCTGTCATACTATGGTAAGCATGCTGCAGAGTGGGCTTAAACAAATTCAAAGGTAGCTTAAGCTTACAGCCCCAGAACAATTCCAAATAAATAAATATTTATAGCTTAGCAACTATTATTGTTTTTTTAAAATTTTTAATATTTATATGCCTAGACTAGACAATCCAGTTTATTAAACTTTCTTCATTAACGTGACTTTATTTTAAATTTGAATCCTGCCTTTATCACCATCCTTCCATTAGCAAACCCTGTGTATCATAAGGTAGACCTGGGAATGAATTGTTAGAAATTTTAAAAATTAAAATATCAAATTTTGAACTACCAATTAAAAAATTCACAAATGTTAAAACTCTTTCTAAACCCTAGAACCACAACAGTGAAGTAGCAACCCTCTCGCTTTTCTAGACAAACGGCAATTATAAACTAAAAGCACTGACCCTATACAGTTTTCTTTAACCCATAACGACTTGAATAGCTCCAACAGAGTTGTGGAAACAAATGAGCTTTGCTCTATCCTTCATTCACCACAGTTTTAGTTTAATACTTCTTTGACAGCACCTAGATATCACTCTGATAGACATTATAGAAATACTCAGACATATTTGTCAGGTGTCATGGAAATAGTCAAGAAATTACCAATAACTTTAGAGTTGACAGCAGAAGAAGGAAAAGCACTGTGGTTTTATAATAATAATGTTTTTAAAAGATCACATTACCTGTATAAAAAAATGGAATTGTGTCTACCAACGCACTCCAGAACTTAAGGGTTTATTGGACAAGGTATCACAAAAAGTACACAAATATTAAGGTTTAAACAGGGAATTGGTCACTTACATTTTACATATTTTTATATAATGCACCTTGAATCATGCAACAATATTTTGTAACATTATTTGATTAAGGTAATACAGCAGAAAATAGGACAATTTATTTTGAATAACAATTTGGTGAAATCAGGAGTTCTCATTTTGGATCTATTGCTCCTGACAGGTAACTGAAGTAAGAAGTATTTTCATATTGAGTTTTTGGATGATTTTGTGTTCATTTACCATCATTAGAAAGTCTATAGTGAGAAAAAACTTGCAGACATTATGCAATTTTCCCCATAGCTGTGCTAATGCCTAACCAAGAAAATGATGTATTGACTAATATAACTTTATATTTAATATCTAATAAGATATCTTTTTGAGATTTTTTGGCACCTGATTGATAAATGTATACCTATGTATGTGTGTATGCATGTATGTATATATATATATATAAGTATAAATCAGTAGTTTCATGAAACAGAAACAGTTGAATGCATTTTACAAATAAAATGTAGGCTGTAGATTTGTTCTAGAGCTTATGATAACAAAACACTGTGTAGAATTTATTTAAAATTAAGTTTGAATTTCCCTGTGTAGTACCTATTCTTGTAGGATTGAAAAATACAAAATGGATCTTTTAACTGCAATGCCTCAGACTTAACTTACTGACAGAAAATATCTAGTGAAGCATACCTGATGAGATTCTTTGTAAGCAGCTGATCATTTGGTTGACATGATAAGTTTGCTGGGTTTTAATAGCATTTATCAATTAACAGATGCCTGAGAGCTCATACCTGGGCTACTCACTCAGCAATAAAATAAAACCCCACAGACGACCATAGCATCACTGTGAAGCTGTGTCAGTTACTGGAGTTAAGGTGGTGAGGATGCAATAAATATAACCATTGTTTATTGAGTAACTAGTATGTGCCGGCCGTTTGGCTAACCACACCACATACATTAGTACCTCTACTTCATCCCAATTAAGGGATCAACAATCTTGCAATTTAGATACTATCCCCACACTTTCCAGGTAAGATCATTGAGCCTCTTGAGGGTTTTGGTAATTTGGCTAAGTGGGCATGACAGTAAGTTTCCGCGGCAGCATGCCAACATGGGTCTATCAGATAGTATAGCCGGTATGCTTAAATACTATGATTTGCAGTCTTCCATTAAACAAAGGTCAAGGACTCACTCTCCATGTCATCTTTGAAGATGATACCCATGTGTTATAGACCTTTATATCTCTAGGGTCAAACACAGCCACTGGTCTATAAGAGGTGCTTGTGAAGGAGTGGTAAAGTGAATACGCCAACTGCATAAACAGCTAAAAATAAAATTTTGTTTTCCCTCCTGGCTCAGAAGTATATGGGTGTGTATCAAAGTGGATGAAAATGAACCTCACTGTTCTTTTTCCTGTATTCCCACCATAGGTCAGGAAGTGTGTGCTTACAATCTTTACACATCAGGGTCTGTTACCGTGATTATTGAGATCTGAGCATCACTAATCCTGATGAGTTTCAGCCCGTTCACTCCCTATATGTAATAAACCTTTACAATGTGTGTAAGCAGTTATCTTAACCTTGAGCACTTTGGGATGCCAATTTAGTAAATTGGAGTAGGAATGATATCTGAACTTTAAAAATTGACATAAGACACTTAATTTGTAAGTTTAGAGCCCAAATCTGTATGACTCTCAATTAATGTATAAATGGCAATTAAGAGTTAAAAGCCTAAAAGAACAAAGTTTAGATGCAGAAATTCGCTGCTTTAGACTCAGTTAAGAAATCTTCCTTCAGTTTTGCAAGAAAGAACTTAAAACTTTATTAGAAGGCTTGAGTCAACACTGAATATTATTTACATAACCAACACATATGTGCATTAATGTAATGATGAATAAAAATTAGCAAAAGCCCATAGTTCAAATATAAAGAGAAAAAGGTGACAGCAAGGCAATTTCTTGTATATAATATTAATTTAGTTCACTACACATGCAATACTGTTATCTTGATGTGGAACTTCATGTTCCATCAGAAAGTGACTGGGGTGCATTGTTTTTGATAATGATACAATGTTTATTGAAGGACTTCTTTATGCCACGATATTACCACATTATCTCTAATCCTCAAAAACTCAGAAAATAAATATCATTCATCTTATCTTACAGAAGATGAAACTTCAACTCAGTGAAATGTTTATTTACAATCAAAATCAGGACTTGCACTCAGGCCTACAAAAGCCTATAATATTTTGTATTATCTACAAAACCCATAATGTTTTTTCCTTTCTATAAGAAGTCTTAACCTGAGGTAGAAATCCCTTTGGGCAAAACTAGTAGATTCATACATGGCTTCGGGGGTAAACCTCCTAAAGTTACATGAGAAATAATATGTATGTATATGTACTTTCTTTCTTGAGTGTTCATAATAATTTTAACTAGATCTCAAAGAGTTCTGGGACCCAAACTATTACAATAACCATTGCTTTCCCTCTGCTATATTCCCTGCTTGCAGAAAAGGTAAGCTGCTCTCTCTACCATGCAAACATTGGAACAGAATTTCAGAGTCATTCTCTATACCAGGCTGTAGTTTTAGCTGGGATTCAGGAAGTAGTACTAAAGGAGGTGAAAGCTACACCATTAAAAGTGAGAGGATGGGATTTGCATTTAAGGTGAGAGCAGAAGAAGGAGTCCAGAGAGAGAACAGGGAGTGAGAGGGATACACAGGCAAAGATTCAAAATCCTTGCAGCAGCAGGTGCAGAGAATCAGAAAAAAACAAACTTTGGAATAGAAGCAAAAACATGCAGTAGCCCAGTGTTGTGAAAGGTAAAAATCAAAGAACATAATGAAAAAAAAAGAGTGCTGGAGAATTAAGAGTAGTGTTGGGAATTTCCAGAAAGATTAGCAAAACCTTAAAAGAAATATTGACACTGCAGAACACACAATTTCACAAGCTTCAAGAAGGTGTTAATGGATCTGGTATTTTCTGATTAGTATGTGCAAGGGGGGAAAGGATGGGATATCAAAGTTAAACTGATACTTCTATAGCTTGTGTACCTTTGACAATAAGGTATCTTTTTGTATTAAATTCATTGACCTAAGTAACTAGAGTTAGTAGAAGTATTAAGGCAATAGGTATCAATAAACTCTCATTAAAATAATTATTTATAATTGACAAAACCCTCTAAAATATTACCTCATTGGATTCTCATAGCAAACCCTGAATGTCAGCCTTCCTCTCACTCTCCTCCCACCCCAATAAATATCGTCTTCCAAATCCTGTGTTCCACAAAGAAGTATACTTCCCCTCAATGGTAGTAAATGTCCTGCACCAGTTTTCAGATCAATCCTAATTTGAGGTAGACATTTCTTTTATTGTTTCGGCTTCTTTACCCACTGACCTTACCATTAAGTCAACAACAACAAAAAAATGCCCTAGAGCAACATTCAGGGCTTCTAGAGTAATATTCAGGGCTTCTAGAGTATTCTCTAAGGTATTCATCTTAAGGTGCATCATTGGGATAAGAGGGTCTTGCGCTCAAGTCCACCACAAATGCACTAGTTTCATATAACCCGATAGTCTTCTGCACCCATCTTTAGTACAGAAGAATTTACTGCAACTGTCTGTCTAGGCCCTGAATGACATGGTTTTATTCTTGTGAACCTCCATTTCAGCTCTGGGAGCACTGCCACTACACTAGACCAGTGTCTGGAATCTTCCTTCCTTGTTTGTGACCTTCTCTGCTGCTAATTGCTTACCTGTCTGGCCTTCTTGTTTTGTTTCTACTGGAGCTTCCTTCTAAAGCACTCTGTTACTGACTGATAGACCAAGTCCAGTAACTGTGTTAGTTTTAGGGTATCGCCCTTTTGCCTACCAGCCTGGACACTCCAATAGGCTTAAGTATCTGGATCAGTTTCTTCAATACTCAGGCTGTCCTGGAGCTAACAATTTGAAAAGGAAGATGGGAGGTGAATCAGGATGGTGGTGCTGAAGTGGAGTAGAGCAGAGATAAAAATAAGGGGAGGCTTAAAATGGATATTTGGAAACATGTGTTGCTAGATACAGCTTATTGCAGGTGTTGGCACAATTCACTTGCTTGTCAAACCCTCTTTTTACAGATCATAATGAGAAACATTGGTCTAAGTTAATACAAACTGTGAATGTTGAGCAAGTCATTATTTTTGTTTACATGCTATTTTTGGACAAACAGCTTATTCATGAAATATTCAAAAGTAACAAAAAGTTATACTTTTTATTTCTTTTATTTTATTTATTTATTTATTTTTTGCGGTACGCGGGCCTCTCACTGTTGTGGCCTCTCCCGTTGCGGAGCACAGGCTCCGGACGCGCAGGCTCAGCGGCCATGGCTCAGGAGACCAGCCGCTCCGCGGCATGTGGGATCTTCCCGGACCGGGGCACGAACCCGTGTCCCCTGCATAGGCAGGCAGACTCTCAACCACTGCGCCACCAGGGAAGCCCCAAAGTTATACTTTTTAAATAGAAAAAACATTGGCACAGTTTTCCCTTTCAGCCTAGTGGGTCTTCCCATGACTGTTTTCTCCTTTCTCCATTTCTTTGTCTTTATGCCAGAGCCCAGAGGGCAGCCAGCCACCTCCAGGTCAAATGGAGAAAATGGGAAAGAGCTGCTCTTTCCTGACAACATCTACTGTCTAAAACACAGAAATTTGTAACCCCACTAGTTAAGAATTTAAAGAATAGTTAATAAAGATTATAAACTAGTGCTTTGACTAAGGTTGTAACTGAAAGTGAGTTATTGTCTGCCTAATTTAGTTAAATTGAGTCATTTTTTAATACTTGGACCAAATTATTGCACATACTATTCAACTATTAACACGACTAAGAACTCAAGTGTTCTATAAATTCATCTCTAACATTGTTCACTGATCTAATAGCTTTTTCCAATCTTAACTGAGAAGTTTCTATTCAGTGGTTTTGGTTTGCTAAACCCAGAGGGCTAAAGTTATGTCAGGGCTTACTGTTTGTTTTGTTGTTTTCCCACTTTTAAGTTAGAAAGAAAAGCATGGATTTTTCCTATCAGTCCTCAAGAACACTAGTCTAAGTAACCAAACTTATATTTTGGGAAGCAATTTTTTTAGTTGTACTTACAATTGAATTTATTTCCATTTATTTTCCTTACCTGAGGTAAAATAAAATTATTATTCCCATGTGGAATATATCAAGTTTTTAACAATTCCCATGAAAATGAACTTTCTAGGATTATCTTTTTATCAATAGTTAAATTATGTTATGTTTTTAATTGGACTCTTAAGTCACAGCCTCTAGCTTCCCAGAATTGTAATGGTGTTGAATTAATTTAAAGAGACTCAGAGGAACCAGATATGGAAGGCTGTCACCATGATAATTTAGTTTTATGATTAGATCATGGAAAACGCTGTAGAATTCTGAAGAGATTTTTAACCCTTCTATCTTGAAAAAACTTTCATTCAGTTTGTCTGTCTCAAAAGATTTGCATCTATGGAGAGATTTCTAATCCTGTAGAAAATTCAATAAAATAAATGTCACAATAAAAATAACGGAGACAACCACATTAAACACACACAGTATTTATGATCTACAAATTAAAGTAACCAAACACACACACACACTCAAACTCGCATGCAGGCACATGCATACAATAAGCTACAGTATGAGTATCAATTGTGATACAATGGTATTTGAGAACTTTCTGTATGTTTTGCATAATAAGTAACATGGATACTTTAGAGGGGGTAAAGTACTTTATTTGAATATTTTAACTGCTTTAGATACTTTAAAATTGCATTTATAGTAAATAATTCTGGTGTTTTGATATTGAGTTTTTAATATTCTTTTTTCCAAGAATTCTCTCTGAGAACAAAGAAACTAATATTTGGGAGAGGCTGACTGCTGAGAAGGCAAAGACTGAATTGACATTGAAGAAATTCTTTTCAGGTTTCAAACAAGAGCAAGTGTATTGGACCTATCAAAGTACTACACAGTGGCACACATAAATAGAAATGACTTTATTTAAAAATATTTGTGGAAAATTAGATAAAGGGTATATGGGATCTCTCTGCATTCTCTCTCAAAACTGCATGTGAATGTACAGTTTTCTCAAAAAAAAAGTTTTAAAAAATGTGTTATCCAATGGTAATATCTTTTTTGCCATCTGTAGGTTCCTCAATGCTTCAACATACACTGCAATATTTAAATTGTATGTACTTGACAATGAAAGAGATCCTGCTCTAGTGTTTATGTTGGCATTTTTAGGGTAATTGACTCAAAGTCAACTCTGTGTTAATTTTTGGTTATAGTAGGCTGGTGGGGAGTTCTGTATGGAGATAAAGCGTTGTTTTACTATGTTTGTTAAATTAATTCATGATGTTAGATTTTTTTGTGTAAACTATAGGAGAATGGAGGGGAAAAAGCCCTTCTTTGAATACATCAGTCACAAGAGCTGGATAACGGAGAATGCAGCTCTTTTATTTGATGGGATGAGAAAGCTAATAATGTATGACAGTAAAAAGGCAGAGGCTTTTAACGCTTTTTTTAACCTTACAAAAAAGGTCAACTCTGATCTGGAAATGAGAACAGCCAACACATGGGAGAGAAGGGCAAAAAGCCAAGTGGAAAGTAAGAAGGAGCTGGGGATGAATGCACTCAGATGGTGTATTCCAGTCCCTGGCACCCCAAGATTCTCAAGGCCTGGGCTCATCATCTCTGGATTAATTTAGTTGTTTTTCACAGCATGAGAGGAGGACCAAGTAAAAGACTGGCAAAGTTACCAAGACCAGAAAAGAGACAATGCTTTATCTTGATTTAAACAGAGAGGAAAGGAAAAATTCTGCAACCAGCATGCTAGCTTCATTTCTGGTGAAGACAGTGCCAGTTTAATGTTTCTGCTTCCAACTCAATGGTTAATGTGCTTAATCTATAAAAGTATTGACAATGGTTATTGAAGGCCTACTCTGTATCCAGTACTGATGTGGGGTAAAGCCCTCATTTTGTAGATGTGAATTCTAAGAGGAAAAGAAACTTGCTTGAGATAAACCAGTCAATAAGAGCTGAACAGGATTTGAATCCAGAACTGCTGACTTTGACACTCTTGCCCTTTCCACCAGAGAAACCAGGCCTGAAGACTTTTGTTTTGTTAGGGTGTTTAATTAAAACAATGCTGATTTTGCTGAAAATGAAAAAGCAAGTTTACTTTTTAAATTCCAAAGCTAATAGCTTGCCTTAAATCATCCTGTCATATGATAAGAGGCCCCAAGAAGACAGCTCAATGAATCACTACGTTACATTGACAACAATGTGATAGAGGTTGTGCTGTGTTGTAGTTCACCATAAGGATAGGATTCCTGCCCCTGCCATTTACTAACTGGTGATCAAGGGCAAATTACACAACCTCTCTGAACTTCAGCTTCATTATATGATAGATGGGGATAATATTTGTTCTTACATCAAGATTAAGATAAAATGAGATAATATAAGTAAATTACTTAGCACAGTGTCTGACAGGTCATGCATTCAATACATGCTAGCTATTTTCTATGTGATTATAAATAAAATAAGTTAATATTATAATATTGAACAAATAGGTATAATCTTTGCCAACTAGTTTATTGATTAAAATACCCTCATATGCAGCTCTGTAAATGTTGTTAATGAGATATAATCACTTTTTTAATAAATACAATAACTATAAGTACCTGACACTATACTATTTAGATATTTAGATTCCAAGTTGATAGAAACAATTCAATAGTTTTTAGTGTGCACGACTTTCCAACTACCATACTATTATTCACTCTTAGAAATTTATTTTTTATTAAAAATGAGACTTCTCTTTCATACTGTAAGCCCTTTACCCTTTTTATAGCCTCTTTCTCTCCTCATCCAACTCATGTTTCCTTCTTTTCCTGTATTCTCTATCTTGGAAAATGCCAACAACCACCAGAAAACTGGGAAATATTCTAGACATCTACATCTCCTGTTTCTCTCCACTGATGTTTAATGTTTCTACTATACAGCCATGGCCTTAGCTTATGGCTTTAAGCGCTTGTCTCTTTTCAGGCAGACAACTACTTTCCATGCCAAACACACTCAATCCATCCTCCCCAGGCTATCAGGAAGGCTCACTCTAAAACGCAAATTTGTAGGAGTTTGGGATTAGCAGGTACAAATTACTATATATAAAAGAGATAACCAACAAGGATCTACTGTATAGCACAGGGCACTATATTTAATATCTTGTAATAAACTATAATGGAAAAGAATCTGAAAGACAATATAGACATACATGTATATAACTGAATCACTTTGCTGAACAACAGAAACTAACACAACATCGTAAATCATCTATGCTTCAGTTTAGCGCAGGGAGATCAGCTCCGTGCTCTGTGACCACCTACAGGGGTGGGATAGGGAGGGAGGGAGGGAGACGCAAGAGGGAGGAGATATGGAGATATATGTATATGTATAGCTGATTCACTTTGTTATAAAGCAAAAACGAACACACCATTGTAAAGCAATTATAATCCAATAAAGATGTTAAAAAAAAAAAAAAGAATGGGGCTTCCCGGGTGGCGCTGTGGTTGAGGGTTCGCCTGCTGATGCAGGGGACACGGGTTCATGCCCAGGTCCGGGAAGATCCCAAATGCCACAGAGCGGCTGGGCCCGTGAGCCATGGCTGCTGAGCCTGTGTGTCCGGAGCCTGTGCTCCGCAACGGGAGAGGCCACAGCAGTGAGAGGCCCATGTACCGCAAAAAAACAAAAACAAAAACAAAAGAATGATTTATACCAACCCTAAAAAAAAAGTAATAAAGTAAAATAAAAAATAATAATAAATTAAAAGGAAATTTAATCATGCTATACCCGTACTTGGGTCCTTCCAATGTTCTATTGTTTTGAAGATAAAGTCCAAATATCTTTGTATGATACACAAGACTCCTCATGACTGTACTTCTGGTTATACTCCTGGACCTCATCTTCTGCCCCAGAATGACTGATAATTTCTTACACTCTCTTTGCTGCCTTCTGCTCTGCTTCTTCAGCCAGTTTACCCACCTGAATCATCCAATGATAGTTAATCCTTCAAAACTCAAACTCATATATCGCCTCCTCGAGCAAGTCTTTCTCAAGTATGGGTTAGGTGTATATCCTAATACATCCATGAATTTTTCTAGTTACATCTAGTCTCACATCTCCCTATAAGTCTGTATGTGGCAACAATTTAATGTTGCTTAAAACTTTCAGTGGTTTCTTATTCCAAACAGAGTAAATAGAATTTATTCAGGACTACAAACAGTCCTTCTGACTCCCTCTCATACCCCTGGATCACTGTTCTTCAACCCACTGTCCATTGACACGTGTGATAAATGCTCCCAACTTGACGTTATTTGCCTTCTTTACACTTGCCATCCTCATTACCTTGAACATTTCCACCTGAATATTTGCGTAGCTGACACCTTATCATTCACATCATATTGTAACTGCCACCTTTTTCAGGAGGTCTCTCTGACCAGCTCTCTAACGTTGCCTGCCTTTCCCATTCACTCTCTCTTTCATGGCACTTATCACTATCTGGGCATTCGCTCCTTTATATTTCCATATTTTCATATGTGTTTCATTGGTGGTCTCCCCACCAGAATATAAGCTTTATATCTCTTATTCACTACTGTATATCAGTGTCCAGAAAAGTGTTAAATATATACAAGTTCATCTGAATCACTATTTTATTCCCAAGGAGAAGTTAAATAATTGCTTATTGAAATCAACTGTGATCCCTAACTATGTCAAATCTAGTTGTTATTTATTGATGGGGTATAACCACTATAACTATGGAAGATTTGCAAGTGATGAAAATATGACCCACATATGGAAATTTAAGCACTGAGATTAAACAATCTGCCAAATTAAGATCATTACATTTTCAGAGCAGAGGCTGAATGCAGAAGTAGATATTTATGGCAGAATGCTAGCTGTTCCCCCAAATCTGTTCTTCTATCCATAGTACATGAATACTTGTAGCTGGAAATACTTGTAGCTGCCTCACCAAGGGCTACAGTCCTCAGGTCCCTTGCAGAGAGGCATGGCTACATGACTTATTTCGTGCCTTTGGAAAGTGAACAGAAGGCTGCATCCTACCTCTGGACACAGTGTATAAAAAGTAGGTTTGTCTCCCAAACTCTCTTTCTCCTGTTTCCATCAGGAAGCAGATGATGATAAGAATCCAAGTGATGACAGAGGCACAGAGGTAAGAGTCCAGCCTTGATTCATCATGCAGAGAAGAGCCCCAGTGACGACTGTCCTGCAAGAGACAGTGAGATACTTTACTGTATCTGAGCCATTACCCATTTTGCATCCATTTGTTCCAGCACTTTGGCCTACTTACCCTAAATAATACTATAGTCAATATGCTAATTTTCACCAGGTTTCCCAAAATTTCTTGAAGAATTCTCAATTTTCAATTGATGAGTTTAGGTTTATGAAATACATGTTTCCTACTCTCCCTATATATGTTCATGACAGAGGACCAATTCATAAACTTATGAATATTTCCTTAATCTGAAAATAGAAGGTTCACATCAGGTAAAGAAAAAAAAAACTACTATAAGTAGCAGTAAAAGAACTAGCTGAAATCAAAATGAAAAAGAATGTGCAGTTAGATCTTCTGTGTATTTATTTGTATGTAAAGCATGTCTCTGCCTAAGAGCTGACCACATCAAATACCCACAGCAAATAAAATTAATTCATAAGTTGTTTGTAATTTTCCAAATTATAAATTATGCTTTTAATACAAGACTATTTTAAGGAAAACCTTTATGATTTCATAAGTTTTTTTATTTGTTTTAATTTCAAGAGCCTTAGGTTTTTCCTGGCTTATTAAATTTAGATTCATGTGAAGAGACTTTTTAATTTATGATTTTTTTGAGAATAAAGGTGTAGGAAAAGGAGAAAGAAAAATTAAATGAATCTGCTGGCATCTTTTTTTTAATTTTTTTTATTTTTTAACATCTTTATTGGGGTATAATTGCTTTACAATGGTGTGTTAGTTTCTGCTTTATAACAATGGCATCTTTTTTTTATTTGAAGTAAACCTCATCTGCTATTGGATAATGTGGGAAAAAAATTTTAATACTTCTTTGATCTAGTTACATCAAAATCTCTGCCATAGCAATTCAAATCCACAAATATTATTTCTGTCATATAATACTAATTCCCTATTATAAAAATAACTGATGCTCCAATTTTGTGTCCTTTCTTTGTGTTGGGGTGGGATGAAGGAATGGGGATTTACAGAAAGGAGTTCTGCGGTGGGCTAAGCAATGTCCCATGGTAGGTAAGGAGCTATGACACAAACCATCTCCACTTCTTAGTTTTTTCTTCCTCATCCTATTTATTTCTATTCCTTGATCAAGTTTTCCCTCTGCTAATACTTTTTTTAAAATTTTTTATTGGAGTATAGTTGATTTACAATGCTGTGTTAGTTTAATGTGTACAGCAAAGAGAATCAGTTATATATACATATATCTCCTCTTTTTTAGATTCTTTTCCCATATAGGCCATTACAGAGTATTGAGTAGAGCTCCCTGTGCCATACAGTAAGTCCTTATTAGTTATCTATTTTATAAAACCATCTCCGCTTCTGATTGCCTTCCCAGTACTAACTTAACCCAACTGACTAATCACCCTCTCTCCCTTCCTCACGACTTCCCCAGGAAATTCTCCCCCAAACTACATCTCCAAATTATATATACCACATTACATAAGAATTTTTTTAAATTAATTATTATTATTATTTTTTAATTTATGGCTGTGTTGGGTCTTCGTTTCTGTGCAAGGGCTTTCTCTAGTTGCGGCAAGCTGGGGCTACTCTTCATCGCGGTTCACGGGTCTCTCACTATCGTGGCCTCTCTTGTTGCGGAGCTTAGGCTCCAGATGCGCAGGCTCAGTAGTTGTGGCTCACGGGCCCAGTTGCTCCGCGGCATGTGGGATCTTCCCAGACCAGGGCTCGAACCCGTGTCCCCTGCATTGGCAGGCGGACTCTCAACCACTGCGCCACCAGGGAAGCCCCTACATATGAATTTTGAAAAAAAGAAAATTATTGGTAACAAAAATAACAATTCATCATTTACCCTACTAAATTCTAGGTTTGTCTTACTTTGTTTTGTTTGTTTTAACTTTCTATGTCATGTCAGGGAAACTGGGATCCACCATTGTTTTGTTTCTTATTACTGCAAACTAGGTATAATTTCAAACATTGTACCCAGTATAAAAATTTTCTTCCATAACAGAATTATTTGAAGTCCCATGGTGTTTTTGTTTTGGTTTTTTGGGGTTTTTTTTGTGGTACGCGGTCCTCTCACTGCTGTGGCCTTTCCCGTTGCAGAGCACAGGCTCCGGACGCGCAGGCTCAGCGGCCATGGCTCACGGGCCCAGCCGCTCCGCAGCGTGTGGGATCTTCCCGGACCGGGGCACGAACCCGTGTCCCCTGCATCAGCAGGCGGACTCTCAACCACTGCGCCACCAGGGAAGCCCCCACGGTGCTTTTTATAATTGCTTTACAGACTAGCCTTCTATCTGAATGTCAGTGCTACTCTGGAAATTACAGCACTTTCATATTATAATATATATTGATTATTAACCAATGCTAAGTATTTTAATTGATGCCGTTTCACGTTATAATTGCTACCTGAATCTATTCACGAAATTTAGATTGTTTTTAAATCTAAAATTGATCTTCATTATTATACTTTGTGAGTATTTGGAATTGTTGTCAGACATCGGCAATTTTTATATGCAAATAAGTTACTGAATGTGAATTAAAAGGACAATTATAGCAATAGCAGAAATTACTTTAAGAAAACTTCAAAGGAGGTTTGTTTGCCTTAGGGGATCAAAACTGTATAACTCTATACTCAGACACATTTATATGGAGATATGGAACAGAATGACCTGGTGCCTATCGGCATGAGTGAGACTTTTATGAATGAACATCAGTAGTGATGCTCAGAAGGTATGATTTACTTCATATTAACATATAGTCTACTTGGAAGGGGAGATTTTTAGACAAAGTCTCACAATTGGCTTTCAGAAATGTATATATATACATACACATATATATTTCTTCTCTATTGAGAGACACCTGCAACTGAATAATTGTGACTATGTAACAAGTCTTAAAAATAGGTGTAACCATATAATAAAACCATATAATAAAAAAGTAAAATATAATTTTTAACAAGTCTTAAAAATAGGTGTAACCATATAATAAAACCATATAATAAAAAAGTAAAATATAATTTTTAACAAGTCTTAAAAATAGGTGTAACCACGTAATAAAATGGGAAATGTGAAAGGAAACTAAAATTAATTTTGTCAGAGCCGTAAGGAAAACCAGTCAGGAAGAATTTTTTTCTTAAGTAACTTGACATTTGACTCTGAAGGTGCTTAGAATTGGGGCAGGAGGAAAAAATAGAGATGGTGAGGAGGGGTGAGTTTAAGTCACTTTAGGTAAAGGAAGTAGGAAGATGCAGAGAAACAGCATACTCGGGAAATACAAGTAGGTGGATGGGGACCACAGTAGATGAGAAAAGTGGTGGGAAATGACACCAAAAGGGGAAGCCCAGCCTGTGAGATCCCTTTACCATGCAAAGGAGTCGGCTCTTCACCATTTAGTAGGAAACATTAAATGTGTTCTGAATTTCAGACAAGAAATAGAACGCCACTGTAGAGAAGGAATTGAGGGAGGGCAACTAGAAACACAGCTTAGCAGGGTGCTTGCTCGTTCATTTCTTCAATAGAGCAGCATTTACCAGCCGTCTGTTAGGAACCAGACATAACGTATTATTCTACTGGGGTAGAAAAATAAAAACGCGGTCCTAATCTCCAGGAGCTCGCTATCTTGTGGGAGTGGGTGTTGGTTGGCGGAAAATAGTTTAATATACAACACGATTACAGTATCACGTGGCATGTGCTTTAACATAATGTTGATCAAAATAAGAAATGTAAGAGCAAATGTAAAACAGATTGGGAGAAAGAATGTATATTCAGTTGGAGATTTACTGAAATTGAATTGCTGATGGCAAATCTACATAGACCTTGCTAATAGTATTTGGGATGGAAGTCCAAAGCTTGGATGAGGTATCTGGCCTAGAGATACAGATTTGACTGCCATCAATGTGTAAGTGATTGTTGAAGACATGGGTGTGGATGAGATCACCTTAAATAGTCGAAAGAATTACAAGTAAATAAAGAACAGGATCATTAGAATCTTTTTAGAGTGTAAAGAATATTGTAGTATTTGTTCAAAATATTCCCTGCCTTTTCCTACTGGTTGCATCTCTACCAAATGTACTCCTTCCAGGTCTGTCCCGGAGGGAAAATTATAGTTCTTGACTAATTAATGTAAATCTGGGCCTTGTGATTTTCTTTGGCCAATGAGATGTAAGCAAAGAGAACATTAGCCACTTCTGTGCAAAACTTTTAAAAGCCTGTAACATAATTCTGCCCTCGTTCTCTCTCTTGGGCCTCAATGTCAGCAATCAGTCCCAGAGGTAAGAGCCAAAGGTGTCCTGTGATGAACACGTAACTTGAACTGAAGAAAAACTGAGATTTTGAAGGTTGTTACAGTAAAATACTTTTGCCTGAGATGAATAAGTCAGGATGATTAGAAAGAAGTATGAGAGATCAAACAGCAATGATGCTGTAGAAATAAGATTTTGAAATATCCAGGAACTCTGAAATATTTGATATGAGGTTTTAAGAATGAGTCCAAAATGACTTTGGGATTTTTGACTTGAGTGACTGTGGGAAGGTGACCTTGTTATATGAGGTAGGACAGAGAACCCTACTACTACTTTTATATCAGAGCTTGCAATCAAATTCACTTTGGAACTGAAGGAAGAACAAAGCTGTGATGTTGAAATTTGGACGTATTTTGTTTAAGATGCCTCTGGTATATTCAGGTGGAGATGCCTACTAGGCAGTGGAATATAGGGGCCTGGGATTCAGGATAGGTTTCTGAGAAGATGGGGCCACCCTGAGAGACTGCCTCCAATCAGAAAGTGGTTGAAGATGGAATTCTGGAGGAATCTAATTTTTAAGGGAAAAATAAAAGAAGAAAAGGGATTAAAATAAACTTAATAGAATAGTTAGAAAGTGATGAAAAAGTGATGTTTTATATACTAAAGTGAAAAGATGCTACCAGAAGTGCACTCAAGTGTGTGGACCGCTGCAGAGAAGTAAATAAGGTAACAATTTGAGAAGTTATTGGAGTTTACAATTAAGAGATAAATTAGATTAGCACATTGCAGGAGGGACGTGTAAATCATCCTGTGTGCAAATAAATCTCATCGTGTCCTTAAGGGAAGTTATGCAAGAGTAATTTGTAAACTCTACCAGCACTGAACAAATATTAGTCCCTATTATTAGTTTATTTTGGTTTATTATTATTATTAGTTATTAATTATTATTATTTATTTTTATTATTTATATTTTTATTTTATTATTATTTATTATTATTTTTATTTATTATTTTTATTATTATTTATTATTAGTTTCATTTTGGTGAGTTATCAGGAATGCAGTCTGGGGGCCAGGTCAGAAATGGACTGTCACTTTGAGAGTTACCTGTAGCAGAGTGATAGTTAAATACATGAGATTTGAATGACATTTTCCAGGTAAGAGTGTAGAGAGAAGAGCAGGGAAATGAGGACAGCGCATTAAGCTTATTCATTCTGTGGAAACTGGTTGAGGACAACGATACACTAAAGAAGTCAGTGCTTATGAGAAGTGGGAAAAATTAGACAATTTAGAGTCACAGTGAGCAGTGTCATCAAAAGGGAGGACACCAAGTGTTCCAAGCTACAAAGTCAATGACAATGACTCTGACCAAGCCCTTGGAACAACCCCCGACTGGGGTAGATGAAATGAGTGTTTGTGGCAGAATGACTGCAGGCTATGATTAAGAGTGTGCAATTTAGTGAAGAGTAGGGCATTTTGAGAATCCAAGCTTCGCTCAGAGAATCCTGATGGTGTCCCAGTTGAAAGCGTGGTCAGGCAATGGAGAAGGAAGAGAGCTTGTAGAGAACGTGTGTATCAGAACCTTCATTCTGAGCAGAGGGCCGTTGAGGATCCCAGCCAGATAAGACATAGACCAGAGTTTTATCACAAGAGCAGAAACATAGCAGTCAGTTCAGGGAAAGACTCCAAACAGTAGGAGAACTTGAAGACCCAAGAAGGAAGCAGCAATAATTAAGGGAGTGAAGACCTGAAATTGAACAACTTTTTCCTGGGAATGTCCATACCTGCTGCTACAACATCCTTCTACCAGACCTTTCACTGAGGATATTGGTCCCTGGGTCACAGTTTTCCTTTTCCTTCAGTCATCATTGTGGGTCGCAAGTTGATGGCCTATAAAATGTTGCTCTCATGGTGTTTGGATCTTCACTACTCAAATGGCTTTCATTCCCTCTCTTCAGCAAGTCAGTCTCTAACTTTCTGTTAAGATCCTTTTACCTCTGTTACCTCCTCAGTCCTGCAAGCTTGGAGCTTCAACTCCCCCAGTACTTCCTGTCCTGTACCAATTCTTCTCCATATCTTAGGCTCAGCACACACCTACTTTTCCCTCTTCCCTGGAAAATAACATTTGTCAAGTATTTACTGTGTGTCAGATCCTGGGCTAAACTCTTTATATTAAATTTTCTCCATTTGTTCTCCCCAAAATTAAGAGGTAAGAGCTAGTAACCTCCCCATTTCAGCTCAAACATTTGAAGGAACTTCCCCAAGTTAACAGAACCTGGTGGAGCCTGGAAGTGAACAAGGCAATCAAGACTCCCAAGGTTGTGTTGGTGTTCATCCTGCTGTATGTCTTTTCCAAATATTCCTTCCTTGCACAAGACCTGGCTCTCGTGGCCAATCTTAGTGCCACTGCTCAGGCCAGCACCCTTCCTTTCCTTCCCTTTCCTTTCCTTCCATACCTTTGCACATACCAAGTCAGTTCCTAATTCCGAGGTGCCCTAGTTGCCTATTTCCATCATGCCTATTTCCAGGCTGCTGAGGGTTATTGGAGAAAATTAAATAGCTGTGCTGACTGCCTTCATTACATTGTCATGATGTCCCAACCTCAGCCGGGCCTTTGCAAACACTGGCAATCCCTCTGCTCCTCTCTCAACAGCTCTTTCCCATTTCCCAGCATCTGTTCCAAATCTGTCTAGTTTTCCTCGAGTCTGCTTTAATTAAAAACATTCTTAACATGGCTTACTAGGCTCTCCGGAATTGGCCCCTTCCCACCTCCCTGGTCTCCCTGAGGGCTGTGCTCTCTCTTATCTTTGCTAGGCTCTAGCCGCACTGATACTTTGAATCCCTTTGTCTTGTCCCTTTTGGATGTTCTCTTTGCTGAGTCTGGGAAGCTTTCTCTTGCTTCTTTGTTTAACTAAGTACTCATCCTTCAATGTTACATCATCTGATGAGCCTTTCCTGACCTCCGAGATTAGCTTAGATCCCAACACCACATTTTTTAATATTCTGCACGTTTCTAATGATTCGTCTGAAGCCAGCCTTCCTCTTTAGGTGGCTAATGATGTGCAGACAGTAACAATGTTGTCTCATTTAAAAAGTTATAGCCCCAGCACATGGCATAATGCCCAGCCCTTGAGAAGTGCATGATACATATTTATATTTAACTGGAATTGAAATGTTGGCATTAATAATCATATAGATCATTTTTTATTCACAGACTGAAGAGACCTGGAATACCTTGGTTGTACACAGAATCTGTGAAGATATAAAAGGTACATACAGTTGAGGTATTTTGTGCTGACAATGAGCTGGGGCAGAAGAGCTTCTCAGATGAGATATAAGACCTGTGAAGGTAAAGAGCAGATGGGGGTCTGTGGAAATATGGCTCTTGGTCTTGACCCTGAAGGAACAAAGATGTTTTGTAGAATGGTCTATAAGATGGTATCATTTGTTCAAAGACAGACCAAAAACTAGGAAATCAAAATACAAAGGAAAATGTCAGCCATTGGGATGAAGGTGTTAATAATTCAGAAAAATGTTGTGCTCTACGAATGAATGAATTGGACCAACTAAGCTATTGAGAACTGTGGGACCTGGGACATTTTTATTCTTACTGTCTTCTCTCCGCTTACTTCCATTGTCATCCTTTCCCACCTGACATCTCTATCCTCTATCTGAGGGTTGAGATTTACTCTTGTGCTACAAACCTGGCGACACACTATATCGGGAGCTGAAAGTTGCTGAGCTTGGGTAGAGAAGTGAGTAAAAAGCAAAATGAACAAAGGTAAACAGGTGATGCAGGTCAATCCTAAGTTCAGGTTAAATTTAAAAAGGTCTGATTTATTCATTCACTCGTTAATTCATTCAAAATGTGGAGAACAGGGAAGAGGTATAACTGTGAAAATGCTGAGGGGAGAGGATGGGGATACTGAGCTGGGTCCTTCAAAGAATTCTGTTCCATAACAAGACAGGAAAAGTATGAAAAGTTTCTGGCTTCTAACGAGCATGACTATTTGAGGCACACCTCCTTACCTTTCCCCAGTTCCTCTTCTGTCGCTTCTCCTAGATGTCAGCATTCCCAGCAGAAAGAGCTATATCTGTTCTCAAGTTTCATAAAAGCACTGGGCTTGACTCCCAATGGCCCCAACTGCATCTTACATTTCTCTGAGATGGTATGGAGTCAGTGACACCACCACTGTAAAGTCCCAGGTCTGACCACCAAGAAATCAGGGATCACTGCTTAAGAGTATACCTTGAAACATGCAGGGTCATAATTCAAACAAAACAGTAAAAAATATTCTCAAACCTTCCTTTTTCAGAGGGGGCAGTTTATTGATCTAGTGACTACAGACACCTCATACATTCCTAGAGAAGGTTAAACCCCAGGCACACAACCAGACCCTAGATGACAATATTTAGGAAAAAAGATTTTAGAGGACTTTGGTCTGGCTTGGGTACTAAGGGCATATTATTCAGGACTCTTTTTTGGCTTCAAGACAGAAACCAAACTCAAATGGACTTAAGATGAAAAAATGTGAAGGCTATTTACTGCTTTACAGAATTGCAAAATCTAAAGGAAGACTGCTGAGTGCATAAGAATCCATCACTGACATGACTGGATGTAGGAGCTCAAATGAAGTCACTAGGGTCTGGTCCATTTCAAAGTCTCTGCTCGGCATTCCACAGAGAGGGCATGGTACCTCCAGCACCACTTCTTGTTGTCAGCAGTCCCAATGGAAAGAGCTAGGTCTTTTGTCAAGTTTCATAAAAGCACTTGACTCCCAATAGTCCAGATTTTATCTTCTGTTGAACCTGGCCGGGACCAGAAAATGTGCTGAGTGGCTGAGTCCTGCATCACATTCTCACCCTTTCAGCTTAAGGTGGGTCAGCCTCATCCCTATGGAGTAGATTGAGAATAGGGAGAGGCAGTATCCCAAGGAAAACTAGTACACTTCTTATGAAAGAAGAGGGGAAGGATTCTGAATCGACAGAAATAATAGATGTCCATAATAATGATGTTTCTAAGGAAAGAGATTTGTGATATTGCCTGAGTCAGAGATGAAAGGGACAAAGATATTTCTTTCTATTAGTTAGGATGTTTTTGTTGTTGTCATGGTTGTTAGAAGATCCAGAAATCCATCCTAAACTAATTCAAAAATGAAACCCATTGGCTTGTATAACTCAAATATGGAAGACTGGGGCTGCCTCAGGGACTGGATCTAGGGATAAGAACAATCATCAAGACTTTCTACTCTCCACCGCTTCCCCTTATCTTGCTTGTTGGTTTTATTTTCTTCTACCACTGAACTTCCTTCACCTAGTGGTGAAACGGAGCAAGACCCTATGGTCTTTCTTTCCTCCCATATCCTTCACCTGCTTTTTGACTGTAGAAAAACTTTACCTAAAGAATAAGTTTAATCAGAGAAGTGGGAAAATGTAGAAGCAAAGGAAAACAGTCAAGCAAGACTAAATAATAATAGTTCAGTCATCAAGTAAAGTCGAGGACCTTTAGTTCCTCCTCAAGGGTAATAGATAATATTCTGAGTCATATACTTTGAACTGTCTTGTAGATACTGAAACCTTCAGCAGGTGGAAGAAGTTAACTACATGATGACCAGACTGTAGCCATGACATAAACTTCCACACTCCCAAGAACTGGCCTCAAAGAAATGGGAACAAACCAACCTTGGAACTAAAGATTAACTGTACTTCAAGCAATAAAAATGATGCTGATTAGACAACCACATGACCCAGTTCAAGATGACTGGTAGAGATGACGGTGCTGTTTCTGCATGTAGTCGCCTCCCTCCACCTTTAAAAGCTCTTGCCCACTGATTGTCAGTGGGGGCAGTCAGCCTTTGGACACAAATCCACCCTCCCCCGCTTGACTCCCCCCTCTCATTGCCGGCCTCAGAAATAAAGCAAACTTTCCTTTCCACCAACCTTGCCTCTTTATTGTCTTTAGAGCGGTGAGCAGCCGGACCCCACTTTCGGCAACAGTGGTAAACATGGCTCCCTAGATCCATATCCCCACAGTTTAATCAAAAAGAAAAGGGCATTTTACAAATCAAAACTACAACGACGTATCACCTCACACCAGTCGGAAGGCCATCATCAAAAAGTCTATAAAAACAAATGCTGAAGAGGGTGTGGGAAAAAAGGGAACCCTCCTATACTGTGGGTGGGAATGTAAATTGGTGCAGCCACTATGGAGAACATTCTGGAGGTTCCTTAAAAAACAAAAAATAGAATTGCCATGTGATCCTGCAATCTCACTCCTGGGCATATGTCCAGAGAAAACCGTAATCTGAAAAGATACATGCACCTCAATGCTCATAGCAGCACTATTTACAATAGCCAAGACAAGGAAGCAACCTAAACGTCCATCAACAGATGAATGGATGAAAAAGATGTGAGATATAGAAATATAGATATGTAACTGAGCCATGAAAACAGAACAGAATGAAATAATGCCATGTGCAGCAACATGGATGGACCCAGAAATTATCATGCTAAGTGAAGTAAGTCAGACAGGGAAAGACACATATCATATGATATCACTTATATTTAGAATCTAAAATATGGTACAAATGAATTTATTTACAAAACAGAAATAGACTCATAGACATAGAAAACAAACTTATGGTACCAAAGGGGAAAGAGAGGTGAGAGAGGGATAAATTAGGAGTTTGGGATTAGCAGATACAAACAGTATTATATTATATATTAATATATATATATATAATATATTATACCATATTATATTGTATAGTTATATATGTATATAACTGAATCACTCTGCTGTACACCAGAAACTAAGACAACTTTGTACGTCAACTATACTTCAATAAAAAATTTAAAAAAAATAAAATTAAAAAAAAAAGAAAAGGGAATTTTATTGTCATTTCTAGCCTGAAAAATCTGGAGGAAAAAAATTTTTTTTGACCAGCTTGAATCATTTATTTCTATCTTGATCTAGAAAGGAAGTAGAGTCTAATACCTGAAGAATAGAAGTTTGCTGGGTAAAGATGAAGTCAGTAGCATAAGTTCTCAAACTTCTTGTGCCATAGACCTCACTGGCAGTCTAGGGAAGTCTAAAAACTCCAAGTAAGAAAAATGCATTTAGGGCTTCCCTGGTGGCGCAGTGGTTGAGAGTCCGCCTGCCGATGCAGGGGACACGGGTTCGTGCCCCGGTCCGGGAAGATCCCACATGCCTCGGAGCGGCTGGGCCCGTGAGCCATGGCCGCTGAACCTGCACGTCCGGAGCCTGTGCTCCGCAACGGGAGAGGCCACAATGGTGAGAGGCCCGCGTACCGCAAAAAAAAAAAAAAAGAAAGAAAAAAGAAAAATGCATTTACACCTAGAAAATGTAACATTAAGGACTACAAAGGAAAGCTATGATACTTAAATGTAGTCATTGAAATGGTTTAAAAATAACTTATGATAAGTGACATTTGTGCTTCATTATGAATGCATTAAATTATAAGATATGGTAACAGAGTGAAGTAAGTCAGAAAGAGAAAAACAAATACCGTATGCTAACACATATATATATGGAATCTAAAAAAAAAAAAAAAACAAAAAACATGGTTCTGACGAACCGAGGGGTCAGACAGGAATAAAGACACAGACATAGAGAAAGGACTTGAGGACACGGGGAAGGGGAGGGGTAAGCTGGGATGAAGTGAGAGAGTAGCATTGACATATATACACTACCAAATGTAAAGTAGATAGCTGGTGGGAAGCAGCCGTGTAGCACAGGGAGATCAGCTCACTGCTTTGTGACCACCTAGAGGGGTGGGATAAGGAGGGTGGGAGAGAGGGAGACACAAGAGGGAGGGGATATGGGGATATATGTATATGTGTAGCTGATTCACTTTGTTATACAGCAGCAACTAACACACCATTGTAAAGCAATTATACTCCAATAAAGATGTTAAAAAAAAAAAAGATATGGTAACAGACCTAACTACTACCTCATATAATTTTGAAGTATTAATGAGTATAAATGATATGCTACATGCATAATGTGATATGAAAAATCAGTGATTATTATGGTAATATTACTGTGGTTTATTGTCTGCATTCAAATTTGAACAAAATTAAAAATTTTAGTTTGGGGTTAGTGAAAATAAAGTTATAACTTTCCCATCCAAGTTGTCAGTCCCTCTAAATCCTGTTCAAGATCACTGCAGGGGGGCTCCCCTGGTGGCACAGTGGTGGAGAGTCCACCTGCCGATGCAGGGGACACGGGTTCGTGCCCCGGTCCAGGAAGATCCCACATGCCTCGGAGCGGCTGGGCCCGTGAGCCATGGCCACTGAGCCTGCGTGTCCGGAGCCTGTGCTCCGCAATGGGAGAGGCCACAACAGTGAGAGGCACGCGTACCACACACACACAAAAAAGATCACTGCAGGGTCCATGGACTCCAGGAGCTGCCACACTAGAGGGTCAGTGAGGTAATAGAGAGAACCTTAATTAAAAGTGGATTTCAGGAGCTGCTGGATCAGGGCTATCCATCTCCACCTGGATAATTTTATGCCAGGGCCAATAGTGATATTCGTTTCCATAAGAAATGCAGTTTCACTAATATTATAGTAACTGCAACTTTGGCATTATATTGGGTGGGTGCCTTCACTGACCTAGTTATTCCTTATATGTCTCACCTGAAGAGTGAGATAATTTGTGATGTCACTCTAACGAGACAAGGTTTTTTCTCAGACCTACACTTTAATTTGAGTTGAAACGTCCTAAGTGGGTGGCAAGGCTCATCTTTAGCACTAAGCCTGAATACCAGAGCTTAATGTGTCAAAAAGAACAATTTTTTTCTGGTGGAAGATGAGGCATTCTCCCCATTTCAATGGGCAACCAAGGGTGTGGAAACACAGACCAGAAGCACATGGACAAAGTCCTTGGTTTTTTTTTTGTCTTTGTTTTTTTTTTAAATTTTTATCGCAATATGGTTGATTTACAATGTTGCATTAGTTTCAGGTATACAGCAAAGTGATTCAGTTATACATACACACACACACACACACACACACATATATATATATATATATATATATATATATTCTTTTTTAGATTCTTATCCATTACAGGTTATCACAAGATATTGAGTATAGTTCCCTGTACTATACAGTAGGTCCTTGTTGGTTATGTATTTTATACATAGTAGTGTGTATATTTTAATCCCAAACTCCTAATTTATCCCTTCCCACCTCCCTTTACCCTTTGGTAACCATAAACTTGTTTTCTATGTCTGTGAGTCTATTTCTGTTTTGTGAATAAGTTCATCTGCATCATTTTTTAGATTCCACAATTAAGTGATATCATATGATATTTGTCTTTGTTTGACTTAGTACGATAATCTCTTTTGCAAAGCAAAGGAAACTATAAAAAAATGAATAGACAACTTATGGAATAGGAGAAAATATTTGCAAATGATGTGATGGACAAGAGGCTAATTTCCACAATGTACAAACAGCTCATACAGCTCAATATCGAAAAAACACACAAACAACCCAATCAAAAAAATGGGCAGAAGATCTAAATAGACATTTCTCCAAAGAAGACATGCAGATGGCCAAAAGGCACGTGAAAAGATGCTCAACATCACTAATTATCAGAGAAATGAAAATCAAAACTGTAATGACGTATCACCTCACATTGGTCAGAATGGCCATCATCAAAAAGTCTACGAATGTTAAATGCTGAAGAGGGTGTGGAGAAAGGGAACCCTCCTATGCTGTTGGTGGGAATGTAAATTGGTGCAGCCACTATGGAGAACACTCTGGAGGTTCCTTACAAAACTAAAAATAGACTTTGCCATATGATCCAGCAATCCCACTCCAGGGCATGTATTGGGTGAAAATCATACTTCGAAAAGCCCTTGTGTTTAGATCCAAAACCGGACCGACCTTGGTGAGAGCTAACTCTGATGAGTCAAAATCTCTACTTCAAGAACCTATGACTTTTAAAATTTTTACTTATTTATGTTTTTTCTTTCATAGCATTTTAAAATTATTTTAAGACCTCAGCCTTCTTCAGCTGTGCTAAAAACAACCAAGGAAATCATCTATGATTGGGACAAAACTTTTGAAGGGCAGTGAAGAACATAGCACTGGAAACTGGCACTGGCAGCCATCGTAATTTATGTGGCATAAATGGTTCAGGAAATAGATTAAGGCTCATTGATCAGCCACTCCTTGCTAATTGGCAATCTATTTTCAGTGTTAAACCTTGGAACTTCCGAGTGGGTTTCAATAAGAAAACATTTAGCAAAGCATTAGTCAGATTACTGTGAACTCAGTTGGGGACAGAGCCAAAAAATCAAATCCAACACAAACTGAGTAACTATTATGAGTCAGACCTTACGGAAGTCACTATATATATATATATATATATATATATATATATATATATATATATATATATAACCTTATTTAATCCTCCCCCAAACCTTGTGAAAGAGCTACCATTATTTCCGTTTGACAAGTGAAAAAACTGAAACTCAGAGAAGCTGAGTAATTTATGGAAGATCACACAGCTGGCAAACAGCAGAATGAGTAAGGGATGCTGGGATGCCTGATAACAAACCTAGTACTTGTCTTTTCTCTTGTAGATCATTGCCAGAAAAGCACACTTGTTCACCCAATTATTTCTAGTACCCATTAGCCAGGTTCCCTGGGCCCCAGGCAATTTGCCAATAGAAAGAAAAAAAAAAAATAAGGCGACCAGTGTCAGAAACCTGGGAATGGACCTTATGTGACCTCAAAACACATGTGCTTATCTTGCTTTGTGCTAAGAAGAAAGTCAAAATTATTGCGAAAAAGAGCAAAAGCTTGCAAGTTTCCTATGTCCTCACTTGAGTTGTACTCAAATTTTTTTTCAATAGTGATGATTTTAATCACTGGATTATAGTGAGATCAGAAAAGAATTATCTAGTCTATCTCTGACTTAACACTGCGAACCATAATAGGAAACGTATGTAAAATATCAATTTTCACAAAACAAATATTTATCCATGGGGAGAATGAGGGGAGAGAGAATTTAAGCTTTATGTTTGTTGTGCTTCAGACTGATAGAACTATTACATAGAACTAAACATAACGATATATCATGATTAGTTATGACAGATTGGCACCACTCTCAAATTAATCCAGACATTTAGATCTTCAAAGCGGGTCACTGTTTTTTGGACTACGGCAGCAATTAATAAATCAATCTTATCACACAGAGTGATTGATTAGTACTTTTCAAAGAATGTATAGCAAATGGCTCTCCAATCAAAGGAAATAAAACTATTCATAGATCTTCTTTTAATTTGAATTCTCTCCAATTATAAACAGATTTTTCTTTCCTCTGGCCAGATCTAAGTGCATTTAATATTCTATGGGTAGCAAAGTGTTTAAGACTGACAAAATATCCACAGTCTGTAACCTCTATTGGAAAAGGCTTTGATTACAGTAAAATTACATTAAAACGTGTCATTAAAAGGCATTGGACAGACATAAAATCTAACCTTTTGAGCTGAGGAATATTTAAGATTCTCTTCATGATCATGCAAGGGGAAATTCTTTGCTATGGAATAGCTATTTTCCTGTTAAGCAGGCTATTTCACCAATGATTTATTCCTGAGATGTAATAGGTCATTTAAAATGGTGGTTTAAAAGTTGGGCCTTTTTGTTTAATTTTCTCACAGGCGGTTGGTAATTATCATGGTCCTGCAGTTTCTCTGGAATGCTGTGGAGGGTCAAATGGCAATGGAACCCTGCTTTATAGGGTAATTAAGACAGTCGACATGGTTATTAAATACATCATGCTAAACTAAACTGGAATGCTGTGAAATAAAATCCAAAATCATAAATAAAACTTGGGTACTCCAGCAAAGGGGTATGTGTGAAAAGAAGGACCTTATGCTCTCAGAATTGCAATAAATAGCTCTTGCCCACTCAGACTTACTAAAATCTGGCTACCGAAAGCCTCTGGATTTGTCTTTTAGACAGTGATACTGAAATCAATGCTACAACTCCATGTCTTTTTGTAGCTCTAATTCCCATTATTCCTTATTACATAAAACAACATAAAAATGCTTTTTGATGAATCATTTTTCCTATATTCCTTATTGCAAAGATCAAATGCTGAAAAATGTATGATAAATTAAGTGATCCAATATGTTTGATATGACTATCAAGTGAATGTTAGAGTTAAAAAAAATGATCTCAAGAATCTTTCCCTTTGTAAGGTCTTTCCAATGACTGCTCATCACTCTGTATTCATGCTGCCTTTCAGAATTCATCTGTAACCTGCATTAAGACCACAATATAATGACCAGAAATCAAAGAAACAAGTAACAGGCTATCTGAAGGCTTGTTGATGCTGCTAATTCTAAACAGTGGTGATAGGTAAATATTGTCATCAGTAGAGATATAAGTCTTCCAAATATGTGTCTGTCTTGTGGTCATAAGCTTTCAAACTCAAGAGCCGAAGGCTTTATTAATTTAATTTCTTTGAGAAAATGTGATGAGTATCCAAAAATGCTGGCAAAAGGGCCAGACCAAATGAGAACAGAAAAAAATACAATCTTTCCAAGCTATAATATGCTGCCTACAAGAGATTTTAAATTATTCTTCCCTTGCGTCTTGCCTGGAAGTCTTTTTTTTCCGTATGCATGTTTACAGGCAAATTCATTGGTTTACTAGGCAAAGGAAAAGAACTAGTCTTAAATAGAGGAAATAAATATTTCCAATTCTAGCTGTAAAACTAGAAGCCAAAACGTGTAGTTGACAGGCATGGAGCCAGCTGACTTCAGATCACTAGCCTTTCCTTAAAATCAGTCTTCCTATTTCCACATGGAACACATTTTAAGTTAACAATGTGTAGTTTGGCAAAGGAATTGTTTTTCTTTGGCATGAAACGGTTGTCTCGTTTTTTAAAAATGTATTTTCTGCCTGCTCCTATATACAACGTATGTCAACATTCTTTAGAACTTGAAAAACGGTTGTTACATCAGGAAAGTTTTAGATAATTACTTTTTTCATTTTTGCCTAAATAGGAAAAAATATATTTAACATATTCATACGCCTCATATAATTCTGAACATGGCTTAAATATACCTTGAAATGCATCTTGAATGGCGATTTAACTATATGGTTTACTTTGGGAAAACAGGCCTCTCAAAGAAGTCATTTAAACTTTCTTTGATGAGTATTTTTACAGGCTATATTGACAATGTACAACCTGAAAATAAATCCGGCCGTTTCCTTCTCTTCTCTCCATCGGTCTTAAAATTGAGTCATTCTATCCCCAATGTATTTATAGCACTGAAAACAGTAGAGTGGAATGCTAACCCATTCAAACATTTGCAGTCCTCCCCCCGGCCCCGCCCCGTTTCTGGCTACTGTCGCAGAAAACTCAGAAAAGCAGAAATGCAAATTTTCAGACATTAGTTCCACGTGAAATGGGACAGACGGCTGCACCAGCTACTGTTGTGAGACCAGATAGGACCACTGCTGCCTCCACATAAAGAAGGCCATTAAGGAGAAGTTGTTTATTTCTGCTTCTGCAGAAATCATAAACACCAACCCTGAGCCTGACAGCGCAAGCTGTGCCGCAGTAAATTCTAGTACTTTGCCGGCCATTCTAAGCTGCCCAGTAAAAGTTGCTATAGCTAAATCCCATATACATTTCACGAAATAATCCTACTCAGAAGATGGTATCATATTCCTGCACAGCAGGGTGTGCAAATGCCCATAAATCACATGTAGAATCTGAAATATCTATTTTACAAAATCTGTGCAAATTTAACCATGACCCTTTGCCAGACAATGGGCCTTCATATGCTTTGCAGCTCAGCAGACACCCAGGAATTCTGTTTGGAAGTGATAGCTACTGTCTATGTAATATTTAGGACCTATTCATGAAGCATCTGGCAGGAAATAAAAGGGTTTTCTGCACGAACATATGCTAAAGGATGTGGTCCTGTGCCGACTCCTCCTTTTCTGATTTTTTGCAAATAGCACAACATAAGAGACGGTTGTTTCTGGCTGCCCTGCTGCCTGTCATGGCTGTCAGGAGAAATCCCATGAATTATTGCTCTTCCAGATGTAAGAGATTTTCAGGCTGCCTTAAACTGCCTGTGGTTTGTGGTACTGGAGAGGAGAGAAACGAGATTAAACTTCATCTCATCAGTGCAATCTGAAAAGATCACACAGAGGACTAATAATCAGGGCTTTTTCATTCCAGAGTCAGACTTGAGAGCTGTGTGTTTTTGTTTCAAGGTGATGTCACATTAAGCTTGTTGGAAGACAGTGATTAAGGTCAAACAATATTTGAGGAAGATCAAAAATAAAAAAAAAAGAAAAAGCCTTCAGCCCTTTTCTGATGCTTTCCTTATTGCATTTGCTTAAAGGGGAAGGACTGATCATTTTCACTGAAGGCAAAGAATGGGAAGTGGGTTTAGCCCTGTAATTCAACGTTGTCAGCATTTCTCAACACAAGGTTAATGTGAGAAAAATTAGAAATGTTCCCATAAAATTACAGCTCTATTGTTCATTGTAATTTAGTGGATGCATTTATCACCATCAAAAAAAAAAAATCGAGTGTCATTTTTTGTTATCTCTAAAGGTCAATTTTGAAGTCTTGATTTTTTTTTTTTTTAATTCTATGAACATGTCATAGAAAGTCTGGAAATATTCGTTAAAAAATCAGCAGGTGATAGTAATGCTTTCTGATATGTAGAGTTTTTTAAAGACATTTTGGTTTGGTTTTCTTCTCAAGAAAATGCACTCCTATAATCCACCCCCCATAAGTGGTAAACATCAGCAGATTCAATAACCCCAGTTACCGACATTTAACTAAACGTTTTCATAACTGTTTCCAGAATGACTCAGAAAATAAAGCGCAACCTCTCCCATTATGTACAGTTTGAGTCCTCAGGGAGAAAACTTATAACTCATTACATTTCCATTCCCTTTGATCAAATACCACATACAGCACCTGGATATTATAATTTTAAATAATAGTTGTGACACAAACTAGGAAAATGCTTAAAAACCTACGAATCTTAATATGGTTACTACTAGTTCTTATCATTTATGGCATGGAGAAATGGTGAGTGGTTTTGTGGCATTTTGCTAGAGTTCCATTAGCAAAATATTAATTATAGATCAAGAAAACATGTTTTTTAAAAAACACCTGGAAATAATTGACAAATATATGTCTTAGATCAGAACATAATTGCCCCAATTCAACCTGTATAACTTTTTTTTTTTTTTCAGATGTAGACTGTTTAAGTAATGGGGTAGGCTACCAGATGTAAACCCTCCCAGGCCAGCTTTTTTTTCCATTTCAGCTCAGGTACCTCCCAAAGGTTCTCTAATGGGAGGGATCCCAGTGAAACAGTGATGAAAACCACAGGTACCAGTGGTTCACATGAAAGCATTTATGGCTTTCCATGCATCACATTATAGCAGAGTGGAAAAAAGCCCTCTGTTGAAAATGCATTAATTATTTGACACTGGTTTGCCTCAAAGTAATTTTTTACTATGGGATGCAAGTGAAAGATCACAGCTGAAAAAAAGATCATCATACTTGAGGTAGGCTCACAGAGTCTTTTCTTATGTTCTGTGTGAAGTTGTCTTGAACTGAAACCTATGCTCCTTAAGGATTAAGGGATTGAAAAGCAAAGACTGAAGCCGCTGTAATTTAAACCTAGAGATTCTCTAGCACAAAGGTGCAAAATGGACTAAGCCAATCTCTTTCCCTGTTCAGTAAAGAAATAATTTTCCTTTGGAAAGTTTTACACTATTAACATTCCAAAGGCATTATCATCTTTAAAGCAAGTGGTCTTCTCTTGGCTTTTACTAGGCACTGAGTACCTGCAGACATTGAACAAGTGGACATGGTTTTAAATTACAATTTATGACCTCTCTAAACAACCATTTATGTATGAGAAATATGAATAAATTTTAAAGAAAAAAATGCATAATGATCATCAATGAGTTGCATTTTCTTAGTTAAATTGGTATTTTATTCATTAAATATTTTTGTGAAGTTTGGGGCTGTATATGCACTTATTGCTTAGTTTCTAGAAAAATGCTTATTTCCAACTCAATGAAATTTAAAAGTATTGTTTATCCTTCAAATAGCAAAAAAAAATCATTTCTGAGTAATTGAAAGCCACTTAGTTGCCGGCATCTGTTTTCTTACATGTGAGTTAAGTCAAAATGAAAGCTCAAAGAGTGCTTTATTTATTCATTGATCCAATTGTTCATTCAACAGTTATTAAGCACCTACTATGTGCCATGCAGTTAGGCACTTCAGATGCAGTGGTGCAGAAATAATCTTGTCCTCATGTCTAGTGAGATACACCTATATTAAATTAATAAGTAAGTATGTAGCTATTTCAACTAAAATGGTTATACATGCTGCAAAAGGGATGCATAGAGAAGAATCATGGAAATATGGAATTCACATAAATGTGATGTTTTCAGATACTTATGGTTGTATAGCTCTGCTGTGAGGCTGCAGTGGTTTACCCCAAATAAAGTAACTGAAAGCTTTATTTCTATATTTTCTAAAAACAAGCAAAAAAAACCAAAGATGTGGAAAAGCTGAAATCTTTGTGTGCTGATGTCAGAATTCTGAGTTTCATATTTAGTTTCTCTGTTAGGTAGGAAAAATAGTGAGTGAAAGAAGATATTATTTCCAGAATAAGCCATTTCTAAATGGTTCTTACTGGTTACATCCAATCTCCCTTTGAAAAGCCATATGAAGAAAAGAGACCATCTTAAAATATCTTAAAATATCAAGCTAAAAATCCTTAGTCACAAAACCTGAATTTTAACTTTTGATTTTTCCTCACATCAATACTCTACTCCAATCCTTCTCAGATATTCAGCCAACATTTCTAATCTACTCTTTGAAGACAAAGTGTAGCATCATTTTCTCACTTCCAACTTGATAATGGTTTGGATATTTCCTATCTTGATCTTTTCAATCTTTTACCCTCTGGATTTTACTTCTTTTCTTCATATTGTTATTACTATTTAGCTAATATTTTTGCCACTCACATTTCATGTCTTCACTGAAGTACAGTTGGGTAATGTTTTTGTTTTTTTTTTTTTTCTTTTGGTAATGATTTGTTTTATTTGATCAATTTTGGCCAAATCCAGTAATATAAAAAATACAGATCATCTATGTACGTAGATCAGAGGAGGCTGGCTTGCTTTTTATTTGAACCAGTCAACCCAATTTCCTTTAAGTAATTAATTTTTTTAATGTAGTTTTTATTTTATATTGGGATATAGTTGATTTACAATGTTGTGTTAGTTTCAAATGTATAGAAAAGTGATTCAGTTATACATATATCCATTCTTTTTCAGATTCTTTTCTCATATAGGTTATTAAAGAATATTGAGTAGAGTTCCCTGTGCTGTACAGTAGCTCCTTGTTGATTATCTATTTTGCATATAGTAGTGCGTATATGTTAATCCCAAACTCCTAATTTATCCCTCCCCCCTCCACCTTTCTACTTTGGTAACCATAAGTTTTTTGTTCGTTTTTTTTTTTTTTTTTTTTTGCGGTACGCGGGCCTCTCACTGTTGTGGCCTCTCCCGTTGCAGAGCGCAGGCTCCGGACGTGCAGGCTCAGCGGCCATGGCTCACGGGCCCAGCTGCGCCGCGGCATGTGGGATCTCCCCAGACCGGGGCACGAACCCGCGTCCCCTGCATCGGCAGGCGGACTCTCAACAACTGCGCCACCAGGGAAGCCCCATAAGTTTGTTTTTGACAGAGAAAGACAAATATCATATGATATCAACTTACATGTTGAATGTAAAATAATGATACAAATGAACTTATTTACAAAACAGAAACAGAATCACAGACACTTTATTTTCAAATTTTTGTTCCTTTCCAGCCACCCTTGCCTCTGTTCTTGAATTTGAATTCTTCACCTTAATTGAGTTCACCTTCACTCAACTTTCAACTCAAATTACTCATGACATAAAAATTTTCAAGTATTCTCCCTTTTAATATCCAAAGGACTTACTGAGTTTTAGGTTTACAGCATGAATACTATATTTAGTTTTTCACACATGAGTGATGGTTAAAGAAAAAGGTGTAATGAGGTCAAATTTAGGGAGCAGTATTTGTTTCAGAGGTAATTTTTCCTGATTAAAAAATCATAATAAACGTTAATTGTTTAGCAGCTGTAAAACTATAGAAAAAATATTAAAAAGTAAGTGAAAATAACCTGCAAACCAACCAGATTAAATTAGGAGTTTTTACCACTTTATTCTTTTTTGTCATATGTCATATATCATAGGGAAAAAATATTATTTCTTTTTCTTTTGTTAATTTTAAAATAGTTGATGTAGAACTGCATATTACAAAGTTCTTAGTATGTAAATGAAAGCTCTATTTAAATTAAGTGACAATAGCCATTGTCTTCTCTCTAAGGGAGAAAAAGAAACATGTTTAGTCACTCTATTACCTTCCATTAGAGGAAAGCTTTTTCAAGTTTAACCTGATACTTTCATTGCTAAAATTTTTAAGTATTTGAATATTTTTATAGGAATTGTTCAACCTCCCCACCCTCATTATTTCTGCAAAACTGAAACATTTAACAGTTTTTTTTCAACTTAAAATGACCTCCCACCATGCAATAACAGCTTATTTGATCATTACTCATTCATTCATCATAAAGTAGATCGTGCACATCTACTATGCATTGTTGGGTTGTATATTTGAAAACTCAAAGGAGCAAAAAAAACAGCGATCATGTCCTCAAGAAGTTTACATGGTCTTTTAATTACTTCCAATGTTTAGTTGATAAGGGAATTAATTTTAATATTAGGTAAGTAAAATTTCAATAATAAAATGAAAACTTGTCACAACTTCATATCACATACTACAGAATAAAATGCAGAAATGTGCATATTATTTAATATTTTAGAAACTCTAGTCCACACTTTTCTGTGATTCTGTGAACATTAAGTTAGCTCTGTTTGTAACAAATTGCATTGCGTACTCCTATCTACTTCATACAACTGCTACTCCCTAGTACATTCAAGTTATTTTTTTCCTGTAAAGAAATAGAATAAAATATTTTACAAATTGCATTTGAAGACATACCAAATAAACGGTAAAAGTATGAATATTGAAAAGTATGCCAGTAGCTCAAATTTGCATGTGACTCTGGGAGTGAGGAGTGGCTTTCACATAGTTCTATGGATTCCTATCTGTAGATGCTACTTTGGCCAATGCTTTCCACTTATAACCTTAAAATCCTATCTTGAAGGTTCAGACACCCACTCCAGGAGTAGAAGTAATTCCATTTCTATACTCCATGTGCCTCTTGAGGCCAGATCTGCCAGTAAGTGCTTAATTGGGTTAGAAGATAGTGGATAGTACCAGTTTATCATAGAGGCAACTGACACAAAACTTTTTCACTTATCTGAGGTTAGACTGTGTCTGGGTTCAGAGATGAAAGGTCAGTTCTTTATCCACTAAGTCCCCTAGACATTCCAAAATCCCCAGTACATTACAAATTTGAACAGTTTAAGCTCTCTTAAATAGAGAATCTCTTCTCTGGGTAAAGTATACAGTGTATAGAGATACAGTGGAGAAGAAACATGTGAAAGGTCCCAGCCATGACCTTTTAACATCAATAGTTTTATTTATAGCCAGGCTCTTAGTCTATAGAGACTATAATATAAAAGCAAGAAGAAAGACAAAGGTACCTGGTTAGCTTTATAGTAGCTATCCGGTTATATAAAATTTGTCTTTTTACTCTTGAGCTGAGAATAAAAATTATAAATAATTAAAGTGACGGCTATTCCAAAGTAAAGAATAACATTCCTCAATCATTTTTAATCAAACACATTCCATTTCTCTCTTTATATGGCCTAAAATACTCTACTAGATTTTAAAGGAATAGATTTATTTCTTCAGATGTATGATTTATTTTTAAAAGACGAAATAATATTATTTTGGGCTTCCCTGGTGGCGCAGTGGTTGAGAGTCCGACGCCTGCCGATGCAGGGGACACCGGTTCGTGCCCCGGTCCGGGAAGATCCCACATGCAGCGAGGCGGCTAGGCCCGTGAGCCATGGCCTCTGAGCCTGCGCATCCGGAGCCTGTGCTCCGCAACGGGAGAGGCCACAACAGTGAGAGGCCCGCGTATCACAAAAAAATAAATAAATATATATATATAATTTTGTTTTTCTTACTACCTGCCTCCTTGTCACATATTTGGTGTCTTGCTGTATTTAAAATTACATGTTAGAAAGCTGTAGATTATAGCAGCCAAAACCATGTTTCATGGAACTTTAGTAGTTTAGAAAATTTAGCAAGCACAGATGTATGCCTTGGTTTGCTGTTTTCAAAATAGTTCTCAAGGACTTTTAAGAAATGCCTGAAGGTACATTGGGAGAAGTTCAAAGAGGTCAGAAAATCCACAGTGGGAGGAAAGTGTGAAACAAAGCTGGAGACTAGGCCACCAAGGTCTCTGTGTGACAAGCCAGAGAAGATGACTTAACCTAAGGGAAGCCTGGAAAGGTTTTATATGGAAGAGAGCCTGATCTTAGTTCCCAACTCTATTCTGGAGAATTACAGGAAGGCACTTTGGGCTTTCATTATCTCCGGGGAAGACCACGACCCTCTCCTTTCAACCCTCAGGGACTCATCCGCCTCCCTGAGTATCCCTAGCTGATGGGTAGCCTTTCACAGATATGATAACCTGTGTGCAGTTTCTCGCAAGTTGTTAGTTTCATTCATGCTAAAATAGTCATAGAAACTAACAGGTAACCTTTTATGTTTAACTGGAACCTCCAGAGGCAACATCTTTACCCCAAAATGTCACTAAATTGGTCAGAGTTTCAAGTGTTGTATCTATGTTTTGAGTTGTCAAGGATGCTCTTCTACACTTCATTTTAGGTTGAGTGTAACACTTGGGACTTTTCTCTTCTAGTTCAATGTTCTAGCTTCAAATTCCCAGCCAACCATCCCAGTGTGATACAGAAATCTGTGAATGACTACCAACACTTTAGAGACAAAACCACCAGGGCTGCATTATTTTCTAGTTAAGAGATATCTGCTTAGTCATTAAGTTGAAAAGGAAAAAAAGATCTTTGGTAAACAGTTTTGAGGATCTAATAGTGGGTAAAAGCCCAAAGTATCAGAACTGATAAGATACTGAGTATCTTATAGCAGATAGAAGCCCAGCTTCCAGAGTTAGACAGACCTGGATTAGAATCTCTAGTCAAAGAGCCCAAAATATATAGTTGACTACTATTCTCTTTCTTGTAGTCGTTTTACATGTCTCTAATATTTATCAGTAAATAGATTGAGAGAAAACTCTAAAACATATGTAGAAAGAACAGCAATGATAAAATATTACTAATGAAATTCATTTCCTTCAAATGTACCCTCCTTGTGGTCTCCAGAAAGTGATTATTTTCACCTCTCTGGTGAATGAAAGGGAAAAAACTTGTCCACATTCTCTACTACAGAAGAACTTTGTCAGATTGTATTACAGAATCATTGGGGTGTCATAACAGAATCAGAAATGGTGAAGTTATCAACTCTCCTCTCTCATATCCTATTGCAGGAGACCTAAACCAGCCCCAGAAAATTACTCTCCTCTTTCTGTCCTGCTCTAAGTCATACTAAGAATGAAAATTGTCCCAGGTATATGTTGGTACTTCAGTATCACCAAGACCAAAACCCCTTTATCGCCAGGAATAATTTCTGGCTCCAATGTCCTCAGGTTCTCCTTCCTTCCATTGCTTTCCATTTTTATTAGTCAATCTAATTACTGAATGCCTACTATATTCCAAACCCTACATGAGGCCCCTCAGATAAAGATGAACAGATAATCCATAATCCTTGCCATGGATGAGTCTAGAGCCAAAATAAGGAAGAAAATAAATGAATCAATAAATGTCTCATTTTCTAGAAACTGTTATCTGTTTACATGGTAGAGAATCTGAGGGAAGCTAGTGCTTAAAAATTTAGATTTTATGTTGTAGAAGGCAGATGGTGTTTACTCTTGGTGACTTAAGGGGGACTCAGAGAAACCATCTCGGGTGCTACAGATCTTCTGTTTCTTGGTCTGGGAGTAGAGTTCACAGCTGTGCTCAGTTTGTGAAAAAATCATTGAGTTGCACACTTATATGCACTTTTCCCTTATATATTGCACTTCCATTAAAAATTTTTTAATTATATCTAGATATCTTTTTCCTTTGCATAGAACAGATATTTTACATAGGCTAGGCACACGTATTCCATAGACTCAACAAATATTTTAAAAAATTGAATTATAATTTAAATTTCTAAAAAATTAAAAACTAAAAATTCCTAAGTCCTTTTCCAACCATGAAAAAAAAAATCCTTATTTTTGTAAATGAATCGCTATGCTGAAGCTTCAGTTATGCTTCTATTTGTAATAAGATCATTCTGTTCAAAGCCTTTAAAACTATTCCCACATATTCAAGAGATATTATATTCACATAGTCATCCTAAAGAGTACTTCCCACCAGAAAAGTCAGCACACCAGTTGCTCTGAAATTCCCATTTGGGTCTCTTTTTTTTCACCTACCAACAGCTTACTAAATGATGTCTTGAGCAAACTAGCAATTGCATTCACTATATCCTCTTGGTATTACACTATATTAACATCCATCATTTTTTTTTTCATGAAAATGTCATTTGCGGGTATGATTTACTTTAAATGCTCAGTTTCTACTGCTGAATATAAAATACATCCAACTCGTGGAAAAAATATAGCACCAAGCCAAGCAGACCCTCAAAATTGTTTTAGCATTAATTCCATAGACATCATACAATTTTCCCAATAAATATATCGCCGAACAACACATAGCAAGTAGTGCTAAATTTACTTTTCTCTGTAGAATTTAATCCTGTTGAATACATACCCTCTTGAATTTTCCTTTGATTTCAAGCCACGGGATTCATATTATTCCTTACTCCTCCTGAGCCCACATTCTAGGTTCCTCCTTCTCTAACCCCTGGTGACAAAACAAGATTCTATAACATTTATTTGTCTCTAGAAAGTACTTGCTCATCCTTAAGGTTCTACCCCACAACTCACTCTGGTCTCCCTGTATATATTTCTCTCTCAGTGTGAACAGATGTTGCCATAATTTTAATAGCATCACGCTTAGTTCTAGCTTCCAAACCCTAGTGACAACTAGAACTCTTAACTTGGAAGGTTCCAACCATTTCCAGCTCAACATATCCAAAATCCAACTTCATGCTCTTGAAATCTACTTCTCCCTTCCACCACCTCACCTCAGCTTGCCCTCAGCCAACCCTCTGGGTTTTCCGTATTGGTTAAGGACAGTCCCTCTCCTGAATGCCTTTCCAATATCCCGCTCACTATACCTTTGCTACATAATTCCACTGTCACCTATTACCTCATGCCTGGTGCCCTCTAACCCCATACCCCTGCAATCAAAGTATATATTGTCATGTGCTTAATGCTATCCTTTTACTCATTCATTCACTTTTTCATTCAACAAATATTTGTTGAATAACTGCCCCTGCTAGGCTTTGGATACTCAGAGATAAACAGGACACAGACTTTTCTATGAAGAAACACTGTCTCAAGGGGGAACACGTACAAGATTGGCTTATATTCTGCAGCAGAGGGTTTAAATGCCTTTGTATGTCACATAAATGTTCTTCATAATCTGGACTCAACAAACCTCTTCCGCTTCTTTGACTGCATTTGCCTAGTGTGTGTCCTTGACTCCAGGCACCCAGAACTCCATGTAGATCTCCAATGAGCCTTTCCCTTATTCCTTTATTCCCTCTGCCTGAAATGTCCTTCTCAACCTTGTCAGTCCAGAAGACTGATTCTGGAGCTATTTTCTGCCCTCCTCAGACAGTTGGCATCTGTTCTCTGTACTCAATAACATCCTGTGCAAATTTAACATTTATCACACTACTTACTAATTATTGATTTTCACTTCTGCCTTTCCTGCTAGATAGTGAGGTGCATGAGAGTAGTGATTGAATCTCCTGTGGCCTTCGGATTGAATGAGCAATAATCATATACTTGAGAATAAGAAAATGATTAAGAACACAACCCAGGTTGGCTGCATGAACACAGTCTGAATGGGGTTAGTGCAAGAGACTTATTTTTGCCTCTTTGTTTCCTGGTGCGCGAAGAGAGGGGATTAAGAGCGCTGCTTAAAGGAGCTCCAGAGACGGGCGCGAGCCGCGGCTAAAAGCGCGGACCCCAGAGACGGGCATGAAATGCTAAGGCTGCTGCTGCCGCTGCCACCAAGAAGCCTGTGTGCAAGCGCAGGTCACTATCCACACCGCCCCTCCCAGGAGCCTGTGCAGCCCGCCACTGCCAGGGTCCTGTGATCCAGGGACAACTTCCCCAGGAGAAGGCACGGCGCACCTCAGGCTGGTGCAACGTCACGCTGGCCTCTGCCGCCGCAGGCTCGCCCCGCATCCGAACCCCTCCCTGCCACCCCACCCCACCCCCACTCCCACCCCCACCCCCGGCCTGAGTGAGGCAGAGCCCTTTAACCTGGTCCTGTCTGAACGAAGAACAGACGCCCTCAGTCGACCTACGCGCAGAGGCGGGGCCAAATCCAAAGCTGAACCCCGGAGCAGTATGAACAAAGAAAAAGGGAAATCTCTCCCAGCAGCCTCAGGAGCAGCAGATTAAATCTCCACAAACAAGTTGATGTACGCTGCATCTCTGGGATTCCTGAATAGACAAGGAATCATCCCAAATTGAGGAGGTGGACTTTGGGAGCAACGATATACATTTGTTCCCCCTTTTTCTCTTTTTGTGAGTGTGTATGCATATGTTTCTGTGTGATTTTTGTCGATATAGCTTTGCTTTTAACATTTGTCCTAGGGTTCTGTCCTTTTTTTTAGTATAGTTTCCAGTGCTTCTTATCATTGGTGGATTTGTTTATTTGGTTTGGTTGTTCTCTTCTTTCTTTCTTTTTTTTAATTACTTTAAATTTTTTTAATAATTATTTTTTTGTTTTTATTTTAATAACTTTTTAATTTAATTTTATTTTATCTTTTTCTTTTTTTCTTCCTTTTATTTTGAGCCGTGTGGATGACAGGCTTTTGGTGCTCCAACCAGGCGTCAGGGCTGTGCCTCTGTGGTGGGAGAGCCAAGTTCAGGACACTGGTCCACCAGAGACCTCCTGGCCACACGTAATATCAAACGGCAAAAATCTCCCAGAGATCTCCATCTCAATGCCAAGACCCAGCTCCACTCAACAACCAGCAAGATACAGTGCTAGGGCTTCCCTTGTGGCGCAGTGGTTGAGAGTCCACCTGCTGATGCAGGGGACACGGGTTCGTGCTCCAGTCTGGGAAGATCCCACATGCCGCGGAGCGGCTAGGCCCGTGAGCCATGGCTGCTGGGCCTGTGCGTCCGGAGCCTGTGCTCCACAATGGGAGAGGCCACAACAGTGAGAGGCCTGAATACCACAAAAAAAAAAAAAAAAGAAGAAGAAGATATAGTGCTGGACACCTCATTCCAAACAACTAGCAAGACAGGAACACAACCCCACCCATTAGCAGAAAGGCTGCCTAAAATCATAATAAAGTCACAGACACCCCAAAACACACCAACAGACGTGGACCTGCCCACCAGAAAGACAAGATTCAGCTTCATCCACCAGAACACAGGCACTGGTCCCCTCCACCAAGAGGGCTACACAAACCACTGAACCAACCTTACCCACTGGGGACAGACACCAAAAACAATGGGAACTATGAACTTGCAGCCTGTGAAAAGGAGACCCCAAACACAATAAGTTAAGCAAAATGAGAAGACAGAGAAACACACAGCAGATGAAGGAGCAAGGTAAAAACCCACCAGAACTAACAAATGAACAGGAAATAGGCAGTCTACCTGAAAAGAATTCAGAAAAATGATAGTAAATATGATCCAAAATCTTGGAAATAGAATGGAGGAAATACAAGAAAAGTTTAACAAAGGCCTAGAAGAACTAAAGAGCAAACAAACAATCATGAACAACACAATAAATGAAATTAAAAATTCTCTAGAAGGGATCAATAGCAGAATAACTGAGGCAGAAGAACGGATAAGTGACCTGGAAGATAAAATAGTGGAAATAACTACTGCAGAGCAGAATAATAATAAAAAAAATAGAATGAAAATAATTGAGGACAGTCTCAGAGACCTCTGGGACAATATTAAAGGCACCAACATTTGAATTATAGGGGTCCCAAAGAAGAAGAGAAAAATAAAGGGACTGAGAAAATATTTGAAGAGATTATAGTTGAAAACTTCCCTAATATGGGAAAGGAAATAGTTAATCAAGTCCAGGAAGCACAGAGTCCCATACAGTATGGGCAGTCCCATACATGCCAAGACACATATTAATCAAACTATCAAAAATTAAATACAAAGACAAAAAATTAAAAGTAGCAAGGGAAAAACAACAAATAATATAAAAGGGAATCCCCATAAGGTTAACAGCTGATCTTTCAGCAGAAACTCTGCAAGCCAGAAGAGAGTGGCAGGACATATTTAAAGTGATGAAAGGGAAAAACCTACAACCAAGATTACTCTACCCAGCAAGGATCTCATTCAGATTTGATTAATTCTCTTAACAAAAACTAAGAGAATTCAGCACCGCCAAACCAGCTTTACAACAAATGCTAAAGGAACTTCTCTAGGCAGGAAACACAGGAGAAGGAAAAGACCTACAATAACAAACCCAAAATAATTAAGAAAATGGTAATAGGAACATACGTAATTTACCTTAAACGTAAGTGGATTAAATGCTCCAACCAAAAGACATAGACTGGCTGAATGGATACAAAAACAAGACCCATATATATGCTGTCTACAAGGCACCCACTTCAGACCTAAGGACACATACACAGACTGAAAGTGAGGAGATGGAAAAAGATATTCCATGCAAATGGAAATCAGAAGAAAGCTGGAGTAACAATTCTCATATCAGACAAAATATACTTTAAAACAAAGACTATTACAAGAGACAAAGAAGGACACTACATAATGATCAAGGGATCAATCCCAGAAGAAGATGTAACAATTGTAAATATTTATGCACCCAACATAGGAGCACCTCGATACATAAAGCAAATACTAACAACCATAAAAGGGGAAATCGACAGTAACATTCACAGTAGGGGACTTTAACACCCCACTTTCACCAATGGACAGATCGTTCAAAATGAAAATAAATAAGGAAACACAAGCTTTAAATGACACATTAAAGAAGATGGACTTAATTAATATTTATAGGACATTCCACCCGAAAACAACAGAAAACACTTTCTTCTCAACTGCTTATGGATCAGTCTCCTGGATAGATCATATCTTGGGTCACAAATCAAGCCTTGGTAAATTTAAGAAAATTGAAACCGTATCAAGTATCTTTTCTGACCACAACACTATGAGACTAGATATCAATTACAGGAAAAACATCTGTAAAAAATACAAATACATGGAGGCTAAACAGTACACTACTTAATAACCAAGAGATCACTGGAGAAGTTAAAGAGGAAATCAAAAAATACCTAGAAACAAATGACAATGAAAACACGATGACCCAAAACCTATGGGATGCAGGAAAAGTAGTTCTAAGAGGGAAGTTTATAGCAATACAATCCTACCTTAAGAAACAAGAAACATGTCAAATAAACAACCTAACCTTACACCTAAAGCAATTAGAGAAAGAAGAAAAAAACAAACAAACAACAACAAAAAAAAAACCCCAAAGTTAGCAGAAGGAAAGAAATCATAAAGATCAGATCAGAAATAAATGAAAAAGACATGAAGAAAACGATAGCAAAGATCAATAAAACTAAAAGCTGGTTCTTTGAGAAGATAAATAAAATTGATAAACCGTTAGCCAAACCCATCAAGAAAAAATGGGAGAAGAACTCAAGTCAATAGAATTAGAAATGGAAAAGGGGAAGTAACAAATGACACTGCAGAAATACAAAGGATCATGAGAGATTACTACAAATAATTATATGCCAATAAAATAGACAACCTAGAAGAAATGGACAAATTCTTAGAAATGCACAACCTTCTGAGACTGAACCAGGAAGAAATAGAAAATATGAACAGACAAATCACAAGTCCTGAAATTGAAATTGTGATTAAAAATCTTCCAGCAAACCAAAGCCCAGGAACAGATGGCTTCACAGGCAAATTGTATCAAACATTTAGAGAAGAGCTAACACCTATCCTTCTCAAACCTTCTAAAATATAGCAGAGGGAGGAACACTCCCAAACTCATTCTATGAGGCTACCATCACCCTGATACCAAAACCAGACAAAGATGTCACAAAGAAAGAAGACTACAGACCAATATCATTGATGAACATAGATGCAAAGATCCTCAACAAAACACTAGCAAACAGAATCCAACAGCACATTAAAAGGATCATACACCATGATCAAATGAGGTTTATCTCAGGAATGAAAGGATTCTTCAATATATGCAAATCAATCAATGTGATACAGCATACTAACAAATTGAAGGAGAAAAAACATGTGATCATCTCAATAGATGCAAAGAAAGCTTTTGACAAAATTCACCAGTTTATGATAAAAAGTCTCCAGAAAGTAGGCATAGAGGGAACATTCCTCAACATAATAAAGGCCATATATGACAAACCCACAGCCAACATCATGCTCAATGGTGAAAAACTGAAAGCATTTCCACTAAGATCAGGAACAACACAAGGTTGCCCATTCTTACCACTATTATTCAACATAGTTTTGGAAGTTTCAGCCACAGCAATCAGAAACTAAAAAGAAATAAAATGAAGCCAAATCAGAAAAGAAGACGTAAAGCTGTCACTGTTTGCAGATGACATAATACTATACATAGAGAATCCTAAAAATGCTACCAGAAAACTACTAGAGCTAATCAATGAATTTGGTAAAGTAGCAGGATACAAAATTAATGTACAGAAGTCTCTTGCATTCCTATGCACTAATGATGAAAAATCTGAAAGTGAAATTAAGAAAACACTCCCATTTACCATTGCAACAAAAAGAATAAAAAGTCTAGGAATAAACCTACCTAAGAAAAAAGACCTGTATGCAGAAAATTATAAGACACTGATGAAAGAAATTAAAGATGATTCAAATAGATGGAGAGATATACCATGTTCTTGAATTGGAAGAATCAACATTGTGAAAATGACTATACTACCCAAAACAATCTACAGATTCAATGCAATCCCTATCAAACTACCAATGGCATTTTTCACAGAACTAGAACAAAAATTTTCACAATTTGTATGGAAACACAAAAGACCCCGAATAGCCAAAGCAATCTTGAGAAAGAAAAACTGAGCTGGAGGAATCAGGCTCCCTGACTTCAGACTATACTACAAAGCTACAGTAATCAAGAGAGTATGGTACTGGCACAAAAACAGATATATAGATCAATGGAACAGGTTAGAAAGCCCAGAGATAAACCCTTGTACATATGGTCACCTTATCTTTGATAAAGGATGCAAGAATATACAATGGAGAAAAGACAGCCTCTTCAATAAATGGTGGTGGGAAAACTGGACAGCTTCATGTAAAAGAATGAAATTAGAACAGTCCCTAACACCATACACAAAAATAAGCTCAAAATAGATTAAAGACCTAAATGTAAGGTGAGACGCTTTAAACTCTTAGAGGAAAACATAGGCAGAACACTCTATGACATAAATCACAGCAAGATCGTTTTTGACCCACCCCCTAGAGAAATAGAAATAAAACCAAAAATAAACAAATGGGACCTAATGAAACTTAAAAGCTGTTGCACAGCAAGGGAAACCATAAACAAGATGAAAAGACAACCCTCAGAATGGGAGAAAATATTTGCAAATGAAACAACTAACAAAAGATTAATCTCCAAAACGTACAAGCAGCTCATGCAGCTCAATATCAAAAAAAAAGAAACAACCCCAACCAAAAATGAGCAGAAGACCTAAATAGACATTTCTCCAAAGAAGATATACAGATTGCCAACAAACTCATGAAAGAATGCTGAACATCATTAATCATTAGAGAAATGCAAATCAATACTACAATGAGATATCATCTCACACAGCTCAGAATGGCCATTATCAAAAATCTATGAACAATAAATACTGGAGAGGGTGTGGAAAAAAGGGAACCCTCATACACTGTTGATGGGAAAGTAAATTGATACAGCCACTATGGAGAACAGTATGGAGGTTCCTGAAAAAAACTAAAAATCGAACTGCCATATGAACCAGCAATCCCACTACTGGGCATATACCCTGAGAAAACCATAATTCAGAAAGAGTCATGTATCACAATGTTCATTGCAGCTCTATTTACAATCGCCAGGACATGGAAGCAACCTAAGTGTCCATCGACAGATGAATGGATAAAGAAGGTGTGGCATATATATACAATGGAATATTACTCTGCCATAAAAAGAAACAAAATTGAGTTATTTGTAGTGAGGTGGATGGACTTAGAGTCTGTCATACAGAGTGAAGTAAGTCAGAAAGAGAAAAACAAATACCATATGCTATAGCACATATATATATGGAATCAAAAAAAAAAAAAGGTCATGAAGAACTTAGGGGCAAGACAGGAATAAAGATGCAGACCTACTAGAGAATGGACTTGAAGACACAGGGAGGGGGAAGGGTAAGCTGTGACAAAGTGAGAGAGTGGTGGTGTATATATGTACATATATACACTACCAAATAGAAAATAGATAGCTAGTGGGAAGTAGACACATAGCACAGGGAGATCAGCTCAGTGCTTTGGGACCACCTAGAGGGGTGGGATAGAGAGGGTGGGAGGGAAGGAGATGCCAGAGGGAAGAGATATGGGAACATATGTATATGTATAACTGATTCGCTTTGTTATAAAGCAGAAACTAACACACAATTGTAAGGCAATTATACTCCAATAAAAATGTTTAAAAAAAAAAAAAAGAACACAGCCCAGGGAGTAAGACAGATGTGGATATGAATCCCAGCTCCACTATATAATAACTATGTACTCAAGAATTTGCTTGTCTCCTCTGAGCCTCCGTTTCCTTATCTGTTAAGAGGAATAACAATATTTATTATAAATTGTTCTGTGAGGACTCAACAAGATAATGCAAATAAAGTGTTAGGTACAGTGTCTCATCCATAATAAGTACTCAGTACTTTTTAGCTATTGTTATTATGTCTGATGGAAAGTGGGGGTGGCATTATGATTCCCTTCACATTTTATAATTGTGATCAGATGATAAGAAAAACAGATGGAAGGGGATAGGAAGTAACCTTTTAAGAATTCACTCTGTATTCGTCTTACTTCATGTATGTTATCTCCTTGATCCTCTCAGCCACTCCGGTGGAATAAGGATTGTTAATGCCAATTTACAGATTAGAAAACTGAGTCTCAAAGAGTGTAAGTGACTCATTCAAGGGTATAGAGCTCCAGTTTTAAGATGCATTGGATGAAACATCTGTGACTGCCATAGCAAAATGCCATAGACTGAGTGGTTTAAGCAACAAAAAATTATTTATCACAGTTCTGGAGGCTTGGAAGTCCAAGATTAGGTGCTGGTAGATTTTGATCCCAGGGAGGGCTCCCTTCTTGGCTTGCAGATGTTCACCTTCTTGCTATGCCCTCTCATGGTGACAAGAGACAGATCTCTTTCTTCCTCTTTTTATAAAGCCACCAATACTAGAGCCCCATTCTTATGATCTTATTTAAACTTAATTACCTCCTAAAAGCCCTGTCTCCAAATACAGTCACACTGAGTGTAGGGCTTTGACAAATGAATTTGAGGGGGGATACAATTCAGTCCATGGCATTCATGTTCTTTGTGCTGAATCTCACTGCCATCAACACAAGATGAACCAACGTGAACAGGGTCCACTGGTAAAGTCCTTAAGAGCAGAAACTATGGATCTAATTTTCCCAAAAGCGTTGAGTCTTTTTAGCCCTTCTCCCTTTATTCCATCCCTTATTACTAGAGTTTCTTGATCATCCATAATATAAAATAGCTGTTGGTAAAGCAAACAGTAGGTCTGTGTCATGTGCTACCCATCCAAGAGGAGCACCCTAAGGGACAAATAATTTAAGGCAGAAGACATTCTGGACGATGAGTTTGAAAATGTCTAGCTCTTCAACATAGCCATGGGGGTTGGGAGAAGGGACAGCAGAAACTAGAGTAACAGGCTAGAATACCTACGTGGATGATTGTGTAGGAAAAGGTGGCGAATCACCCTGGAATGTGGTGGTCTGGTGCTGATAGAGTGGAGAAGAGGTTTGGAGGAAGTGTTGAGTCAAAAGGAGCCCACTGAATATGCCAAGAACTACAAATCCTGTGGCTGTGATGGAAGAAGCAAGAGATGCCCACTCAGGCTGGGTACCTGGTCTTCTTCCCAATACTTTTCTGCCCCCCGCACCTCTGTTTTTGGACCTCAACTCCAGTGGCAGGACCTCTAAACCACATTGACATTATAATATAGAATGACTAATATTGGACCACCTGTTTGTTTCTTTTTTTTTTTTTTTGCGGTACGCAGGCCTCTCACTGCTGTGGCCTCTCCCGTTGTGGAGCACAGGCTCCGGACGCGCAGGCTCAGCGGCCATGGCTCACGGGCCCAGCTTCCTGGACAGGGGCACGAACCCACGTCCCCTGCATCGGTAGGCGGACTCTCAACCACTGTGCCACCAGGGAAGCCCTGTATTACCCTTTAATCCTGAGGGGAAAAGAACAATTTCTAGGTTGTCCAGGTAAGTATCCCTAAGAGAAGGATAAAATACGGGAAGAGAATTTTTCTAGTCATCAGGAACCTCCAGCTGAATGGCAGTACTGGCAAATCAAAAGAACCCCAAATATGGATTGAAAATTCAATGGTAATTGATGGCTTTTTTCAAAGACAAAGTATGTAGTTGCCTCATTAAATTCTCTTATAGTACAAGAAGTAAAGTGGCAGGACCTGAAGCCCAACACCCTGATTTCCTCTATAAGGACTCTCAACCACCTATGTGTTTTGTGAGAATAAAAGAGTTAAGAATGGAAGCACTATTCTCATCAATCATGGATGAGCATATAAATTGTGTAATATTCACATAATGGAATATTATGTATCAATATGGATTTTTTTGAGATCTCACAAACCTAATGTTAACCTCAGAAACATTGTATCTCACAAACATAATGCTGAGTGAAAAAAATGAGTACAAGTTGTATGCTTCCATTTGTATAAAGTTCAGAATTAGACAAGACTGATCTGAAAGTCAGGAGGTTGGGCACCCTTGAGGAAGGACAGGAACTGGAAAGGGGTGGGGTTTGTGGTGCTGGTAAGGTTCCATTTCTTTATCTGCCTTCTGATCACATGAGTATGTTTGCTTAAGGACAATTCATTAAGCTGTACACATGATTTGTGTGCCATTCTATTTGTTTATCTCAATTAAAATTTCTAAAATTTAAAAACACCACACTGGGTATATACTGAAAAGAGTTGAAAGCAAGGATTCAAATAGATATTTGTACACCTGTGTTTATAGTAGCATTATTCACAATAACCAAAAGAGGGAAACAACCTAAATGTCCATTGACAGATGAATGGATAAACAAAATGTGGGGCTTCCCTGGTGGCGCAGCGGTTGAGAGTCCACCTGCCGATGCAGGGTACACGGGTTCGTGTCCCGGTCCGGGAAGATCCCACATGTTGTGGAGCGGCTGGGCCCGTGAGCCATGGCCGCTGAGCCTGCACGTCTGGAGCCTGTGCTCCGCAACAGGAGTAGGCCAAAACAGTGAGAGGCCCACGTACCGCAAGAAACAAAAACAAAAACAAAATGTGGTATATCCACACAATGGAATATTATTCAGCCTTAAAAAGGAATGATATTCTGATACATGCTACACCAGGGAAGAAACTTGAAAACGTTACACTAAGTGAAATAAGCCAAACACAAAAGGAGATATATCGTATGTTTCCATTTTTATGATGCCTTAGTCAATTCTGACTTCTATGACAAAATACCATCAACTTGGTGGCTTATAAACAACAAATATTAATTTCTCACAGTTCTGGAGGCTAGGAAGTCCAGTATCAAGGTGCTAGAAAATTCAGTGTCTGATGTTCATAGTTGTCTTCTTGCTGTGTCTGCACATGGCAGAAGGGACAAAGGAGCTCTCTGGAGTCCCTTTTATGAGGGCACTAATCCAGTCCATGCAGGCAGAGCCCTTATGACCTAATCACCTACCAAAGGCCCACCTCTTAATATCATCACATTGGGGATGAGAATTTCAACATATGAATCTGGGGGGGTGGCAACAAAAACATTCAGTCTATGGCATGACATACCTATGGTTGTCAAATTCATAGAGACAGAAAGTAGCATAGTGTTGACCAGGGGCTGAGGGGAGAGAGGAATGGAAATTATTACTTAACAGGTATGGAGTTTGAGTTTGAGATGATGAAAAATTTCTGGAGACTGATAGTGGTAATGGTTGCCCAATAATGTGAATATAATTAGTGCCACTGAATTGTACATCTAAAAATGGTTAAAATGGTAAATTATACATTATATGTATTTTATCAAAATAAAAAAAATCAAAAAACAAGAAAAGAATGGAGGCACATGTCTTTCCCTTCTCTTTCAGTGGGAGCTTGCCACCCTGTCCACAAGATCCTCCAGACAAATTCCCACCGTCACTTGTTTTCAAGGCCAACAGTTTCAAATTCTCAGGATCCAACTCTGGGATGTCCTTCTGACTTTGACCAACTTCTTTATCTCGAGGCCACATGCTAAAATTTCCTTGGGCTGGTTCTATTTCACTTATAGGAGTAGAAGAAAGTATTTTGAGAGGAATCTACTTGTTTAATATGATCAGGCGATTTGAGTTATTGACAGCCACACAGGAACATCTTACAAACATACATCATTCCCAGACCAATCTTCTAAAATATACCTCTTGGAATGAAAACCTTGGTAATATAGAGGGAATTCCTTGTTCCTCTGAGAAGAATACAATCCACTGAGCAAAAATTTCAGCATTTATTTATACCCCACCTATGTGTAAACAGACCTAAGACTAAAATTATTAAATGGCCAGATTCACAAAAGAATAATCTGGAAACAATAGTGAGAATACTTTAAGACATTTTATTTTCAAATAATGCCAAAACATCTATTCAACTGAGCTAACTATTCATTTACTTTTGTCTACATAATATCAAAAAGTTTGACTGAATTTTTCACTGAGCTTATTAATATTTTCACTGAATTTCCAGATGTTTTCCTTTCACATATTGGTGTCACTATATATCTTTATTTTCCCCTTACACTATCATTCCTACGTATAGTTTATTGTTGGGAGATAGCTGCAGGGCAGGACAGATATTAAAACTATATAAGATCTCATAAGATGTGAAGCTGAATATCTATTTTTAGATCAGGTAACCTTTTTATAGCTTTGGGGGAAAACATGGATAGTACTCCAGTGTGTGTGTGTGTGTGTGTGTGTGTGTGTGTGTGTGTGTGTGTGTGTGTGTGTGTACACCGACAAGGAATTCTTCTATATTGAGAATGAGCAAAATCCTATGCCAACCATTGCAAGAAAACCCTAGAATTTTTTTTTTTTTTTTTTTTTTTTTAATATATAGGTTTACAAAGGATCTTCATTTATGTACATCTCAGCCAAACTTATATACTACTTCAGGGGAATTAGTATAGAATACTGGTTAAGAAGACAGAGTTTTACTCTTCACTCTGACAATTTCCTAGCTTTCCTCAGTTTTCTCATCTGTATTACAGGGATAAAAACCACACTTTTCTTTTGGAATGCTGAGTGAGAAAGGACTTAACACAGTGACATGCTCAGTTAATGTTAGTGCTCATACTAAGAACCAGGAAACTGGGCATTTTTAATTATGAAATAACTTTCAACAAGCAGATATTCAAATATGCAGTGACATTTGAATTTTGTTGTTGTTTTGAGAAGCGACATTTCATAGGCAGATTGTGACCTGAGGGAGGCAGAGCCCAGAGCCAACAATTTTGTTTTGTTCTTAGTTTAGGCAGCAAAACGAGTATTTGGAAAAGTAGGAATCTGATAGCGTTTTGTTAATACGACTACACTATCCTACTATTTTGTTCCTTTTGAAATGATGAAATTTTCTGATTTAATTTTAATGACAATAATTCACTTGAGTTAACTCATGGTCAGTCATGTATATCTCTGTTCTCCTTTGTTGCTGCTGGTGACTCAGTTGCTCAACTACCGTCAGCTGGGGCTTTAAAAACAAGGTTTTAGTTCTTAGCTTTATCTTCTTATGGTCCAACTGGATGGCATGAACTTGCTTGACGTTAAGAGACAAAATGTATTTTCCTAAACAAAATATCTAAGATTCAGGTTCCCGAGTGTCATGGAGGTTCCAGGTCCTTGGTTTAGGACCTGTGAAATCCCTACCCACCGCTGGAGCAACTCCTTTTATGGGAATGTCTCTGGTTACTTGGCTCTTTGCCTCTTCTAGTTCCTAGAACAAAGAACGTCAGGATTCACAGGCAAGCATATGTCCTTCTGTCTAGCTCTCAAATTATAAGTCCATTATTCTACTGCACAAGAAGAAATTGTTCCAAATTAAATCAAGACTACCTTGCAAGAATCCTGCTTGGTTGTGTCTCTAACGATTTCCAGACTAATAAGCAACATGTAGATGGCTCAATACAATTCTCAGTGTCCCAAAGCATATTAATTTTTTTGTCGAAGAACTAGATCTTTGCCTGAGCTTTTTCCCCTACCCCAGGTCTTCAAACTCTCCAAAAATTGTACCCTTTGGAAATATATGTGTTATATTGTTATTTTTCCATAACTGGAGTTTTAGTTTTCAAATAGTTCAAATAATAATAAAGAATTTATTTTAAATAAACATCCAAACTTTTGTCTCTGTATCTCCGTCACCTAAGTGAGCACAGTATTTTAGAGTTTAGGAAGTTTCCTTAACTTGGTTATAACTCTAAGAATCATAAACTGAATTTTTATAGACATCTTGTTTGATCTATTTTGCTTCTTGAGTTAATTTTTTTTCTAATTCACAAAAGTAGCAAATTCTCGTAAATATTTCAGATATCACAGTTATATATAAAGTTAAAAGTAGAGGTATTTTCTGCACCCCCAATCTCATGACTCAAAAGTAACTCTTTTTAAAATTATTTGGTATTGTTCTAGATCTTTTCCTATGCACATAATCAACCCGAATATGAGGATATATTCCTTACAAATTTGTTTATCTTTCCTATTTTCCCCTCCTTCATCCTATAGCCCCTTCCCATACCCTACCTCTCAATTCAGCCAGTTATGCATATTTCATGGTCTTTTTCTTCAGGAAATTGTGTGTGTGTGTATGTGTGTGTGTGTGTGTGTGTGTGTGTGTGTCAAGGATAAAATAAATGGCCCTAAGACAGTTTCCTTTAGTCTTTTATACTAATTTTAACGCATATAAGGGGCTTCCTTGGTGGCGCAGTGGTTGTGAGTCCGCCTGCCGATGCAGGGGACACGGGTTCGTGCCCCGGTCCGGGAAGATCCCACATGCCGCGGAGCGGATGCGCCCGTGAGCCATGGCCGCCGAGCCTGCGCGTCCAGAGCCTGTGCTCCGCAACGGGAGAGGCCACAACAGTGAGAGGCCCGCGTACCGCAAAAAACAAAAACAAAAACAAAAAAAACCAAGTTATCTAGGTACCTTTGAAAAAACTAGCGAAAAAGAGAGAATTTTTGAGGTCCATTAAATGAGAGAGCACAATTCTACCCCAAACTAAAGGATGGAAATCTGGGGAATTTGTGAGAGTGAAGAGGGGGATTCCTACCTTCCAAGCTCAGTGCCAAGACTTCCCAGGGTAATTGCATGAGTTTACCTAAGAAAACAGGGCTTTAAACAAGAGCTCCATACTTCTTGTAATTCTACATGAATTCCTCTACCCTACATGTGCAAGGGAAGCAGAAATACACCAGTTTCAAATGTTTATTCCTGGCTTGGAATATAAGTGATCAGTGTTGACAGTGATGGACTGAAGATTAGATCTTTCTGCTACATGTGGGGCAGTAACCAGTGAAGGTGGACCAGGACCTCAATGCAGCTGTGGCTGAATTGTTCATAAAATAAACAGGATAGGGTTTGGAATACGATTTAAATAGATACAAAGAAAAATGCTTCAAATATATCTGAGATGTCTGTTGGGATGGTCTCCAAAACATGAGGAAAATTTGGGGATGTAGTTCATTTTTCGTAACAGAAAAGGGATCATACTGTGCCTTATTTTTCTATGCATTGGTTTTTCAATCATTCTGGAGATCTTTCCATGAAGTCTATTCTGTTTCATAGTTAAATAGTATTTCGTGATGGACATACAATTATTTATTTAGCCATTTCCTTATTGGTAAACATTTAGATTATCTCTAATGTCTGCTTTTGCAAGTATGGTTGCATTGTGTATTTCTACCTGTAGGATTTCTAGAAGTGAAATTACTATACCAATGGATTGAATATTTTAAATTGTGTTAGCTTTGAGAATCTCCTAATGTTCTGTATTATTACACATTTCTCCCTGCTTTTATTAACATTCTATATTATCAGAATTTTAATGTTTTGTCAATTTAATGTACAAAAAAGTTACCTTAGTATTGTTTTATTAACATACATCTGTCATTATGAGTTTAAAGGTTTTTCCATGTTTTTTCAGCCTTTAATATCTCTCTGCAGTGAATCACTTCTATTTTTTTCTCATTTTTATATATTTTGTTATTCTATAGATAGGAGTTATTTCTGTATAAGAGAGAGTAAGAGTTTATAAAATATATGTAGAATATACTTTTCCAACTTACATAATATATATTTATAATAGATGTTATCTATCTCATTATTTTATATTCATACACCTATAAATATTATAATTAAATATGTATTAAATACTTAAATAAACATCAAAAATGAATATATGGATATTCATATATCTGAGATAAAATTGTCTTTAATTTTTTTTAGATTTTGTTTATAGGATCTTTTACAGAGTAGGCACTTTTCAATTTTGACAATTTGTCAATATTTTTTCTCTTCTGCTTTCCTGACATTCACGTTATACTCAGACAGTTCTCATCCCCTATTTTTTAAGTATTTTTATAATTTTATTTCTTACAGACTTTTTTAAAAAAATGTGATATAATATAATATCCTAATTCTATTTGTTCCCAAATACATAGCTAACTATCACTATTCTTGCAAAGTTTTTCCCTTCCACTGATTCAAAGCACCACTTTTATTAGATACTGAATTATCATCTAGAAGTGCATGTGTTTCTGGGTCTCTTTTGCCTGTACTTGACTGTATAATTTAATCGCTGTTACTTAGAATATATTTTGATGTCTGACAAAGCAAGTCTCTTTTCATTATTATATTACCAAATTTTCTTAAGTCTTTTTCAAGAGAAACTGAGAGTCAACTCACTAGTTAGAATTTATAGACTAATATTCAGGAGAATTAGCATCTCTACACTATTATGTTTTACCCTTCAAGATGGGGTATAACTGTTCATTTATTAACATATTCTCTTTTATCTTTCAATAACGACAATTTTAGTACATATAGGTTTAGTGTTTTCCATATATTTTACCTTTTTCATTATTTAAATTACTTTTTCTTAGTGGTTACTCCTAGATTATAAGAAAGCTATTGATTTATGTGTGTTTAACTCTTTTTTAAGTTACAAATGCATAATTCTTTGCAGTCTAGGCTTTATTCTTCCAAGGTAAATCCACTTCTGGAGCCAGGTGAAGAAAGTGTTACACAATGTAAAGAGTGATCAATTGATGTCAAATGCTGCTGAGAGAACAGAGAAAAAGGACTGAAGGATGCCATTGAACTTGGCCAGATGAGCGTTTTGGTGATCTTGTCAAGAGTGGCTTCCAAAGAGAAGTGGAAATAAGAATCTGAGTGGAGAGTTTGGGGAGAGAATGGGGTTTGAATAAGTGGAGACAACTTGATGAATTTTGTTTTAAAGAAAGAAAGAAACCTGATTGGAACCAGGAGATCTGGAATGGGTTTATTTTTCTTAGCTGACTGCTATTCAGCCTATTGTGTCTCATCACATTGGTAAGAAATTGGTGGGATAGGCAAGAGAGAGGAGATTCAGACTTGACTAGCAGGAGGAGGGGGAAATCCACTGCACAACTAAATAATGGCTTGGACTTTGAAAAAAGAAGACCTTATCCATTTAGCCAGAATACAGGATACAAAAATAGACAAGTTGATAGGTTTGGTGAAGGGAAAATAAAGTAGTTCTTCTAACTGCTTCTAGTTTCTTTCACTGTTTTACTGACTTGATTTTTCATATTTAGGATTTTAATTCATCTGGAATTATGTTATGGTTCAAGTTAGGGGATCACCTGTTATATTTGTCCAGGTAGACAGTTACCTGTTTCCATACCATATTTTCCCTGATACTTAGCAATGCCACCTTTGTCCTAGAGGAAGCTCCCTCATCTTTGAAGGCTTGTTTCTAAGTTCTCTATTCTATTCTTCTAGTCTATTTGTGGCAAATTGCACTGCTTTAATTATTATAGCATTATTGTAAGTCTTCATAATTGGTAAAATAAAAGGTTTGCTTAAGATATTTTTACATAACTTGTAAAACAAAACTTTGTTTATTTTTCTACCAGATTGTCTTTTTAGTCATCTAAGTATTGTCTGTATCCACATATATATTTTCCCTTCTTATTTTTAGTATTATTTAATAATACTCTCTTTTTACCTTGATGAAACTTGCTGGAGGATTTTCCATTGTTTAGTTTTGCTTCTGGTTTTGACTTTTTGCTTTTTAGTCTAGTCAATAAAACACTTTTCAATTTCATTTAATGTCTATTTTTATCTGTTTTTCTCTGTTTTTTCCATTTTCATTAATTTTTAACTTTAAAAAATTCTCTTAGAAATACCTTCCTTCCTTCTAAGGGGAAATTTTTAAATGACTTAAAATTAAATTATAAAAAAATATAAAATCAAATTACGAAGGTGAACATGATTTCTTCTTTCACTATATATATATATATATATATTTATATATTTATATATCAAATCATCACATTGTACACTTTAAATATCTTTTGATTTTGTCAATTATACCCAATAAAATAATGAAATGAAAGCAAAATAAAATAATAAAATGAAAGCAAAAAAGTAAACATGATTCCAAAATAGTAATAAAGAAAATGCCTCATGTCGAGAGCAATTTTTAAAAAATTCTCCTGGTGGGCAAGTGGGCTTTATTACATTGAATCATGTTAGTCAATAAGTCCACAATGAGCCTATGTACAGATGGCTTTCTATTGTATGATTTGAGGAGCAACAAAAATAATATTTTTCCAAAAATATCTCCTTCGATACCTAAACTTGGCATTGCTCCCTATTCCTATGCAGATAATATTCAACTATGAGGTTCTTGGTAATTGGATTCCAATACCAAGAACCTTTGTTCTTCTCAGCAAAGGTTCTCAGACTTCAACATTTCATAATAGTGAATGAGGAAGCTGGATTAAAATGCAGATTCAGAAGATTTAACAAGGGGCCCAAGAATTTGAAATTTAAATAGTCATCCCAGTTGATTATGATACCAGTTATCCTAGGACCTCACTCTGAAAAATACTGCTGTAGAAGATGAAAGGTTAGCCAATCCTTAACCTGAGTCCTCTCCCTGTTAACATTTCAGCACCTGACTTTCCATTAGTTTATAGTATACAAAGGACAGGGAAATCTCAGAGAAAGAAGGCATTAGAGTGATAACATTGAACAGGAAGCAGTTTTGATGGCTCCAGACGAAGAAAGGATACAAGTTATTTGCGTCTTGGACAGCACTGGCCAATAGAATGTTCTTCAATGATAGAAATGTTTTATTTGCACACTCTCCAATATAGTAGTCACTGATCCCATGGCTTTTCAGCCCTTGAAATGTGACTAGTCCAACTGAGTAACTGAATTTTAAATTTTCTTTAATTTTAATTAATTTTAATTTTAACCTATATAAGACACATGTGACAGTGGCTACCTTAGCCAATAGCACAGGGCTGCAGCTCTGCCTAAGGCTGGAAGAAGGATTTAGCAAAAAGAAAGTAAATTATACAATTTCTAATTTACAATTTTCCAAAGGTCAGCTTTGTTATTTAAGATCACAGTATCAAATCTTGATATCATGCTACCAGAGAGAGTTGTAAAATTGGTAAAATGTATTTTACTAATAGTTCCTCTATCACACTGCCAGTCAAATAAATTGCCTTCAATACAGAAACCATTGAAGTGTATTTTCAAGAAATCTTAGTGACAGTTTGGCAAATGATAGGCAGAAGAAAATATATTGGCGGTAAATATCCTTACTACACTCTTCAAAGTCTTTCAAGCTAAATTTTCAGTGGACATTGAAAATTTTATTGAGTTTTTAAAATTGAAAACGATTTTTGAATGAGGAAACTTTATTAGTAATGGTAGTTAACACGGTTATGGAACACCAACTACATGACAAGGAGCATGTTAAGTATTCTACATGTGTTATTTAATTTAATCCAGACAACACCATTAGAAATGCATTGTTATTAATCATACTTTGAGATAAGAGAATTGAAAATCAGGGAAGTTAAGAAACCTACACAAAGTGGCAGGCAAACCTACACAAACAACTATTTACAGAACAACTATTGATGAGAATGACCTGAAGACTAGCAGGATAGATTTTTCACAACTAAAGGGATAAAAAAGAAATCACAACAAGATGGGTAGGAGGGACAGAGATGAGTTTAGTTAAGGCCCACTCTTTTAGGTAAGCAACACACAAAGGGGAGGATAATTACAATTGTATTATTGAATTCAGTTTGCTAATATTTTGTTCACGATTTTTACATCTATGTTCATCAGTGATATTGGCCTATAATTTCCTTTTTTCTGTGGTTCTCTGTCTGGTTTTTGTATCAAGGTAATGCTAGCCTTGTAGAATTAATTCAGAAGTGTTTCTTTCTCTGCAGTTTTTTTGGAATATTTGAGAAGGATACTTTTTTGTTTTGTTTTGTTTTTTTGCTGTACGCAGGCCTCTCACTGCTGTGACCTCTCCCGTTGCGGAGCACAGGCTCCGGATGCGCAGGCTCAGTGGCCATGGCTCACGGGCCCAGCCGCTCTTCGGCATGTGGTATCTTCCCGGACCGGGGCACAAACCCGTGTCCCCTGCATTGGCAGGCGGACTCTCAACCACTGCGCCACCAGGGAAGCCCAAGGATACGTTTTAACTCATTTAAATGTTTGGTAGAATTCACCCGTGAAGCCATCTGATCCTGGATTATTGTTTGTTGATAGTTTCTTTCTTTTTTTTTTTTTAATTTTAAATTACAGATTCAATTCTATTACTGGTAATCAGTCTGTTCATATATTCTACTTCTCCCTATTTCAGTCCTGGGAGATTGTACCTTTCTTAGACTTTATCCATTTATCCTAGGCTGTCCATTTTATTGGTACATAATTGTTCATAGTAATTTCTTATGTTCCTTTATATTTCTGTGTTTTCAGCTGTAACTTCTCCTTTTTTATTTCTGATTTTACTAATTTGGGCCCTCTCTCTTTTTTGCTTGATGAGTCTTGCTAAAGGTTTATCAGTTTTGTTTATCTTTTCAAAGATGGTTTGGAAGAATTACTATTTTTAAATGACCATACTTGCCAAAGCAAACTACAGACCCAATGCATTTCCTATCAAAATACCAATTGTATTTTTCACAGAAGTAGAACAAATAATTCTAAAATTTGTATGGAAATGTGAAAGACCCCAAATAGGCAACACAATCTTGATAGAGAAGAACAAAGCTGGAAGTATCATGCTCCCTGATTACAAACTACACTGCAAATCAAATCAGTATGGTACTTGCACAAAAGACAGACATATAGGTCAATGGAACAGACTAAAGAGCCCAGAAATAAACCCATGCTTATATAGTCAATTAATCCACAACAAAGGAGGGAAGAATATACCATGGGGAAAAGATAATTTCTTCAATAAATGGTTTTTGGAAAACTGAACAGTTAAATGCAAAAGAATCAAACTGGGCTACTCTCTCACCCATGCACAGAAATAAATTCAAAATGGATTAAAGACTTAAATGAAGACCAGAAAGCAAAAAAATTCTAGAAGAAACCATAGGCAGTATGCTCTTTTACATTTGACTTAGCAGTGTTTTTTGAATATGTCTCCTCAAGCAAGGGAAACAAAAGCAAAAATAAACTAATCGGACTACATCAAACTGAAAAGCTTTGCACAGGGAAGGAAATTATCAACAAAACAAAAAGGCAGCCTACAGAATGGGAGAAAATATTTACAAACAAGATATCTTACAAGGGGTTAATATCCAAAATATATAAAGAACTGATACAACTCTACATTTAAAAGAAAAATAACCTGATCAAAAAATGGGCAGAGGACATGAATAGACATTTTTTTTCTCAAAGAAGACATACTGATGGCCAACAGAAACGTGAAAAAATGTTCAGCATCACTAATCATCAGGGAAATGCAAGTCAAACCACAATGAGATATCACCTCTCATCTGTCAGCATGGCTAGTATCAAAAAGAAAACAAATAACAAGTGTTGGTAAGGATGTGGAGAAAAGGGACTCCTTGAGAGTTTGAGAGCTGGGGAAAGCTGACCTTCAAGAGTGGAAAAAAATTGGAGCTTCTGAGGGCAATTCTGAGGTAGGAAATGAGGAGGAGAGATGAGATTGGGGAAGAAGGAGAAGAGAGAAGGGCCACTGAGTTTTATGAGGGTGGGCCAACATGGATTAAAGGGCCAGTTAGTCCCGTGTGATTGGTAGGACCTTGTGGTTTTAATTAGCCACACCCTTTGTGCAATTTTGTTACTTTGCTGCAGTATAAACTCTGCCCTCTCTCCACCTGCCTCTCTTTAAATTTTATTACATCTTACTAAATTCATTTATGTTTGCAGGAGTGTTTTTTGTTTTCTTTTGGGGGGGAAAAAACAAACTTAGTTTCAATTCTCTGCTAGCTCAGAAACCTGGAAGTAAAAAGAATGCAAACATCTCCTCCTGACTCACCTTCCACTCCAGTAATTCATGTTACATTGTATTTAGAATTTTCTCAGCGCATAGAATTTGGGGTTCAAGTCTATTTTAGCTTGCTCTTGGGGAGCAGGAAGGCCTCAGCTGAGATCCATATAACATTTTAATTAAGTATATATTTATTGTTATTAAGTAGAATGGGATAGATATCTGACTGCTGGCCCTAAATCCTCCCACAAGTGGATGCAGAATGAGTCTTTTCTAACAGCATGAGATGCAACTGTCAGAAGACACCCAAAGTTTATCTAGCTCAATTTTCCCTTTGATACTTGAATTCCTCTTAAAACTTCCCTACTGTGATCATCTGGGTTTTTTTTCCCCTGAACTTTTCCAGTAGCATAGAACTCAGTAACACATGAAGCAGTATATTTCACCTAAGAAACTTGGCTTCTACTCAATCATATTTTTATTTTTTGGATCCATATTGAATGATTGAAGTTTCTGGTCTATATGACTGTCAGTAACTTCTGACTCTTCCCCCCTCCTACTCTAGTTAACACATTCCAAATTCCATCAACCATTTCTCTCAGGACGTTTTGTGAGGATTTTAGTGATCCTGATTACATTCCTTGGAATAATTTTCAGTCTTTCTATAACCTTCAAAGTATGATGCCCAGATTCACCCATAAGTTCTGAAATGCTTTGAACAGCACAGTGTAGATCTGGGTTATCACCCCAATCTCTATGGATACATCAATCAAGTAACATAATCTAAGTTTTGGTTTAGTCGTTCTTCGACAGCCATATCAAATGGCTTAAGGGTAATGTCAGTTTTTACCTGTGTTGCTACTTAACCCTCATTTTGAATCTGACATTTTTTTTTTGCACTTTAAAAGTGAATCTTAATAGCACAATGGAAAAAGAATGAACATCAAAGTTAGAAAATAACCCGTATGCATCCAGTCTACATCATATATTAGCCCTGTGACCTTAAGAAAGTTACTTAACCTCTCTGAAACTCAGTTTCAGTGTTTCAATAAGAGTATGATAATGTCTAGAGGTTTAGTTTTGTTGTTAGACTCAAAAAAATAACATATGTAAAATAACCAACATGATGTCAAAAGTATAGATATCTTCTGTTTGGGGCAGCATGTTATCTTTGTCCATGGTCAAGTTCATCAACATCTTTCATCGTTAATTTTATAATTCAGTGAATTAGCTCTTCCTCCCAGATTTCAGCCTCTATGACATGTAACACACTTTCAAATTTTTCATCTAGGTTATTGATAATAATGCTAATAGGACAAAGCAAATAGTGATGTTTTCGTAAAAGGAAACTTCCAAATTTATGTTAATTCATCTTTTACTGATCGAAAAAATGTAGGCAAAATAAGACATCTAAAATTCAGTGAAGCACAAAGGACTTTTCATGCACAAGATGGTCATATAAAGACTGGATGTTATAATATGAGGTAGAATCCAAATGCTTCCCAGAGATTATCTCATTTAATGCTCATAGAAACCCTTTGTAGTAGTTTAAGAAGGTATCACTGTCCCCATTTTACAGATGAGCTTTAAAAAGGCCACACAAATAACAAGTAATTCATATATTTTCCTCAATAATTACAGATCTTTATTTCAATTACCCACTCTAGAATATTACCTAGAATATGCAAAGGTTTGTAGTTTATTACATCTACTTCCTCCACATAGAAAAATTAATTCAATGAGCATCTTCTTATGCCTGACGTTGCCCTAGGGTATAGAGGAAAGCAGCAAACAAAGGTCTGTGCGTGTTCTCATAGGTATTTGAGTGGAATTGAAAGCAAGAAAAAAATAAATAAAAATGACAAATGATGATAGCTAATAAAAAAGAGAAAAATATCATATATTAACACATATATGTGGAATCTAGAAAAATGGTACAGATGAACTGGTTTGCAAGGCAGAAATGGAGACACAGACGTACAGAACAAACATATGGACACCAAGGGAGGAAAGGGGGTGGGGTGGGTGGGATGCATTGGGAGATTGGGATTGACATATATATACTAATATGTATAAAATAGATAATTAGTAAGAACCTGCTGTATAAAAAAATAAAATTCAAAAAAAAAGAAAATATGGGAACATATGTATATGTATAACTGATTCACTTTGTTATAAAGCAGAAACTAACACACCATTGTAAAGCAATTATACTCCAATAAAGATGTAAAAAAAAAAAAAGAATTGATGGAAGTGAGAAATTGGGATTGACATATATACACTAATATGTATAAAATAGATAACTAACAAGAACCTGCTGTATAAAAAAATAAAATTCAATAAAAAAGAAATAGAAAATAAAGAATTGATGGAAGTGATGATCCTTTAAATAAGAGTGGTTGGGAAAACTCTTTGATAAGCCGCCATCTGGGCAGAAACATGTAGAAGCTGAGAATCTGCTGCATCCCAGGCAGTGGGATTAGCAAATTCAAAGGTGCCAAAGCAGAAGCATGCTTGCATTGCTTAAGGAACAGCAAAAAAGTGAGACGAGGGTGGAGTGAATGACGGAGTTGTGGTTGGGGTAGTAGATAGGTCAGATAGGCGGGGGACCACAGCAGGCAGGGACTTCTAAGCAATGAGATAAAATATGGATTAACCATCAGAGGGACTTGAACAAAGGAGTCACATGATCTAACCCATATTTTAAAAGGCTCACTCTGGCTGCTGTGGTCAACGTGAACTGTAGGAGCAAGGGTAGAATAAGGGAGATCAGTGAGTAGCTACTGCAATAATCCAGGCAAGACTTCATGTTATCCAGACTAGAGCGATAATGATGATGATGATGAAAAGCGCTCTGATTTTCGGATAGTTTGAAAGCAATGCCTCTGTATTTGCAGTGGTATTACATGTAGGATGTGAGAAAAAGAAAATCATCAAGAATGACTTTGTCCTGGATAACAGGAAGAATGGAGTTACCCATTATTAAAGCTGGGAATCTGTGGAAGGAATCACAGATTTTAAGACTTAAAATCAGGAGTTCATTTTGGACATACTGAGTTTTGGATGCCTATTACATATTCCACCTGGAAACTATGAGAAAGTTTCTGCATAGGGGTCTAGAATTCAAGTCTGGAGAGGTCTGGGCTACAGAAAAAAAACTGAGGCTGTCCAGAGGATGGGTGTTATTTAAGGCCACAGGAGTGGATGTGGTCACCTTGAATGAGAAGAGATAGAGAAGAAAGGATGAAAGACAGAATGAGCAAAACTCCCACACTTGCTAACATCTAGAAGGTAATAGGAAGAAAGTAACCGTGAGTGAAATTATTTGTATCACAAGCAATTTCTTAATACCATTGACAGTACTGCTTTGATCCCATCAGCCAGTATTCCTAGCACTCAATGCCAGACTACTTGAACTTGTTTAGAGAAGTTGGATGCTCTTAGAATTAGTCACCCATCTTGGCGTAATGCAACCGGGAACATTCTCTTGAAAGTTAGACTGCAAAGCATGCTTCACTGCTCAGGCTGCCTCAGCAAGAGCAACTCGGGCTGTGTTTAGCTTTGACCCTTCATTCATCTCAAATCCTTGTTTTAGCTAAAACCAAGCTCTTATTCATCATCCCTGCCACCCATTGAGCAGAGCTCCTGGATGTGTAATTCCCAGGAGACAAAGAATAGAAATAAACATTCTGGTTCATAAGTTTATAAACAATCCACTGTCGTGTTAAAGGCTAAATACATTTAGACATGTGTGGTCACACTGCTTTTTGTTTGCCAATCTCATTTTATATAACCTGGACCAACAAAACCAACAAGAGGGGAAACACAGGTATAAGGTCAATTCAAGGGTTCAACAAAGTGCTCAAAATGATGGGATCAGCAGATAAAATGTCTCATAGGTTGCTAAGATACATTAATCTCAGAAAAGAATCAGAATTAAGTTCTTGTTAAGAGGTTTATCATTCCCTATCCTGATGCTTTGACAGAGATAGTCTATAGGAATCTTAGCTTAGCAATTATATGGCTGTTATAATTGGGAGAAAGTTAGAAAAGTGGTTTTAACAAAAAGATAATAGCTTAAGAATTTGAGAAGTCACTTGGGGAGAGTTGGGTCATCTTGAAATTGTTTTAGGCATGTTTCAGCTGTTTAGAAGATTTTCTCTTTGTAAAAGAAAAGAAATAAAACTAAGCATCTGTATTCTTCTAGGTGGTTTTGTACCTGATAAGCTACTAATGGTTGAGTAAAGCAATCACAAAATCCATTTAATTATTAAAAAATGGCATTAACAGGGCTTCCCTGGTGGCGCAGTGGTTGGGAGTCCGCCTGCCGTTGCAGGGGACACGGTTCGTGCCCTGGTCCGGGAAGATCCCACATGCCGCGGAGCGGCTGGGCCTGTGAGCCATGGCCGCTGAGCCTGCGCGTCCGGAACCTGTGCTCCGCAACGGGAGAGGCCACAACAGTGAGAGGCCCGCGTACACAAAAAAAAAAAAAAAAAAAAAAAATGGCATTAACAAATCTTGTTATCATTTGTCCTCTGAGAAAAATTCAGTTTTGCATGTTTCACGTACTGTTATTCACTTCAAGCTATCTGATTTACTTTTTACTTGGTAAAGGGAAAAGATGCAGTTTCAAACTTCAATCATTCCAGGCAGTGTCAATAGAAAAAATAAAAATATGCAACCATATTGAGTATTTTGAAATTTTTTTGTAAATTTTTACTTTTATAGAAACTTATTGAAAAGGATGTAAAACCAAGACCTCTCATATACCCTTTACTCCGATGTAATTATTTACAACTTGCCCCATTTGCTAGTAATTTATTCTCTTTCTCTAGTTCTCTCTATTGATAGATGAGAGATGCAGGGGGAGGAGAGAGGAGTGAGATGTGTGTGCATTTCATTTGAGAGTAAGTTGCAGACATGGGGACATTTTATCCCTAATGTTTCAGTGTATATTTCCTGAGAACTAGGACATTCTCATGCATAACCATGATGCAAAATCAAGATATTTAACACGTATACAATATTATTATCTAATCCACAATCCATATTTAAAGCGTGTCAAGTCTGCAAAAAAGTAAATAACCATATATAAAAACTATAAGCTTTTACCAATCCAGGATCCATTCTAAGAGGACACATTACCTTTAGACATGATGTCTTTTTAATCTCCTTTAATCTGGAATATTTCCTCAGTCATTATTTGTCATAGATGATCTTGACATTTTTGAAGAATACAGACCATGGCTGTGAATAACAAAGAGAGAGGTAAATATGATATACATGGATCTACATAGACAGTGGCTGTAGCCACTGAGAGGGACTCTGAATAACGATACTCCAGTAACCGTGTGCACACCTAGCACACAGATCTTGGTTTCTAAATACCATTTCCTACTACAAGAAGCCAGGGGTCCTTGGAGAAATGGCTGGTTTGGGCACTGAAGCTTATATTCTACTGAGAGCAGTAAAAATAAATAAGAGATAGGGCTTCCCCGGTGGTGCAGTGGTTGAGAGTCCGCCTGCTGATGCAGGGGACAGGGGTTGGTGCCCCGGTCTGGGAGGATCCCACATGCTGCGGAGCGGCTGGGCCTGTGAGCCATGGCCGCTGAGCCTGCGCGTCTGGAGCCTGTGCTCCGCAACGGGAGAGGCCACAACAGTGAGAGGCCCGCGTACCGCAAAAAAAAATAATAATAAATAAATAAGAGATAAGGAAATTACGCAAGGTAATTCTAGATTGTGAGAGGTGTTATAATGAAATAAGGATAGGACAATAAGAGAGGTCAACTTTTGTTATGGTGGATAGAAAAGGACTCACTGAGTAAGAACCTGAGACCCAAAGAAGGAAAAAAGGTCAGCCATGTGGAGATTGTGGGGAAAGAATTCTAGGCATAAAGAACAGAAGAAGAAGAGTCTTAGACGGAAAGTGTTTTGCTGGAGCAGAGTACTGTGCACTACTAGGGAGTGGCGGGGAGTGGGTGCCGGGGTATGTGGAGGAGAATGTGAATCTGATGTTAGACGAGGTTGGAAAAATAGGCATGAGCTGGTAAACCAAGCAATTCCAATTTTATTCTGGGTGCAAAGGGGAAGTCTTGGAAAGATTTAACGTGGGTAGTGACATGACCTGACTCACAGGTTACAAAAAGCTCACTCAACTGCTTTGTGAAAAATCAGTTAGAAAGAGTTTGAGAATGGAAACAAAGAGACCAGATAGGAGACTACTGTGAAAATTAAGACAAGAAATAGTGGTGGCCTGAACCAGCGGTGTCAGTCAAGATGAAAAGATCTGGGTGAATTCAGATTACATTTTGCAGTTACAAACACCAGGATTTATGTTAGAATGAATGTGTGAGGTGGCTGAGGAAAGGCATAGGTGAAAGGGTGATGTCCAGGTTTCTATTTTTGGATCACGCTTAGAGAAGAAGATCCACTGCTCCATTCGGAGCACCATACGCTGAGATGTGTTTTAGACACCAAATGGAAATATCAAATAAACAGGGAAATTTACAAATTCTAAAGCCTTACGGGATTCTTCTTACCTTTTTACGAGATTAAAATATAATACTTAAATGAAAACATCTGCATCATTTCGTCAAAAATGAAAAATTAAAGGAAATCTTAGTCACCTTTAGATATTCTGCAAATTTAAAGAGCACTGTGTGCTTAAGAAAGATGAAATATTGAGATTACCTAGAATGATTTAAAGGGGGAATTATGAGAAAAATTAATTTTCTAAGATAGTCTGAAGAGCTACAATTGAATAAAGGAGAATGTAAGTTAAACATCAGAAATAATTTTCTAAGCAAGAGTAATTCAAATCAGGATGTCTTTTAAGGGCTTATGAAAGCCCCTTCAACTGAGACATTAAAAATGAGACTGTATGAAGCCTAGTTTAAAAAGGGAGAAAAAGTGTACTACAAAGGAGATGGATTAAATGTTCTAATAATGTTTTTTAAAGTATTATTAGTATTTATGAAACCAAATCCAGTGAGTTAAAAGTTCCACGTTTCTCCAGAGTAACAGCTATAGTTCTTTGTGTAATTTCTTACAATTGGTGGAGGTGAGGTTAAATGGGCCAGTGTAACTTTTTAAATGTCATTTCTGGAAGTTTTTATAACATGGAGAAGAAAATATTAAGATGCATATCTCATGTAAAATGGAGGTGTGCTAAAGAGAGGTAGGAGAAAAATGGTAATGCTCTGGGGAAAAACTAGATTTGCCTCTACTTAAGTGAAGGCAAAATAGATTACTGAAGAGTATAATGCCACATTCAGTTGAAAAAAAAATGTAGTTGTTGTGAGTAAATGAATTCGATCTTAGTTGAAAGAATTTTTATTCCAAAACAACTTTCATAAACACAGTGTGTGTGAATATAATTTCTTCTTAAGAAACTGGTATATGATTTCTATTTTTAAGGTTAGATCTTGAAATTACGTGTATTTATTGTTTTCCCATTAATCATTATACTTCTATAGAAAAGTTGGGGTAAATTTTATTCTTGATATAGAGCATTGGTAATCTTTTTCTATTGTACAAGGTCATTCAAAATATTTTTCAGTAAAAATTCTTTTGATATACCATTTCTCTGAAGGCAGCAATTTCAATTAAAAAGAAGTATAGCATTATTTATGTATTGATACCCCAATTTGTTTCCAAAAGAATTTGAAGCAGAGTGTAGCATTATGAATCGGGAAGCAAAGCATCTCTGCCATTATATAGCATTCTGCATCAGTAAAAGAAAAGATGTGAGAGCCATTTAAATGCCATGAAGAAAAACATGAGAAAAATCAATGCTGAAATGAGTAATTGAATGATGTTCACAAGGGCTGAATAGGTCATCATTAGGCTTGACACGATTGCAACAAAATTCCTAGGGTTATTCAACCTAATGTACAGGGAATCCAGTAAGACAACACATTGCATTTACTGCTTAGATTTACATTGCTTTAAAGAATCAGAATATAGTCATCAAGCTAATATGAAGTAAAGGAAGACGCAATAATCAAACAGTATGAAAATCCAATGACAACAGTGGCCTTGGAATGCTGTATTATAAGGTATTCCTGAGAACCACAGAAAATTGCTTTTTCACTAAAAGTAAGAGCACAGACTTTATACAATAGAACAAAAATAAATTTAAGAAATACAGCCAATAATAATACTTGAGAGAGTTTCCATGTCAGATACTTACAACAGAAAGTTCTACCTGGAGAGTGAAGATACACAATGTTCCCTAGTACATGACGACAGGTGCAGCCTCCCGGATGATTAAGGTTTAATACGTCTTATTTTATGTAACCAAAGCAAGGAATCCCACTTCAGGCATTGCATCCTGCCAGAACCTCCCTGAGACTAGACTGTTGCATCTTTCCTCTCCTCTCAATACTGTCGTTATATCCAGATAACGAAAAGCAGAGCAACACCATAGCATGCCTCTCTTTAGGCCTATTTCAGTCATGTTATATGAGACTCTCTACTTTCAAACTACATCATCTTAGAAAGGAGTTCTGTATTTTTAAAAAATGAAGCAAAATTGTAAAGGTATGTAGAATATTTCTAGTAACGCAAAACTTATATCCTCCTTGTAAGACAAACTCTTCCATTGATACATGGCAATGATAATTAGGGGAAAAAACTTCCCAGGGGGTTGTCAAAACGTCCCTCTCTACAACTCTTGCATATTATTCCTATTGCTTTTTTAAAGCACTATAAGCAATGTGCCTAATCTCTTCTCTAGAAAGAATTTTTCAGATATTTGAAGACAGCTGTTATATCCTCAGTCTTTGCTTTTTTAAACAAGTGTCTCACATTTTTAAACCGGTAGAGTATTGCTTCTAGAACCCTCCCCCATGGCAGCAATCTCTCCTTGATATGCCCCAGTGTGTACTTCTTGCTATAAACCTCTGCTGACAAGAACCACAGACCACGCACCAAATGTGTTTTCCCAAGACATGATCATTTTCTTTTCTTTTGGCATGCTTCCCCTGTTAATATTAACAACAGTAACATTAACAAACAAAACATTAACAGCAGAAAAAGCAAGCAACTGGATCCCCTCATTTTATTGTTGGTTTATTGAGTTTGCTGCCAACAAAAAAACCCTCATTCATTTTTACCGTGATGTTCTTCTATGTAAATTTCCTACAGCCTTTCAATGTACACTCCCTTCTCAAGCTTCCACTCAAGCTTTTATATTTAACCCAGAAAACAGCTGTGATATGCTTTAGTTCTAATTCGGTCTTCCAACGACATTCTCTTGTGCTCGCTCTCTCTCTCTCTCTCTCTCTCTCTCTCTCTCCCGTCTTTATCTCTGTGTCTCTCAGTCTGGGGTCATCTGTAAATCGGAAAGACACACCTTCACTTTTTGTGTTGAACAGCTGAGGATAAGGTGAGGGCTGGGTAGTCTGCCGCTAGAGACTATGCCAGGACGATCTGCATACTCCAGGGTGTTCCAACGCAATATTGCTAGCCAGCCAGCATCTTCTTTTCTGCAGAAATTTAAGTCAACACATTATAAGAGAACTGCTAATATTGTTACATTTTATGTACTAGGAGCAATTAGTTTACCATGAGCTGGAAAATGCATATATTTATCCAAGACCGTGTACTGCAGTGTTTTAACTGAAAACTAGTGCAAAGTATTTCAGGATCTATATTTTCAGGACTAGATTTACCTGGAGCATGTCATCTATCTTGCCCCTCCTTTCTAGACCCAAACTAATGCTAGACAGGCCTGAAATAAACTATTCTGGAGATGTTCATATATCAATAAAAATGCAAATAATGTCCTAAAGTATATGTTTTAAATTCTGCTTTAAGAAGAATCACAATTTCGATATGGAAATCTATAGAGAGTATGAGTAAAATTGTTGCCATCTAATAAAAATATTTTTCCAGGTAAAGTAACTTTTAAAAACCTTTCAAACTTTGGAAGAAAGCCTGCCTAAGTCAGAAAAAAATCAACTTCTCTTTGGAATGGATTTGATTTATGATTGTTATTCTAATCATTAATTACAGTTACCTCCTAGCCTCTAAGGCCTTAAAATGGAAATCTGGAAGTCACAATTCTATTTCCTGTTCAAATATTATTTTCTACTAGGTCCTGGCCTCTTTAAAATGATAACCTAAACATAGTTAATTTATTTCTGTCTACCTCAAGGTATGCTATTTTGTGGGGGCAGAGAAGATTAAATAGAGGAGAAAGATATTATAAAAATCATCTTTTATGTATTTTTATTATTATACATTCAAGCCATGTTTATGAATTTTTATAGATTTTTTATTTCTGAGTTATTCACATTTTATAGAATTTTAGAATACTATTTTTACATTCTACAACACAATTTCTGCTGAAAACTCTAAGTAAATTCACATTAAGACAAGTAAAATAAATAACATGCAATCTAAAACATTTTATCATTTGTTATTTGAGCAGTTGTAGTAAAATCGCCAGAGAGGAATATGTAGTTGCAACCATCCACTGTATCTTCAAGATGCTCAGTAACCACGAAATGAATTTCACATCAAGACCATAATGAGAAAAAAGATTCCAGAATAATTTCCTCTTTCTCGACTTGGATATGAATGAACAGAGAAGGCAGATCATTTCTAAAAACAACATCTCATCCAATGGACTGAATCCTTACAATCTTTGTATTAGGAGCCAACATTTGAAAACAGCGTGCAATCATTTTGACATGGTCAGGTGATACTTATTTTGAATATAGTCTTTTTTTTCAGAAAACAACAACAATATCTGTTTATTCCAGTTTTGTTTGTCTTACAAGTTGAAGAATAATAACAACCTTCTCAAATGAATAAGAAAGCAACTTTCCCAAATTCTCCTGTGAACTGTCTCCAGAAGAAATGGTGGTATTTTTGTTACCCTTTCCCCATCTTCCTGCAGGTCATGTACAATTATAGCTGTTAACTCTGTGACCATCCACCAATATCTTTTCTGTGACACAACCCTTCCATCATTTAAATGAAGAACTTTACTTTTTTGGTCTTTGTTCATAATATTAGTATTGGTCTTAACACCTTGTGTCATGGTTAGTTGTAAATACGGCTGATACGATGGAATCAGGTTGCTACCTTCTTACTAAGGACGTGTCATTTATCTTCTTTAAGCCTCACTTTCTTGTGCATAATGTGGGAATATTAATGGCCTACACCTCATAGGGATGAATACATATTGAATCAAATAATGAATGTAAATTGCTTGTAACAGTGCCTGACGTACAGTAAGTACTCAATATATCTTTCTTATTATGTATAAAAATATCCACTGTGCATGACACACAGTATATAATCAACAAATTGGAATTTAGGCCATTTTTAATCATTCTCTTACTCTGTGTCCCTTCCAGCTTTACGGATTCACCTAGTACTTGATATATAGCTATTGTTTGTATGGTTTTATATTAGGGTTCCCTAATATATTATGGTTTTCCTGGGTGTTTCCCTTTATATAAAAAGAATAGGTTATGTGGTGAAAGAAGTTTGGGAAATGCAGGACAAATTAAAAGAGCATTCTCAATTTAATTCATATGTTAATGTGCATGATAAATGTCCAATAGCAGCTCTGCAGCTTTCCTAATACCTACTTGACCACACGCCTAACTCCCACATTCACCACCTTTCTTTAAAGCAGTTTTTCCATTGTTGCCTATAACTATGACCTGCTTGCTTAGTTTTTAATGCCTTGAGACATTAGTTGCATACAGGTTCATCAAGGGAAGAGACTGGCTTTCCAGTTGCCCTTATATCATTTTGCAGTACACCATCTGGGCTGGTGTGACCTTGGGGATTTTATCTTTTTACATCAACCTGGCTTACATACTTAGAGTGTTGACTGAGAGAGCCGCCTGCTTCTCAGCTGCTTCTCAGAGCCAGCATTGTGGGATTCTCTTAAATATAGGACCTCTGCTATTGTTCACAACCTCGTTGAATATCTGCGTGGCTCTTTGGCACCGAGTTAAGGCAGCAGAAATCACTGTCCATGAAGAAAATTGCCACCCCTTTCCTTCTCACCCATTCCCATTCTTCAGACTAGAAGTGCTAGCCTCCCTGTCAAGTTCTCCACTGGAGGACCAGGTTTTGTGTAAGGAAATCTAACCTAAGAGAAATCCTATGGGATTTCCTCCAGAAATTCCTAAGTAGGTGATCTCTCAAGGGTGGAATTTTCTACAAGAATCAGGCCGCTGCCTGATCTCACTAGGGATTCTAGTGACCCAAAATGATAGCACAACCTACATCCCTTGAGGGAGTCTGAAGAATAGGTTTATGAAGACCCTGCGTGAAATATTTTTGTCTACAAAAAGTCCCTTGAGTTACATTTAAAAATACCTGCAAAATAAGAGTCTTGTATATAGGAACAATAGTCAATCTGTTGACAAAATAGTATATGGGAGTGCATTTAGGGGAGAGATCATTAGAGGAGAGATCATTAGATCACTCCTTGCTATTAGAATATTTCATAATAAAATGGTCATATTTTTATTTGCATTACAGAGTATTACAATTGATAATTGTTTTATATATGCATATATAGATAGATCTGTATCTAATTATACATACATATGCCTTTTTTCACATAGAACTACTATAGAGAGACCACCTTGAAGAAGAAATTTTCTAATAATTCTGAACCCAAAAATCTTGTAATTAAGATTTTATTTGGGGGGACTTCCCTGGCAGTCCAGTGGTTAAGACTCCACACTTCCAGTGCAGGGGGTGGGGGCTCGATCCCTGGTCGGGGAACTAAGGTCCCACATGCTGCATGGCGTGGCCAAAAAAAAAAAAAAAGATTTTATTTTTTGTGCCTGAAGAGATTTTTTATTAAAGTATAGTTGATTTACAATATCACATTAGTTTCAGGTGTACAGCATAGTGATTCAGTATTTTACAGATTATATTCCATTAAAAGTTATCACAAGGTAATACTATAATTCCCTCTGCTGTACAATATATCTTTGTTGCTTATCTATTTTATATATAGCAGTTTGTGTCTCTTAATCCCATACCCCTATCTTGCCCCTCCCCTCTTCCCTCTCCTCACTGGTGAAAATAAACCACTATTTATGTTCTATATCTGTGAGTCTGTTTCTGTTTTGCATGTATATTTTTTAAATTCCACATACGTGATATCACACAATATTTGTCTTTGTCTGACTTATTTCACTAGATATAATAATCTCTAGGTCCATCCACATTGCTGCAAGTGGAAGAATTTCATTCTTTCTTTTATGGCTGAGTAACATTCTATTGTATATCACATCTTTATCCATTCTTCTGTTGATAGACACTTGGGTTGCTTTCATACCTTGGTTATTGTAAACAGTGCTGTTATGAACATCGAGGTGCATGTATCTTTTCAAATTTGTGTTGTCATTTTTCTCAGGATATATACCCAGGAGTGGAATTGCTGGGTCATATAATAGTCCCATTCTTAGTTTTTTGAGGAAATTCCATACTGGTCTCCAGAGTGGCTGTTCCAATTCACATTCCCACGAACATTTGTAAGAGGATTTCCTTTTCTTCACATCCTCTCCAACATTTGTTATTTGTAGACTTTTGATGGTAGCCATAGTAAGATTTTAGAAAGGACAAAGTAAGTATGTAGTAAGGGGAACAGCGATATTCCCTTATATTTTATTTGAACTATAAAAACACAAATAAATTAGTCTGACATTCAAACTGAAGAATTCACTTGGTCTTCAGATTAAAATATATACTTCTGGGTAGTTTGATAAAATTTGTTTCCAATTAGCTTTATGCCACTCCTGTCACCTTCCTCCCCATTGAATTCAGTAAATACTGTAGACATTGATGAGCTATGGGGCTGGGCATTCAGCGGCTGCCCAGGTCTGAATGAAGAGAAGATAACAGTCCTTTATTTTGTAGTAACCACATTGTCATTGAAGATGAGCTTGGAATGGGAAGAGTGGGTTTTCAAAAGGTACTTTTGCCTTAAGAGCTGTTTTTGCACACAATGCCATGCTAAGGTGAAGATTTTGGAGTGGATACCTCATGCTAACACCGCTTTCACCATTTCATTAATTTGTCAAGAGACAAACAATCCTTTAAACACTGTATCTTAAAAACTCTTTCAACTTCCATATGAAAAACGGTTTTATCTGTTTTGCAGAACAGTAGCGTCTTTGCCGACTACTAAGTACAGTGCTCATGCAGTACTCCAGCTCAGAGCTTACATCTCACAAAATACATTGTGCTGTTTTTTTTTGTTTTTGTTTTTTTTTTTTTTTTTTGCGGTACGTGGGCCTCTCACTGTTGTGGCCTCTCCCGTTGCGGAGCACAGGCTCCGGACGCGCAGGCTCAGCGGCCATGGCTCACGGGCCCAGCCGCTCCTCGGCATGTGGCATCTTCCCGGACCGGGGCACGAACCCATATCCCCTGCATCGGCAGGCGGACTCTCAACCACTGCGCCACCAGGGAAGCCCCATTCTACCTATTTTTTTTTAAAAAAATAGAACTTCCTTCCTCCTTTTCAAAATAGAACCTTCAAGCCAATAGCAGCAATACCTTATTTTAAATTAGCTTGTACAGGGTACATCTGCTCAAAAAGTGTGTCACCTCACCACAGGGACCTTACTATGTTTTTGTGGCCAAGTGAAGAGCATCATGTGTCATGAGTTACGTCAGAAACACTTTAGGTACCGCTTCATTTATTTAAAATCGAATTTTAAGAAGGAAAATTAGCTTAGATGCAGTACTTTGAGTTTCTGAGTAGATGAAATTAACTTGAGGGGAAAATGTGAACGGAAATATTTTCCCTAAAAAATTTCCAAAGTCTGTTTCTGATCACTTAAAAGAGGAGTATAAGGTGCGCATTAAATCCTCTGTCAGAAAAATGAGAAAAATATCAACGTCTACGGTTGCGGTTGCTGTGGGAACATCTCTTTTTATTTCATAGAAGAGTAAATAGTCACATAAAGCATTCATTAATAGCCAGGAAACAAATCAGACTTTCTCTTAAGCAGACTTACGTAATGCACTCATTTTCATTAGAGAAAGTTTTAATTGAGTGATATTTCAAAAATCAGAACAAACGAATATATTTCTCTTTTCACTTAATCCTAATTTAGTACTCAAATCCATCCTGATGGTTCATTTAGATCAATATATTATACCTGTTAAGACTTGAATAAATCTTTTACACATCCAAAAGTCTTCCTTTTTATTGTCTTGCTGAACTGCTTTGTTAAGTATATTCTTTTGCTCTGAAATGTATCAGAATCTTAGAGTAACTGGAACAATGAGAATATACCCATAAAGGTATGCATACATGAAAAACATAAAGAAAATATAGAGGCTTCCCTGGTGGCGCAGTGGTTGAGAGTCTGCCTGCCGATGCAGGGAACACGGGTTCGTGCCCCAGTCCGGGAGAATCCCACATGCCGAGGAGCGGCTGGGCCCGTGAGCCATGGCCGCTGAGCCTGCGCGTCCAGAACCTGTGCTCCGCAACGGGAGAGGCCACAGCAGTGAGAGGCCTGCGTACCACAAAAAAAAAAAAAAAGAAAAAGAAAATATAGAGCATATATATGTATGTACATATATTATATATGTATATATATAATGTTCTACATGAGATAAATATAAAGTAAGCTGTTCTTCTGGTAAAACTAAGATCCTTAACCACATTAACTAATTTATTCTACTTTTTATTTTGAAATACATACAGTTTTACAGAAAAGTTTCAAGGATAGTACCTGGCTCTCATTATCCTCAGCACACTTACTTGCTCATGTAAATTACCTGCCCAACTCACCAGCAGCGCCAGCCAAATCCTTCTCCCTACCCCCTAAGCGCAGTGGCTGCACTGGCTGAATCCTTGACCCAGACCAAGGAGAAGCCAAAGGGACCACATTAACTTTTCAATATCATTTGAATTTTATTGAGGAATGCCAGGAGCTTCCAGATGAGTCTTCTGCTTCAAGACAAGATGGTACAATTTCCATTTCACACATTTCTTCTTTCCTTGTAAAGTTCTAAGGAAGGAGTCCACATCAGAATTTCATACAGACTACCAACTTAACATTTTTTTTCAAAAAAATCACCATGAGGCTTGTGAAGTTTTAAATTTCATGACAAATTCTATTTCTAGTCTTCTTTCACAATCAGTAACAGTAGCAAAAGCTGGGAGAAAAATTAAAAATGAGGAAAAAAGTGGGGAAATCAATTTTATCTCCTGCAATTACAGGAAATAAACTCCATGGAATATTCTGCTTTATTGGATTGGGTCTGAACCATCAAATGAAAGACACTTTATCTATTTGGTTTATTCATAGAATGTGGTTTATTACATTATATAGTAAACCGGAAGATACTGGGTGAGTCATTTAACCACTTGCCAAGTTTCATTTAGTAAAAGACCACCTCTGTTGCTCTATATGTTATCATAGAGACTCAGAAAAGCAAAATGCATTTTATAGCAATTATCAGTATTAGTCACAATTCCTCCTTTTATTGTACGAGGGACAGATATTTTGTAGAAAAATAAAAGCCAGTGACCTAAAAGGTAAATGACTTGCCTAATGTCCTAGAAAGGTTGAGCAGCAGAGGGAGATTAAGGTCTCCTAGCTCCTAATCTGGCACACAAACCAGTGGAACACATTGCTCTCATCAATGCATGTAATTGATAAGAGGTTCCCTATTCCTGTTTGCACACAGGAAAACATTCATTATACGCTTTTCTGGGTGAAAAGGGACTTTAAGCCACAGGGTTTTTTTCTTCCCCTACCATGAAAGAAGGGCACATTTGAATTAAATAAAACACCTCCGCATCCAAAGAAATCTGCCAAAAGTAAGGGGAAAGGACTATCCAGCTTAATGTTTTTTCTCTAGTAGGGAGGAATGAAGCAGCGTTCAGCTACTCAGAAATTGTATCCTAAATATAAGAAGTGATGTTTGTCCCCAAATAAAGCCATATGATAAACACATGTGCTTGTAAAACAGCCCACTCCAAACCACGTACTGAAGTGAAAAGAGGGTTGAAGATGTATTTTATTTGATGAGCCATATACAAATCTTAGTGTATGTTCACAACCTCATTAAATATATGGCAGCCCCTTTGGAACAAATCAAACATGGTCACAAACTTCCTGAGCTTATTTTGGGAAACAGAACTGCTGGGCAAGTTAAGCTTCAGGCCACAGACCAACCACAAGAGCCACAAGTATGGCTGGTTGGATGAATTTGGAAACCCATAGCACAGAGCCTGGATTATTCCCTGGGGCTAGAGGTAGAGCAGTGAGCTGTTACTCAGGGAATTACCATATTTGTCCATATCTGACACATTTCAAAAGTTGAAGCTATGAAAATGACGATGCTTCTTGTGCTATATCCTAGTCTCACCTGTGGCTGAAGATCAATAGTATAAAATTCTGCTGACTGGGTGGAACAAACAGAGTTCAGCCGGCAGATACACACACACGCACCACCCCCACATACACACACGCACACACACGTGCGTGGAAAATGTATATTTCTAAATAGTATATTAACTTGTGACCTATATTATTAACGCCCTAATTTGAAAGTTTCAGGACAGATTTTCTCTAAGCATCTGAGAAGCTCTGTGGGTATATGAATGTATTCTTGGGGATTCAAGTCGTCTCTAACATTTATGTTCGATGCTAGGTTTTTGCTGCTCTGATCACCTTTAAAAACTTAATACAGCGTATTCTGGATCATCTGGAGTATCCCAAACTGCCATTTGATTTGTGCTTACAAACAAATTGATGCCACATGGTATTTCTAAAGGGAAAAAAGAAATGGCTTTAATATATAAACCATGCATTCACCCCCAAATGAAGGCCAAATGCTGTCATGATTTACTGTACAAAAGAAGTTTTCACAGCAGTTCCCAAAGGGCAAATTGGGGTGAAGTGAATCATCACATAACACATGGTAATGCAGACCTAGCCGTCCCTGCCACAAGGAAGGCTGTAAAGGGAGCCCTTTGTGCCAGGGTCTCTGGCTTCTACTCCCATAACATATTTGGAACATGCACAAAGGTAGGAGAATCCAGAGATGGTCAGCATCGGCAAGCGTCTTGGAGGACATGTTTTGCAGAAGGCTTTCGCAGAGCACACTCTCATGTCATGGGGGCAGAGCCTCACCTTTAAACCTAGTACAGAAAGATGGAATAGCAAATTGGGGCAGAAATAGCTAAACTGAAAGAAATATCCTTGATAGAAGTCTCTCTATTAAAAAATTCAATGTGTAGCAATTGCAGGTCGAAAGACTGAGAACTTTTGGAAGCGTGCATGCCATGCTATTCCACTAAGTAATGTTTGAGCACCCATTAGGAGACAGGCTGTAAACATTGGCAAAACATGGTCCCTATCCTTAGGGTACTTACATTTTAAGGAAAGAGACAGGCTCCTAAGAAAAATAATTTCAGGGGCTTCCCTGGTGGCGCAGTGGTTGAGAGTCCGCCTGCCGATACAGGGGACACGGGTTCGTGCTCCGGTCTGAGAAGATCCCACATGCCGCGGAGCGGTTGGGCCCATGAGCCAAGGCCGCTGGGCCTGCACGTCTGGAGCCTGTGCTCCGCAATGGGAGAGGCCACAACAGCGAGAGGCCCACGTACCGCAAAACAAAAATAATAATAATTTCAGTAGAATTGGGGTGCTATGGGAGAAAAAGAAGAGCACTTTTCCAGCCTGATACAAAAGAAGGACCAAATAATCCTGAACCAACACGGGCCCATGTGGATATGCATCAGAGTGAGAAATAGAAGTGGAGCCACAGAATTCAAGTGATGAAAAGAAGAGTATCAGACCCAAACTCACAGTAGACACACTGTCCTTCATAATGAGAAAGGATTTGTCCTTCTGTTAAACGTCAACACACACGCTCTTTGGTGTAACATTTCAGGCCACTGCATATTCTTGGTACCTTGTACTTAATTCAGAGTCTGAGCTGCAGTCCTCTCAACTCATCCTGCTGAGTATCACTTTTTTTTTTTTTTTTTTTAAGTAGTGACAAATCATCCCAGCATCCTAGGGTATTTCTAGTATCTCAAAGGGCACTCTAAAATCTTAAACATGATTTTCATTCATTTTGAAATTAAAAAAATCAGGTATTTGTATAGGAAAATTATTTTTAATCCAAGGAACGCCCTATTGTGTCTTTAAAAGGGGAAAAAGAGTGGTGCTTTATCAAGATAGCCCAAGGATCAGAACAATTCAGGTCGGAACTGTGCTAAACCTTATGAGAGTCACGTGGCTTGGTTAGCTAATCTATAGCCCAGACTGCCAAGCACACCTCCAAGAAGCCACATTTAACTTTTTCATTCACTTTCAAGAGTAAACTTATAAATAATGAAGGTTAAAAAATCTTCTGGGGCTTCCCTGGTGGCGCAGTGGTTGAGAGTCCGCCTGCCGATACAGGGTACACGGGTTCGTGCCCCGGCCCGGAAAGATCCCACATGCCGAGGAGCAGCTGGGCCTGTGAGCCATGGTCACTGAGCCTGCGCGCCCGGAGCCTGTGCTCCGCAACGGGAGAGGGCGCAACAGTGAGAGGGCCGCGTACTGCAAAAATACAAAACAAAAAATAAACAAAAAAACCAAACAAAAACAGTCTTCTGCCTCTGTCGCCTTGAAGTCAATGCCACAGATGAGCCAGGAAAGCCGGAGTCCAACGGGTCCAAAGAGCTCTTCGAAGTTTGGCTGCTTACAGCTTTTCAGTGGAAGCCTACAGATCAGGGAGGCAAGCTGCAGCACAAAACTGAAAAGGTTACAAGCTTCAAAGGTAATTCTAAGTAATGGGATCTTGAGCTGGAAGTCCTCTAGAAATCTGATGAAGTTCAATAGCTAAGTATCTGACCACAAGTTCGATAAATTGGAAACTGTGAATTTACTTGTAATAGTAATTATTCTCCCCAGACCTACCCACACTCATGAGATTCTGTGTAATTTAGATACAGAGAATCTTAAAATAAAAATCCAGAGAAGAAGATAAATGTAGAACATAAAAAGATCAATCCTAATTGCAGTTTATGTTGGTGTTGGGTAAGAATTCGGAAGGTTATCTAAACCAAATTCTGGACCCTTGGGGAGTGTGCTGCTTTATTTATTGTTCTGCAATACCGCCTGCCTTTTTCCCAGTTTCCTTTGTGCTTAGGAAATATCTTGTGCATGTCCCTTTTTTGCAGCACAGCTGCTGATTTCAGTGAAAAATGGATGGTGGGATATTTATTCATGTATGTAGTTTTCTTTTTCTTTGTGCATTCTTTAAAAGTAAAACCTTATAACTTCCCTCCCCTAGGTAGTGACAGAAGTCAGGCAGAAATTATTTAAAGGAAAAAATGAGATTAATATTTTAGTTTAAATGTCAAAGCAGAGGGAACTTGGGCAGTGTAAAAGGGTCATGAATTCATAGGCAATATTATCTGTAGTGTTTTATCTTCACATGTAACTGGAAAAAAAGATTTAAAATCTACTCTTTAATTTGAAATAAATATGTAAGTAAAACTAAATTGTTTTTAAAAAGTTAAAAATTATCCACTAGATCTTTTCATTTTCTTTGTCTTTTGTTCATTTCACTGCTTTCTTGAAATCTCATTCCATAAGCATGTTTTATTAATGCTCTATTAATAAGCATTCACTTAAAACATGACTGATTAAAAAGTAGACCTGATTTTAAGTAAGTGTTCTGAAAATGTTTCATTTATTGAATTCATTGAGGTTTAAGTTCTCATTTGTATTGCTAGAGGGTAAATTACTGATACTTATGCTTGTTTTATCATTATAATGAAAGCAGTACTCATATTTGCAACACTAATTAAAATTCTTCTCTGACCCATATAAATTCCGCCTCTCCCTCAAATAGATTATTTTCAAATCTTTATACAAATATTACTATATATGTGTGTGATAATGTAAGTATCTATCTTTAGTGTAACATATGTAAGTATCTATCTTTAGTGTAACATAATCAAGAGTAAGAGAAAGTAAAAATTAGGTTCAGACTTTTTAATACTGCAGGGTACATTTTTAGTACCCTACAGAGAGAATTAGTCACACGACTCCCATTAACTTTAATGGAACTTGTATGGGCAAATTGTATGCTGAAATTCTTAGGAAGTGGAACGTCAGTAGAGTTTATTAGTTTCATTTTTCCTCTTCAGAACTTCAGTTTTGACTAACTTTACTTTCTAATGGTCTATAGGGAAGACATGTCAATAAAAATGCTTAACATAAATGTTTTCCAAGTTTTATAAGATCACATTTTCTATACATTTGCCCAGAAGTTAGAAATTTGCAAACGATGCTTAAATAGCATTTGAGATTTAATTAGCAAGTAAATTCAACTAAACAAAAGACATAGCTTTTAGATATGAAAATAACAGTATTCTTTAAACATGAATATTGTAGCATTATTTATCCCCTAGTGATTATTCATTTTTCACATTCCTATTTGAGATTACAATAGCAAAATCGAAAACTTTAAAAGTATTTTCAGTATAATAAATGTGAAATTAAATACCTTCCTATTACTACATTTAGGTGTTTGTATTTGAAATGAAATGTATTTGGAATTCTACATATTGGTCTTATTAAAATATTATATACCACACTTAGGCACTGATGAGAAAGAAACACATGGACAATTAAAAATTAAAGCATCCTATTTGTAATGAGGTGGATAGACCTAGAGTCTGTCATACAGAGTGAAGTAAGTCAGAAAGAGAAAGACAAATACCGTATGCTAACACATATATATGGAATTTAAGAAAAAAAAATGTCATGAAGAACCTAGGGGTAAGACGGGGATAAAGACACAGACCTACTAGAGAATGGACTTGAGGATATGGGGAGGGGGAAGGGTGAGCTGTGACAAAGCGAGAGAGAGGCGTGGACATATATACACTACCAAACGTAAGGTAGATAGCTAGTGGGAAGCAGCCGCATAGCACAGGGAGATCAGCTCGGTGCTTTGTGACCGCCTGGAGGGGTGGGATAGGGAGGGTGGGAGAGAGGGAGATGCAAAAGGGAAGAGATATGGGAACATATATATATGTATAACTGATTCACTTTGTTATAAAGCAGAAACTAACACACCATTGTAAAGCAATTATACTCTAATAAAGATGTAAAAAAAAAAAATTAAAGCATCCTCATGAGGGGCAAAAGGAACCTAAATGTTCTTTACCAGCAGTACCTTTCCACAATTATGGATTCGATCACCCGACTACATGGTGAAGTTATGATCAGTTAACAAATCCACTCAAAAGAGTTTAGTTTAATATTAACTTTACATTCACAATACAGAATACAAAAAGAGATAAATGAAGATTCTTCTAATGTCCACTCATTCAAGATGTCGATAACACTACAAAATTTGGAAACGACTAAATATCTCTCAACGTTCTCTTTCCTTCATCAAATAGATCTATCTGTATTTACAATTTTCTAGAAATTCACCATTTAAAACATTCACTTTAAAAAGTTTTTAAAAGAACCCTCAGTGTAAGTTGTGATAATCTTTCATTTTACGTTATTTGGGTATGTAAATAACCAAAACTGGATTTATCAGACCAAAATAACTTTGTTTAATCAGGAATAAAAAGTAGACATTAATGCACTGATAATTAACAACATAAATAATTTCAACTTGGATCAAAGTTTCAGGAAAACAAAAAAAGATTGATCAAGTCCAGTCTGTTACATAAGTGAAGTTTCTTGTAAAAACATTGGTTGGTTTTCATACAAACCCATGAAACATGCATGCCATCAGTGACTATTAGTGCTGCAAGAAACATTAGCCATCTAGTCTACTCCATCATTTTAAAGGTGAAGAAACTAATCCTTCAAGAGGTTAAATGATAATCCTAAGGTCTCTCAGCTACTTAGTTGTAAGGAAAACTAGAATCCAAATCTCTTGATTCCTCGTTCATTCATAGAGCAATTTTTTATTGAGCACCTACATTAGATTAACACAGTTGTAGGGATTGTATTAAAGTGATGAACAAAACACAGAAGAGCCTTGCCATCATGGATCTGATATTCTAAATAGGGAGATAAAACAAAGAAATACATAAAGAAAAAAGACAATTTCAGATTGTGGTTCATATGCAAAAAGATTCAGTATGATTTTCACCAACTGAGAATGTAGTTATTTGCTAGTATTTCTCTTCTCAACTCCTTTGATATCTCCTTTTCTCTCCTTGTAGTTAACATAAACAGAGGGAATTCCCTGGTGGTCCAGTGGTTAGGACTCTGCACTTTCACTGCTGAGGGCCTGGGCCCGGTCCCTGGTCAGAGAACAAGAATCCTGCAGGCTGTGTGGCGTGACCAAAAAATAAAAATAAAATAAATACAGAGTCACTTACCAGTAGATCCACCTTTCTACCATCTCTCATTGGTCAAGTACCTTCAAAAGACACCCACATATTCACATATTCATGAAACACATCAATATTTGCCTTGCTTCATTCCATTCATATTATGTGTTTATGAGACAGCAAAGATGTTCACTTTCACTAGAGTTTTTAAGTATCTGACTGTTGTAGTCTTGGGTCTTTTGAGTTTGTCCCTGTGTCATAGGAGAAGTTCAAAGCCTGAAAAACTCAGACCAGGTGGTAAAAACAATTTCAGAAAATGTGTACAGTTAAGGATTCTCTTGCAGATCAAAATAGCTATCCCTTCATGGTTATTTATCATTCCATGTGATTTTTCTGTGTAGAGAACAAAAGAGAGTGAAAGATGAAGTGGGGTATGAACCTGGCTGCTTGTAATTGTATGAAATTACACTAACTGTCTTGTCTTTGGTGTCAGACAGTGAAATTGTTTCCCGTAACTAGCAAAAGGGATGCTCAGTGCTTTTGCCTTTCATTTTTTCTTAATGCATAATTTATGTATGGCCCATTTATTAATAACCATGAAGTGTTATACCTGGAAATCTGTTCACAAAAGAACAGAATATATAGAATCAAAATGAACATTTCATAAGGCCGATATTATTTTTACATTAAAAAAAAACTTGCCCTGGTTAATTCTTGTTGAGAATGTTGGATAAAATCCAACAGATATTACTCAATTATTAATATAACCATATTTATCAAATTAAACAAGAATTTTAACTATATCCTGATTACTGATAAATCTCAAGAGAGATAAAACATTTTTATAATGACATATTCTACCTAGAAGGGAAAATATTTCAACAAAGCACCATTTCTGTGAGTTCCTTCAAGGCAGAGAAACTTTATTATTCACCTTGCATGTATTTCCCTTGCCTAACATAAATGGCATATTATATTTTAATGATAATAAAATCTACAAGAGCTAATATTTAAATAATTAATATTTCTGAAGCGACAATCTTATAAGCTAGGTATTATTGTCATTTCATGTTATCAATGAAGAGAGATTAAATATTTTGCCCAGTGTCACTCAGCTGATGAGAGGAAGAGCCTGGGATTTGAACTCAAGCATCTAACTCTAGAACCTACCTTCTTTTATTTATTTATTTATTTATTTATTTATTTATTTATTTATTTGGGGCTGCGTTAGGTCTTAGTTGCAACATGCAGGATCTTTCGTTGTGGCACACGGGTTTCTCTCTAGTTGTGGTACATGGGCTCTCTAGTTGTGGTGCCTGCACTCAGTTGTCCCGCGGCAGGTGGGATTTTAGTTCCCCGACCAGAGATCAAACCCGTGTTCCCTGCATTGGAAGGCAGATTCTCAACCACTGGACTGCCAGGGAAGTCCCTAGAACCTACCTTCTTAATCATTACTTTTATTAAGTTCCATGACCTGTTTAGAGTAGACATTCAAAAATGCATTTAAATTAAATTGAAATCCTGACAGATTTGGTCTTTTTGTTGTAAACTATTAAGAAGACTTAAACTTCTGAATAAATATCTGGGTTAAAAAAGTAAAACATATAGTTCATTGAATAATTCTATGCATTCCAAATATTCTAGGCCTTGTAGAAGTCTAAAGCTGAAAAGGATTTTAGCAATCATTCTAGTCCAATTTTCAGATGTGAACTCAATCCCGTATGGGTCCAAAGAGGTGTCTCAGGTTACTGAAAGCCATACAGTAGGCCAAATTTCCTAATTTACAGGCAAGAATATTTGAACTACACCTACTGTTTTTATTTTTGTTCATGTATTTATTTGCAAATGAATTGCTCATACCTAGATTGTTAGTTTTACATAGTATGGCAGACAGACTCTTAAAGTGTCTCCTATCACCCCTACCTCCTGATGTCCATGGCCTTGTGTGACTTCCTTTCCTTGAGTATGGATAAGACATGTGACTTGCTTTTAACCAATAAAATACAACAAAGGCAAAGGAATATACATAATTGCATGTATGTGATTATGCTCGTAAGATCATAGCTCCCATTTAGCAGGAATCTCTCTTGCTCTTGCTGACTTTGATGAAGCAAGCAGTGATGTTGGGAGACTCATGTGGTAAGAAACTAGGAGTAGCTTCTAGGAACTGAGAGGAGCTTGCAGCCAATAGCCTGACAGCCAGCAAGAAAATGAGGCCCTCAGTCCCACAACCACAAGGAAAGGAATTATGGCCGTGACAGAACCTAAGTGAATTTGCAAATGGATTCTTCCCTGGTTGAGTATTCAGATGAGAACCCAATCCTGAAGGAAGCCTTGACCTCAGTCTTTCAGAGAACACAGCTAATCTGTGTTCAGGCTCCTGATCCACAGAAATTTTTAGATAAAAAAATGTCTGTTGTTTTAAGCCACTACTTAAAGGTAATTTCTTATACAACAATAAAAAACTAGTATATGTAGTCATCCTTATTATGACAAGAATCTGACACTGAATTTAGACTAAATAATGTTTAGCTAGGCAAGGTTTAGTTACTTTTAATGTAATAGGAGGACCCCAATAAATATCTGTTAAATGAAAGAATGATATAATAACTTTAGTATAACATTAACAAGGAAGAAGTGACATCTGATCATGGTATTACTATGATTATAACTTTAAAACAATGTTTATTGCCTGATAATACCACTTATTCTTTTATCTGTGTGTACATAGAGATGGAGTTGCAGTCAAAAATAGCTTTGGTTTGAAGCTCAAACTTAGAAAGGAAAAAATGACTTAGCCTCTAGAAATTTTCTAATGTGACTTCTCTACATATGTGGTATGTACGATGCTATTATAGGTTCTCGTGTTACTTCAGGATAAGTGTTATAAAGAATTCATCAGTGTGGCTTTTAAACAATCATTTCTATGTTTAAGTTCATTAAAAGAACTGCTTTTGACTACATTCTCCTTTGCAAAAACTCTAAATCACACTTAAATGGACATTTACTTTATCCCTGTTATTCAGGCATTCTATAATGCTTAGTAAAAAGTCTTCAAAAACCAGCTAGCTTTAAAAAAATAAAAATAGAATTACCATATGACCCAGCAATCCCACTACTGGGCATATACCGAGAGAAAACCATAATTCAAAAAGACACATGCACCCCAATGTTCATTGCAGCACTATTTGCAATAGCCAAGTCATGGAAGCAACCTAAGTGTCCATTGACAGATGAATGGATAAAGAAGATGTGGTACATATATACAATGGAATATTACTCAGCCATAAAAAGGAACAAAATTGGGTCATTTGTAGAGACATGGATGGAGCTAGCGACTGTCATACAGAGCGAAATCAGCAAGAAAAACAAATATCATATATTAATGCATATATGTGGAACCTAGAAAAATAGTACAGATGAACCGGTTTGCAGGGCAGAAATAGAGACACAGATATAGAGAACAAACATATGGACACCAAGGGGGGAAAGTGGTGGTGGGTGGGGGTGGTGGGATGAATTGGGAGATTGGGATTGACATATATACACTAATATGTATAAAATAGATAACTAATAAGAAACTGCTGTATAAAAAAATAAATAAAATTCAAAAAAACTAGCTATGAAAAACACATATGTAGAGTTGAGTGCTTATAAAACTGCTCACCTATTTTTTAAATGTGACTGTGTAAAATTAAGATATAATGGAACCATTTCTACAGTTACTATTTGGCGTTGACTATAACATTACTAGGAATATAGGCAAATGAAGTTAAATACAGTAGCCATTAAAACAGTCTTGAATTTAAAAAGCCTTCATTTTGTACACATAAAATAAATTGTTTTGTTTTCAGACACATAACATTCTGGTGTCATGGCTAATAAGAAAACAAATCTTACCTATATTAAGAAAATTTAAAATCGTCCACTTTGCTTCATTTTACATATGAAGATATTGAAGTTCAGAGAGAGACCAAAAAGAAAGTTATCAGTGACAGAATAGCACTGGAAATCTCTTTCCCTGAAACTAACTAATGAACAAAGACCACTAATTTTTTGTACATTTATCAAAATTATTAACCAAAACAGTCAAGTAGAATATACCAATTATATGTTCCTGTCTTATCTTAGAATACAAGGACCTAAATATAGAAACCTTAGTTTCTATATATAGATTTATGCTTTCAGATGCATTCTAGATACCAAAGAAGGCTAATACAAGTGAATTTGAAGCAAAAATTTCCCAAAAGAAAGGAAAGAATCTTAAGAAATCATGGCTGTGGAGGAATAGGAATATCATGTCAACACACTGAATAATTTTTGAAAAGAGATAGAATATTAATTCATTGATAAAGGGTGGGATTCACTGTGTTTCTTGAATCTGAATCATTGCTTTCTGTACTTCTGAAAGCATATAGTTACCATTCATTGTTCTAAACACATATAATGAAAGCCAGAATATGAAGAATGAAATTTGGAAAAATATTAGAAATTCAAAAATTAAAAACTAATTATAGACTATTGATAACACATGAAAGAGTTCAGAATTCACTTCTGAAGATTATAAATTATATATCGATTTAGCAAATTACAATCTTTCTCAAAGTTATGTGTTATATATTAGATGAAAAAGTAGAGCAACCATGATAACTTAAAAATAATTTTAGAAAGTCCAAAATAACCAAGCATTGCCAACCTTTTATGTATATTCACATTTAAAATTGAAAATCTGTACATTTTAGGTTTTTTTTTTTACCTAGTCCAAAATGCAATATTGTATTTTTCTTATTCCATTTAGAGGCAGAAGAGTAAAAGTGGATAGAAAAAAGAATATGATTTTTAACATAATTTTAGAATACAAAAGCAATTGGGAAAACTGAAAATATTTCACTCTTACGAACAGTACTTTAAAAGAAGATCTCCTGAAAAAAACCTGTTTCAGAGGTAACAGTGGGACATAAGTTAAAATAGGAAAATTTTTGAATTGAAGAACTTACTGGCTTTACCAACTTTTATTGGTTGGAGTGTGTGAACTTTGGAACTCTTTTTAGGACTGCATGATTTTCATATTCAGTATGCCTGCATGCATATAAATGTATAGATAATTGCTATGCCTTGTATCGAGGATATGAACTGTGTAAAATTACTGTAGGAAGTTGTAAATGATGTATGAAATGAGAAATCTTTGCCCACTGGCAGTACATAGATAGAACAGAGATAGTGACGCGCAATCTCTTCTCTGTCATTTGTCATAGTACTCATCTTATAAAAGGCAGAACATATCAATAAACCTGAGTGTCAAATATGCATGCTAAACAATATATTGAATTTTCCTCTTTTAGGTCTTACCTCTTTCTTGAAAACCAGTTTACAAAAACCTCTGAGCCCAAGGGAAATGTAAGGAACTTATACATTAATGATTTCAATTATCCGTCCCAAAACATTAAATGCCAAATTTCTAAATAGCACTGTGTGAATGTACCTTTATCCTTATACTCAGTGTTGCTGAATTTCTAGACTTGCCATCCAAAGTAAAGCTTTTTGTGAGGACATATAGAGAGGCTTTATCTACAATATTTAACATACAACCGTTTAGAGACATCTAAGAGTAGTACTGATATTTTCATCTTGCCTCCCGATGCTTGAAAGACTTCAGATTTCACTCCATTGTTGACTAGCAGAAGCAAATAGAAGCAACACCTTTCTACTAAATTAGTTTTAATATAAAATTCTCATGGCTGACTTCTCAATCCCACTGACGAATCCCCAAATCAAATATTTAATCAAATAATTGTGGCAATTAAACTTATGCAGGTCCAATGCCATCTTGTCACAAAATATACTTGTACCAGGAAAACAGAAATTAAAAAAAAAAAACCTTTACAAGTTGTCACATACTTTTATTGATAGATTACAGAATTTAAGTCTAGAAATTAAAATAAACAACAAATGATTCAAGACTCTACCTATATACTATTTTAGAACCAACAAGATCAAGTAAGCTCAAAAAAGCACATGAAAGCAAAAGCTAAACTATCCTTTTTGTCTTCAAGAAGTTGACAGCTTGCTAATGTAGAGCTCTAAGTATGAGGTGTTTTTCAATGACACCTGAATTTTATTTTTTATGAACACAGAAACACAGAGGGAAATTTAAATATTTATGCAATTGCATCTTCCTCAAATATGAATATGTTCCTTCATGTGCCACTTATGGTTTTGTTAAAAAAGAAAGAAAGAAAGAAAGAATATGCTAAGGCATTCGACTCTTTTTTTTACAGTATGTTATTGATAATTCTTTCTGAAAATTGTAAAACAAATATTTCCTTACCAAGAGTTCATCCCTTCTTGGAATCACAACTGATTTTTCTTTTGCCTGATAGAGTTAGAAGTGAAATATCTGATTTTATTTCCCATCAGCAGACCTCAGAGATTAATGTATTTCATTTTGCATATGAGTCACATAAAAATGATGGTATCATTGTGTCGCTGTGAATAATGTCAAAGGGCATAAGACAAAACAGTATCTACATTTGGCTTATTTTCTAAGTAGAATGTAAATATTGTCTTATACAAACACATAAAGAGCAGAAATTTAAAATGCTCAATCTCAAAAAGACCTTTCAAGTATTGATCCACTATTTAGATTATATCTAGAACCCATGCATTTTCACCACCATCTTTAAGGTTAATATACTTATTATACTAATATTGTTAGTTTCGTGCTCTCTTTCTTCTTCCTTCCATTACACTTGTCCCATTTTAGTTGGTGGTGCTTCTGTCACTCAGCTGCTACTACCTATTCAGCTACCTGTCCAAGACCCCGTTCTTGTTACTCTCATTAGCTTACAGAAAATTTCTCAGTGTCTCTTTTCTCCTTTTTACCTTCTTTCTAAGTATCAATACACAATAAAACCTTGGAGCAAGCATATTAGCAACTGACTGTTCTCCAATTCCTCTCTCAGGATATTTTCATTTTACATTGTTTACGTGATCAAAAACACAAAAGCTGGGAAAATTTGGAGGGCACCACGTGGTGGACAATTAAGGAAACACCTGCTCATGTCCATATGTCAGGTCATTATCCCCATCATCTACACGGAGATGCTGTCGAAGAGCATCAGCAGCTACATAGTTTGTTTCCCAGGACAAACCAACCATCGCCACTGTACCCACACGCAACCAATACCACAACAACACTGGGATTAATTTACATGAGGAAAATAGGAAAAAGTCTGGAAGACAAGGAAAAACAGGGCCCATTTCTGATACTGATCAGATTCTCTGGATTAAAATGATCAGTCCAGTATGATTCTATTTGCTCTTAGGTAGGGCTAATTTTTCCAAAATAGTTGTAGGAGTTGTATCATTGGATTATACATTTTCATTTCTCTTCATGTGTATATAATAATGTCAAAAATGGCATAGGACTTTATACAATTTATAACACAACCACATGGCTCTCTAGATCAGACATCTCCCCTATTAGGAAATACTCACATGAACTTCAATTGACACAACCCATTTGAAACATTTAAACCCACACGGTGAGGATGAGACTTGAATATAAGTCAAAATGCCCCATAATTTGTCCTTAACCAAAAATTCCATCAACAATAATTGTCTCAGTAAAAAGACCACTTAGGGGCTTCCCTGGTGGCACAGTGGTTGAGAGTCTGCCTGCCGATGCAGGGGACACGGGTTTGTGCCCCGGTCTGGGAAGATCCAACATGCCACGAAGCGGCTGGGCCCGTGAGCCATGGCCACTGAGCCTGTGCGTCCGGAGCCTGTGCTCTGCAACGGGAGAGGCCACAACAGTAAGAGGCCGGCGTACCGCAAAAAAACCCAAAAACAAACAAACAAAAAAAACCCACTTTAATTAAACCAATTTTATTATAAGCCTGAAGTTGCTGCTTATTTACCTAAGCCAGACACCCTCTACAGGAAGCCCTGTCCTACAGGTAGAATTCTTTAAGTAACAGCTCCCTCCTTCTCACTTTCTCTTAGTTTTGTCCATACCTTATAAATAAATTCTTCAATAAATCTCATCAATTATCGCATTGAATGTGCCATCTATTTCCTGATAGATCAAATCTGCAACTCTGTGGCAGAATTCACAGTCTTTTCTACATGTTGTTTTGTTGAATCTTATGAATAAGTATACTGATAATGTAATCCATATTTTACACATAAAGAAACAAAGACTCAGAAGGTTTAATAAACTTTCCCAGACACTCAGCTAATATCTAAAATAGCCAGAACTTAAATTATGGTCTCTTACTCAAGGTCTAGTATTCTTTTTCCTGCTGTTCAGTTTTCTCCTACTCCCTCCTAAATGGCTTGCCCTTGGTAACATCCATCTATGGTTACTATTGAGGGCCTACAGCCCATTGTAATGTATTGACACTGTACCCAGCTAAATTCATAGGTATATAGGAACAACAGGCATGCATCTAACTAGTTGTCATTTTGGCCAAGAATATCTAACTATTGAGCACTAGTAAGGGGTCACATTTTTCACTGTTAGTATCAACACTGAATTTAAGGGCTGTCTCCTTATGGGTCTTTGAAAGCTTTAGAAATAGAATTCCTTTGCTTATCCTTGACAATACGTTAAATAAAATGATGGCAAATGGATAGACAGACAAGACAAGACAAGATAGAAGACTATTAATAGATCTGGGGGGTTGGGGGTGGGGAAGAGACACCTGACTTAGATCCAGGTGCTGACCATGGAGAGAACACCAGTTCATTTAAAGCTCACTGAGTCAGTCAGTTGGCAATGCCAGCAGGTAGAATCTCATGATGGAACACAGGTTCTGGAGTTCCACGGAGCTATACAGATCACCTGAAAACATGTCCACGTACAGCAAAATTGCAAGTTCTGAAGGATATGGGAAAAAATAGTACTAGTAAAAATTAGGTGGGAATCCAGAATAATATGTACTTTTCATATTTGTTTGGGGGAGTAATTAAAATAAAATATATAAAATATGCAACCCAGAACTTGGTGCAAAATGTATGGGTGGTATAATGAAAGCTATGGAGAAAGATGCTGACAACCATGGCTCTGATAAGATGGTCTCAAGATGTGAGTTGGAACTAAGATATAGGGCAGTGGATATCAGAGATCTTAACTGGAATAAAAAGAAAACTGGGAATCAGGCATGAACTGATATCATGGGTCAAATATAAGCACCTACCCTACAAACACTTGGGCTCATACAAAATTGCAACAGAAAAATGATGCCTGCTACCAACACTTCCACAGACCTCTCTCCACAGGCACTCTGGTTTCCTCTGTTATCCAAGCTTCTAAACTTATGATACAGATTAGATCTATTTTTCCCACAACCAACCTGCAACCCAGAATTACTGTTCCTTTCTTATCAACATCCTTATTCTGAAATTTCAGGTATTAGGAAATCTGATGTCACAATCGTTCATGAGATAAGGACTTTTAGGGTTAATGTCTTCTCCTCAAGATGTTTGTTAACCTAAGTAATCTTCAATTGGCTAAATATTTTAATGTTTTCAGGAACTACTCCCATGAGTCCTGGAACATTCATTGGTAACCATTAGCAGCACAGAGAAGGTGAGTTTTGTTAGGTTTGGGGTGTTGCTTCCCAGAGCCTTTTGAGGGAAAAGACAAAGATACAGAAGTTTTGGGGATTGTGTCTCCATTTATGCCTCTGCAGGAATTATTAGTTGCTCTTGCTACAAGGAGTCAGAAAATTCAATTGAGTTCAAATAAATAATTAAATTCTTCATAATTATTCAATTTTCTAAATTAATTTGTACATTTAATATAATTCTCAACCTTAAATAACCTGAAATAGATTTTTTTCTTGGAGCGTGGCAGAAATTGGTAGTAAGATTAATCTAGGAAAGTAAAGAGGCAAGAATATTTTAAAATGTACAAAAAAGAAATGTGTTACAAACATAAACTATTACAATTCATTAAGATTAAAGCAAGGTTAATTAAAATATGTATTTGAGACAGATGTACAAACTTCTATACATGTGTACAAACTAAAAAAAATAGATTCAATACTAATATACTATACATACATATTCATATATACCTATTCTATACATATCTATGTATTCATATGTATGTGAGTATATATAATTAAAGGAAGTATCATTAAAAATGTAAATAGTGGTGTTGGGACCATTTATTAGCATTCCAAAAAACTGTAGGTCAATACAACAAACAATACTCTATAAATGCTAATTTTAAATGTTCAGTTAAAAACTACAGGGAACTAGCCAAACAATAGCAAAATCACCAAAAATAATTTAATATTTATAAAATTCTGGAGGACTAAAACCTTTTAAAATGTGAGATTATAAGTAAAGTCACAACAGAAAATATTTAAAAATTTGGTCATTTAAAACTACTGACATGTACTCACTGCTAGATTTAAAACAGATAACCAACAAGGACCTACTGTATAGCACAGGGAATGTTGCTCAATATTCTGTAATAACCTAAGTGGGAAAAGAATTTGAAAAAGAATAGATACATATACATGTATAACTGAATCACTTTGCTGTACACCTGAAACTAATACAACATTGTTAATCAACTATGCGCCAATATTAAATAAAATTTTTTTAAAAATAAAAATAAATAAAACTGCTGAAGAGTAAACAATATAAAATTTAAAAAATGCAGCCAAAGGGGAATATTTGCAGCAAATGTTAATGTAAAATAAAGCATTCTTAAAAAGGGAAAAAGAAACTAGAACTATGGACAAAGGACATTATATGTAATTCAGACAAAAGGAAATACCTTTTAGAAATTAGAAATCAGAAAAAGAAGGGAAAAGGGAAAGGGAAAAGGGAATAAGAAACTAGAACTATGGACAAAGGACATTATATGTAATTCAGACAAAAGGAAATACCTTTTAGAAATTAGAAATCAGAGAAAAATAATCATCATATATTCTAATCAAAAAATGCAAATAGCAATGAGATATTTTTACTTATTAAAGGAGGCAAATTTTTTTCTTTTATTTTGACTGACTGTTAGTATCACTAATATTCTTGGTGCCTGTTTAAGTTGATAAAAGTCATCCAGAAAAAAACTAGAAATATCTTTCAAAACTATAAATTATTTACTTTTGATTGAAAATCAGATCACTTGAAACTTTAGGCATATAGATGTTGTCTGATTCTAAAAAAAAAAAGTCTTTAGAGAAAAACTTTATAAAAGCAAAGAATAAAAAGAAAAATCATTAGTAATTAACTATAACCCCACATACAAAATTTACCACATGTAAAAGTTTGGTAAAATTTCCTTGATAGTTTCGTATGTATACAAAATTGAGCTCAATCTATAAACATGATTGAGCTTTTAATATATAAATGTGTGCATATAATTCAGTTTTTGCTTTACTTTTTCACTGTAAAATCCTTAAAGAGTGTTGGCAAGAGTCATTTTAATGTTGTATAGTCCTCTATTGCACATCTATGTCATGATTTATTCCCTCATTTCTTTATTATTGGACATTGAGGCAATCTTCAAATTTCTAAATAATAATGTCAATGATAGAAAAAGTTCAGAAACAATCTAAAAGTTTAATGTATGAAGAGTTAAAATATAATACATCTAGCCATAAAAAATAATAAATCTACAATATGATGGAAATATGTTTATGATATGATGTCTATGCATCAAATTGCAATGTGGAAGTTAGCCCTTCTAAGAAACTGTGCCTGCCTCATTACATTGTACCAGTACTAAATGTTCATCTCACTCCCATTTAATAGGTAGGAATTCTAGTCTTGTTTGTACTCTGCACCTCCAGTTCTACAATGCCTCTTCTTCAGGCACCCTGTGAGCACCCAAGATATATTAGTTATATGACTGAGTAAATCTCTAATGAAAAGACTAAAGATTAACAAAGCTTTGCTCATGTTGTTTATCTCTTTTTCTGCCAGTTAGTTGTTTTCCTTTCTCTTGTTGGCATGTAGGCATTCTTTACTCTTGGGCTTTTGGGTTAAGAGCAAATGATTTCCAAAAGATTTGGAATATATATCACTTCAATTCTATCATGAGGTTACATTGAGAGAGCAACAGTCCAGGTGAGGAAATCAGCATTAGAGATGTATTTGGTTCCCACTTGTCTTGGCACACAGAATATCAGAGTTAAGCTCAGGAACTAGATTTCCATCTGATGACACCTGTGATAATAGATGGCAGTCAGACATGCTTTTAACGTTAATACCAAATTAGAATAGAAAATAATGCCTATCTTTCTTGGAAAAAAAAGAGAAAATTTACCAAATACATCTTATAGACGCTGAAAAGTGGGTTTAATTTCAACAATCTAATGTTGAGAAATGTTTTTGTCTCTAGCAGTTAGAAAATTCTAGGTCATCTAATTCATTTCATTCATGAATGAAATATGGTAAAAAATTTAGGAATGCTCAATCTCTGTCCTTTTGTCTGTTTTGTCTACGTGTCCAGAAAGATGGGTATACCGTGCTTCAAACACCTACACTTTTGGTGCCCAGATCATCCTTAACATCCTGGCTTATTTGGACTGTGCATACAGTCCAACAGAGCATCTCTACTTTGCTTGTAACTGTCAACAGAAAGGGTGCCTTGTGGTCACACACGAGGGCACAAGTCACCCAAGTCAAAGGACAGGAAGAGATGGGATATTTGTTATTCCTGTCAGTGATAAAGGGAAAGAGCTTTGCCTTTCTTCCTCAAAAGTTATGTATGGCACTGCCCAGCAGACTTTGAAAGAAAGCAGAAAACTTAAAAATGAAGGAATGTGGAAAACATCATAAATATTACTACTTCTGTTGAAGAAATTTTGCTATTTATAATGACTTCACTGTTTACATGACTGTGTAACAGAAGCCTTGTCTGCCAGTTTATGCATGCACGTAACTATTCCTTCAGGGAAATAGATTCTTCACTTAAGAGTGAGAGAGGAAAACACTATTTCTTTTCCTACAAACATGGCAATGAAAGCCGGATTAAAAGACGAGTTTTTAAAATTTTGTTTTCTCAGTTTATGAACACACACGCACGTGCACACACACACACACACACGCACGTGCATACATACACAATAGTGACAGATGTAGAGCTTTAGAACGTTTGAAAAAACATGGCATTCTCGGTAGCCCACAACATACATTAAATTCTGACTTTACACTCTTAAATTAGTCTCATGGAATTAATATTTACCTTAATGCTCTTACATCATAATTTTGGTCATTAAACATGCCATCGAGCTTCAAGTTTTTAAAATATAGAGACAGTAACCCATCCATCATTGTAGCCACAGCACAGTTCAAAAATGTGAATCCCAAATGTAAAATAGATAGATAGTGGGAAGCAGCTGCATAACACAGGGATATCAGCTCGGTGCTTTGTGTCCACCTAGAGGGATGGGATGCGGGGGTGGATAGGGAGGGTGGGAGGGAGATGCAAGAGGGAAGGGATATGGGGATATATGTATACGTATAGCTGATTCACTTTGTTATACAGCAGAAACACACCATTGTAAGCAATTATACTCCAATAAAGATGTTTAAAAAAAAAATGTGAATCCCATGCCAACTACGAAAGGAAAATTCTACTTAATTTAAAATTTTTATAGGTTATTTCTACCACATATAAGACCAAATTATTCAAGTTTCATGTTTTGAACTCAACAAGTTTATAGAACCATAATATTCTGAATTACAACTCTGTTTTTAAAGAGTTTCCTCTTGGATTTGAGTCTGCTTTGATTCTTAAGAGAATCCTCAAAAGAAAACAAGTTTTTGATTTGAAAGATCACTCATTTGTGTCACATACCAAAACCAGAAATTTTCAAATAGCAAACCAATATATACTTACAGCCATCAAAATATCCTATATATTAATAGGGACAGGTAAAGTTTACTGAGTACTTACACAATGCCAGGCTCTGTGCTATTCCACAGAATATTTAAAAACCATCTCTTGAGGCATCTCTCCCTGTTATTATAATACCCACTTTATAGAAAAGGCAAACTAGGTCTGAAGAGGTTAATAACTGGTCTAGGATCACAACACCATATTAACTAGAGCTAGAATTCTAACCCTCTCTTCACTGATTCCAATGCTTCCGCTCTTATGTACTTCGCTCTATTGTTTGCTGAATAATAATTGTGCACCTCTGACATTCCCTGTCTCCAACATTATAGGTGCCAGCACCCTGTATTTGCCTATATCCTCATCCTCATGGTTGCCTAAGGGGGGAAAAAAGTAATCTTTAACAAACCTGAATAACCAATGTTGAGATCAAAGGCCTGTGGTCCTTTTAAATCATATTTTAATCAAAGCAAATATGTATTTTCTTGCTTAACACATATTGAGCACCTACTGTTTACAAAGCATCCTGTACACATAAGTAAATGTTATAATTTTTAATGAAGCAAAATATATATATTACCTCAACAGACTATACACCTGTAATAGGATTTGGTGTGATGGGTATCACCAATTTTCACATCATCTGCAACTCATGAGTAAATAAAACAAGTAATTTTTAGTGAATGTCTTTTTGAACAAAAGTGAATGCAGAAGAAATAATGAAAGCAATCATTGATGAGAATATAGAAAGTTAAGCACTAAATCCTATCTAAGGAGTAAAAAACAATAAATTCTCCCACTGAACCATAGGTTTATACTTGATCTCATACAATAGCATGTAAATGCAACAACTAGAACCAAAGAATACAGTTGTGGAAACCATCAATAACTCCTATTAATGTTACAGAAACACGTAATTGAAAACAGATCCACTCACATGGAATACTTGGATTTTACTAAATTTGTGCATCTTCTATAAACCCATCAGTAAAGTCACACCACTGAGAATAGTTGGGGTCTGGACATCAAACCACCAAAGAAGCCTAGAAGATTAAAGCTGCCACATTGAACATTCTGACATCTGTACCCTAGGATGTATTAATACATCTAACTCTGATATGTTTACTCTGTTTACCCTAGGACAAAATAGCTAGAAAAAGTCAGCAGACCTTGGCCAAGGATTCTTTCTCCTTATTTCTTAGCTAGGAGAAAAGATGGAAGAGCTGTTTCTCCTCCATTGATACAGACTACATTTTTACTTTCTTGGATTCAAAGACCGGTTTTTACTAAGCGACTACTAGGGAGGCAGCATAACAGTGCTCAGGGGAAGGCTGAGTCCCATGTCTAGTACTTAAGTGCTCTATCAACTTGCGCAAGTTATTTCACCTCTCTGCTTTAATTTCCTTCATCTGCAAAGTGGGGATAATAACAGTATCTACCTCAGTGGGGACTTGAATGGATGAATGTGACAATGTAAGTAAAGCCCTTATCCCACTGTGAACACGCAATTAACATTCACCTCACTTCCCAACCATCATCAATGACGAAAATGGTGGCTACGAGCCTCATTGTACCTGTTTCCTATAAGAATCCACCAGCCTTTCTGTTCTGACTCCCCTCCCACGGCAGTCTCCTAGTAAGTGAACTGTTTTATTCCATGGCGAACATTCCAACTAAGCCCCTTCTCTGTGACCCCCCAAGGAAAGGGAGAATAAGGCTAGACCCGGAAAGGTATCCTGATGCCCGCTGAGGACATTATGCTAAGTGAAATAAGGCAGTCACAGAAAGACAAATACTGAATGATTCCACTTATGTGAAATATCTAAATGGTCAAATTCATAAAAACAGAGAGTAAAATGGTTGCAGGGGCTTTGGGAACATGGACATAAGGAGTTAGGTAAAAAGTTTCAGTTAGGGCTTCCCCGGTGGTGCAGTGGTTGAGAGTCGGCCTGCCGATGCAGGGGACATGGGTTTATGACCCGGTCCGGGAAGATCCCACATGCCGCGGAGCGGCTGGGCCCGTGAGCCATGGCCGCTGAGCCTGCGTGTCTGGAGCCTGTGCTCCGCAACGGGAGAAAGTTTCAGCTATATAAGATGAAAAAATTCTAGAGATTGGCTGTACAGTCTTGCACCTATAGTTGAATACTGTACACTTAAAATTTTGATAAGAGGGTAAATCTCATGTTAAGTGTTTTTTACCATAAAAAAAAAGGTATCCTGAGATGCTGAGCTGTGCTAAAGAGGTTAGGCCAATAACAAAAATATGTGCTTTCTATATATTCCATTTGTTTTTGCTAAATCCCTAAGAAAAGAGACCCAAAAGATACTTTCAAAACTTACATTACAGTTAGACGTTATCTGACACTTTGTGCCAGATTCTCCCAATCTGTCAGCTGCTGTCTGTTAGAGAAATTTTATGCCCGGAAGCAGTTGGGGCACATAATAATTCATAAGTGTGACTTCCAGGAACACCCACTTCACACAATACCAGCATTAAGCATCCAAACCCCTCAGCTGTAAAATACAAGGAGAATGGCACCAATAGAATGAGGATTTTAAAAGGACTGTGGTTTCAACAATTTCAAAGCTTTTAATCACGTAACACTTCGTGTTTTCCCAAACATTAATTTCTCAGATTAAGTAGGAGCATCTAAATTGGTATTGTGAGACCTGAAGAAAAAATTGTGTTTCTTCTAAATTGAAATAGTGACACTATCGACTATTATAAAAATAAAAAGGGATGGCGAGGAATAAAGTTCTCAGGAATTGGAAATGCATAGCAGAATGATTACAAGTGTGTGTCATGCATTCTGTCATTTCTAATCATACACAGATAAGACTTCCCGTAGGGAAAAAAAAGTCTATGAGCATATATGTGCACAATTTCATTCCTGAATTAGGCAGGGAGTATCTTCACTGGCCTCACAAAATAAGGGAGAAACAGCTATAGCCTTCAAACGAAGACCATGTCGGTTAAACACTTGAAACAGGAATGAGTCAGGGAGTGATGGCTTTTAAGTTGACAGTTGAAGCTCAGTCTTTTCTTTATCCTTGAATAATAACATAAATGTGAAAAACACAAAACCTTAAAGACTTTAAACCTCTTAATTAATATGCAGATATACTGTGAAATTTTTCAGAATTCTTCATATTACTGGAGTTTTTCGTTTTTCACTATTGATATTAGGGAATGTATTTCTTAACTGACATGATTTCTTTACTGAATATTAATTTCTAAGGTATTTAGAAAATAGAAATAGGTAAGTAAAATATTTTTAACCTCAGATCTGAAAGAAAATTCTTGCAAATACAGTATCAGCATTCTCGATATATTTTAAAATAGATATGTACATTTATCTAGCTATCAAGCACTTAATAAATGATGACTACTCAAGGCAATTTGCAAACTATGGTTTCATCAAGATACATGTCAGTGTAAATCAGGGACCTTCAGTTCACCGTTTTTCTGAACAAGTATGCCATCATCTTTGCTAGCTCTGTTTCCGGTTTCCATGAGGCCATCATAAATCTACCACACTGCACGGTCTCCTCAGAACACAGTCACAGATTCAAATGCTTGAAAGTATAGTGAACTATACCTTCAACGAGTCTATATCAGAGTTAGTAATCTCCTTCACCTGTGGGGCATATTTCAACAAAATTGTCAGAGAAATGCACCCATCGCGCTTAAAATCTATCCATTATTATCACACTTTATGGAAAACTACCTTTTCTGTCAGCCTAGAAACATGAAATAGGAATGGACACTCCTTTTAATGTCTGCACATAAATGGTTTGTATACAATGTCTACTAAATTAGCCAGGGTGGACTTTGGTGGATTGAATGCAAACATAGATTCAACTGGTATAAAACATTTTTCTCAATTTGTCACTGCTGATATTTAATTTGCTTTGATCTAAAACTGCTAACGTTATCCAAGTGGAAGGAACAACTAAGATTCATTATTTTAGATTTATTTCTAATACTGAAGGTGTCTGCTAAAAAAAAGTAAAATAAAATGTATGAAATTATTGAATTTTCATCCTTCAAACTTAAAATGGTATATTAAAATCAGAAAACTGTTTAAACCTTTCCCTTTTCTGGAATTACAGTTTATAGTTTTGTATTTATTGAATGCATTCATAGGCTCCCTGAGGATGTGAAATGTATGGAAATATATGTGCATTACTAAAGAAAGAACTAAATTTATTCTTTCCCCACATCATGCTCTTCTTTGCAGTGGAGGTTTTTAATTCAATACAGAGCTAGAATGAGATGGAGCCAATTTCCTGGTCTATATGTGTGACAAATGCTAAAAGTGGCACAAGATTAACAAATTAGTTGAAGTATAGATCTTAAAAGATTTTTTTCTGTGTCTCTAAATCAAAATTCATATTTTATTTGAAACGAAACCTTCTTTAGAATTCAAGAATGACCAAGGACCTTTTATTTCTCTGTATTTAAGATGAAAAGAGAGGATTTGTGACAACATACTTGCAATTTTTTTAAAAGCAAATTTTATTTGTAGGAAAGCTTACAAAGATTATATATTTGGAATATGAAATTATTTTAATTGGAATCCAGTGACTTGGGTTAATAATTCCAATGTGTGATTTGGTAAAAAAAATTAAAAGTTTTTTTTTCAAAATAAAGAGTTATTCCTAAAATAAAAGCATAAAATGAATATCAGGGGTAAAATTTATTTATTTCTGTATTTTTATGAGTAAAAATAATGTTTACAATGTTAGGTCCCAGATAAATTTGCTTTGATTTTAAACTTGCTTTTCTAGTAACATTTCTTATATTTAATTTTAAGTGAAAACTATCAAAGCTTGGCTGTTTTACCTAACTTCAGAATTATGTGTTGATATATATCTAACACCAAACAATAAAAACATCTGAGACAATAAAAGCATGGAACAGTTGTGGAATTCTTTAATTTAAGAGAAAATGGCTATGTTTGATAATCACGTGTCCATGAATAGATTTCTCCTCTTTGTCGAGAAACTTATATTTTGCAAATTTTTTTTTCTTAAAGGAACCAACGTATGATGTGTAAGGGATTTTTAAAAAGGTATTCTGAAATAGGTGTTTTGGATTTAGCTCACTCATTCAGGTTGGAAGCTTGTCACGTAGCCCACCTGTTTTGCTTGGGCTTAAATTATGTAAAAATACAGCATCTTAAAGCAAGCACAGTCTTACTTGTTGTACCCAAACACTATAACATGCTTAAAATTCAAGAAGAGTTCTGTGCAGGTTGTATGTCTCAGTCACCCAATCTCCTTCCACATATCTGTTCATGTTGACAGACTATGTCATAATACATCAACAGAAAGATCAGCACAGAAGAACAAAATTTCATCGCCTGACAGCAAGAGGAAAACTGATTTTCAGTATTAAATTAGTACAAATATACCATTACCTCACTTCCAATAAGTCTACTACCTTTAAAAAATAAGGCGTCTGCTATAATCACAAGTATATGCAAAGGCAATTAGGTTCGTTTATTTCTTTGGTATCACCCTTTGACTGACAGCCTATTTTCATTTATCTTTTACAAGTTATTTTATTTGTTGTATCTTGGAAACAACTTAGAAAATTTAAAAAAAATACAATTTCTTCCTGAGACATGAAATATTACATATGTAAAAATATATATCTGCCAAATGTTTGGAAGACAATCTCTCCTAGACTAATCATGAGCAGAAACCTTCTGACCATTGAAATGGAAATGGGTATTTAAGCTTCTGAGAAAAGTTCGGTACCTTTTTCATATAGCATCTTGCTCTGTTTGGATTTCAGGATAAATTTACCAATACCTGTAATCAATAATGTCTTTTACAGCCTAGGACATCATCTGCCACTTAGGCTTTTAATTTTGCCCCTGTTTGAACACCCTGCAACATATGCACTTCTCTTTTGTCTATTATCCTAGAGTTGTGCTATTCCCAAATATTGACATCATCTACTTTTATCAGCATTAACTGCTCTGAAGCTTCCCAGGCTCATGCTCGGCTCTATTTCTCCCTATTGATTATCTTCCTCACTCCAGCAGGTAGCTAGCCAGCGAGGCTGTCCTGAGAAATAGCTTCCAATGACTTTATACGCACAATTTACACGGAATTGTTTAAAGAAGATATTAGCCTCAATACAAATCAGTGAACCTCATTTAGTCAATACTGCACAATTCCGCTGTTGGCACCCTGTCACATGTTCGACTTTACAGTCAGCTGCTGCACCCAATCTGCACATTAGCCATAGTATTTAGTTTCATATTAAAATGAAGCTGGTTTTTTTCGCTTTTGCTTTTCTTTTTGAAATCTTTTCAGTATACTTTTTACATCACCTCTCTGAGCCATGTGATAGTAATATATTTTGAAATACAAAAACCTGAGATTAAATGTTTGATTTTTGACAGTGTTCTTAAATATAATAAATTCAAAAGGAAATACTGTTAAGTTAAAATGGAGTGTTTTTCATTAAGTCCAATCAAATGGTAGACAACAAAGGATCTTTTATTTGAGAATATGAAGTGAAAATGAAAACCAGAAAACCTTTACTAAGAAAAGGTCCAGCTAAATTATGTTGGAAGGAGGTCTCCAGATTGAGCTTGGGTGTTTCTTTTGCTAAAAGTGAATTAAACTAAGATATGTTATGAAGAAATATTTTACAAAGAAGCAAAACTTAATGCTTTGTGGAGATGAAAATAAGGTCTAAGGACGGTTGACTTTGAAAATAATTCGAAAGAAAGATCACATATGAAAAAGATTGCCACAGCATCTGATCTTTTCTTATAATCATAACAGGGAAATGTTTGGGGGAAAGTAATGCTGCCATGGCAATGCTGTAAAATTCTAGAAGGGGTGTTTACATTTCAGAATTACCCCTCCTTAAACTACTGGTTTATGATAGCTAATGAGATGATATCCAAATGTTGAAAACGGGAAAATTCGAATGAAAATCTAAATGTGAAATATAATATAATGAAATAACTAAGCAACATAATACTACTCTGATCGTTTGTGCAAATATTGCAAAATGAACTGCAATACATTAAAATTCTTCAGTGGTTGTGTAATACATAAGTGAAGGTTTACATATAAAAGCTTTAGCTATCAAAAAAAAAAGGATCTTTATATCATATTGTCCTAAATTTTTTACTTGAAAACATCACTAACCTCTTGGGGTGTATTCTGAAAAGTTGTCATTAAATCTATTTGCATATCTCTTTGTAAACTGAAGTTCAAGGTAAAATAGTGCATGCTGATCAAAATAGTCCATTTGTTATAAAATGCATCATTTAGCTTTAGTGGGTGAGTGGCAGAAAGCTTTGGAGAATATGAATGGTAGAGAAAATAATAATTTCAGGTTTAAAGGTTTTAGAGGGGTGAATATTTTTTCTGTAAGTAAGAGTTGAACACAATGACAATTTTAAATGAGTTATAGTTATAATAGTAGATTTTGAAAATTAATACAGAAAAAAATTAAAATAAAATTACATAACAAATTATTGTAAATATTTCAAAATGTTCTCTTTTTTACTATAAAATGTTAAAGGTGATTTTTGTATGACCTTTGCTTTCATTTCCTTTCTCTTTAAATATCACTGGTACGGAGCTGGAGCCCTGAAGCCCAGGTAGGAAAGACACACTGAAAGACGGCCAGTCTATCCTGACTGTACATTTTTTCACACATTTATTGCAAACTGACACTCATATAACAGCTTTCTTTTTTTTTTTTAATCACAAAGATTCAACAAAGAACAATTCCAGTATCAAGGGAAAATCATATCTCAGAAAAGAGAGAAATGCCATAACTGCATATTCAGGCTGCATAAACCAAGTTTGGCAAAGATAATTGTACTATTTGTGTGTGACAGCATTTTACCATTTAAAGAAGTCAGTAATCTAAATTTGAGAGTATTTAGGTGTAATTGTGTATATGCATGTATATATCATATATTACATGCAATGCACAAATATAAATTTCAGCCCCAAATGAAATGCACAAACATTTCATTTGTCTTTTTTTAGTTTAAAATATTCTTTGATGAATATGTATTTATATATTAAATATACCTCTACCAACTAAATTATGAGATTTCTTGTTAGTCCATATGTCATATGATATTCTACTATTAAATAAGATTGTATACTTTATGTATTCACTTAAACACAAGAACATTCTGAATGAAGCAAATGAAAGCACAAGCAATGCACACAAATTAAGATAGGTTTTTAAACTAACAGCAACAAAATAGTCTGATAAACTTTTCAAATAAATAAAGACACTGATATTTTTTCCAAAAACATTATCTAAATTAATGCTTTAAATGTAAGTGAATGTTGTTTTCAAATTATGTCAAAACATAAAATTCTCAATGATTCTCCATAGTAACTTTCAAAAGAAACTAATTTTTAAAGAGCTTTGATTATATCCCTAAAATATAAAGGAAAATTATTTTTATTTTCTGTTTATTAAGACCCATCTATAGCAGAAAACATGATTCCAGATCTATAATCTTTATAAACATTATGAATGTTCATATTTATGATGCATATTAAAGATTAGTGTTTAAGATCTATAGTGACTGCCCATACAGATTACCAAGATGATGGCAAAAATCATGCATATCATTTCACTGAATTAGTTTTAGTAGCTTAAATGTGTTATAGTGAGTCCAGCTATTTCAAATAAATCTTTTCTAGAAATATTCTGATTAGTATAGCCTAGTCACAAAGGATATTTTACAACAAAAATTAACTTTAAAAAATAATATTGAATTCTGTGGGATACTATCCTTTCTAAAAGTATAAATTTATCTAAACTAAGCACACATACATACACACTTACACATACACACACAAATTTTGTCGGTTTTGTCATTAAAGTAAACTGAAAATGAAGCCATTAAGGTGATTATTACATTGTCATCTATGCAACTATGTAGCTTTTAAAATATGTAAGCATTTCATTTAATCCTAGTTTTACATATTTAACAATAGATCAGTAACTATTGTCATTGATTTTTATAAAGTGTAAATATTTTAAAATATCAACTAACACATGTATCTATTCAAATTCTAAGACAATTTCATTCGTCTAAGAATGTAAAATCAAACTAAATAGCTAATTGAGATATTTCATAATGTCTCCATTTTACAGAAAAATATGTATTAACAAAGTACAGTATTTAAGGAAATTAATGTTAGCCTTCTTATACATAGAGAGTACATTTGTGCACCTATTACTATCTATATAAGTATAGATATATCATTATATATGTCTTGTCAATCTATGTATTTTGTGCAGAGAAGAAAAGCATTCTCATAACCTAGAATAAAGCAATAAAGGAGTATAGGTATGTGTGTATGTGTGTGTCTGCTTGTAGAGACGGAGGAAAAGAATTGGTAGATTTACAGAGAGGTATTAAAGTAGAATATTAACATGTTTGAAAATGAATATGAAGGCATTATACTATATAAAGAAATATCATTGATAATTTTTCTTCTCTCTCCTTCTTCCTCTCTCTACATGAGTGTATTTGGCTGCTAACAAGGAAATGAACATTTGAGATAAAAGGAAAAGATAACTGGATAGAAATTTCAAATGGGTATTTTGGTTAAAATTACTAAATTAAAATTTAAATTCAATTGGGTTTTCTTTTCTGAAATATGAAATAAGGAGCTTGTAAAATGGGCACGAGAATCACAACATATTTTGAAATATTTCTATTAAAATTTTCCCATATAAATATTTGTATCATTAGTACCTTATAATATTACAAAATATTCTGAAGGAATGTAAAAATAGCATGAAATAAACCTGAAGGGGTAATCTTTGTAGCATAAAGATCAAGATTCTAAGTAAAGACAAAGTTCCTTATCGTTTGATTCAGCCATAACTGTTTCAAACCTCCTAGTTTAATGATTTTTATGTATTTCTACTTGTTGGTTTTTCAAATTTGTCATTGCTTCAATATTCTAGGGCTGAAAAGGAAGTAATGTAGGGGGTAAAACAAGAATTTACATAGCCACCTAATAGTTAATATCTTGACCACTTTAAGATTATGCATTTAAATAGTTATAATCCCAGTAATTCCAATGCTACAGCATCCAGGGGATGCTATTAGATGCCTTCAACAGATAGATGTCCTCAGTGATACTTCATAGCAAGTATCATTTACTAGTACCTGACTACCTAGATTCCTGAGGCTTTTAGTCTAAAAACACATTTCTATATAAAAAGAGCCCAATTTAACTATAAGGGTAACAATGATGTTGTCATGAAGTTGACAAAAAGTGGTAGACAAAAAGTTATCTGTAACTTTTCATTCCCTAATTCCTAGATAATTAACGAGGATAAAACTATACCTTGATCACCTCTTTTCAAGATGGTAAATTAATGATATAAACTAATGATACAGTGGAATCAAAGTGAGTTATGGAGGTGAGGGAGGATATGGGCGATGGAGAGAGAAATACGTTTTTTCCTGGCTCCACAAAGGGTTGAGGGCCTAATTATTTTTAAGTATAATCCAACCAACCTCTTCTCATGCTTAGCTGCACTGAGTGACACTATTTGTGATGCCCAGTGTGCTGAAACTGAGCATGTTGCTGTCAGTTTAAAAATGACTATAATAAAAGTGACCATGAAGATGGATCTTGTGATTTTGCGTTTCTAATCAGTCATCTGTGAAGAACACTTTTGCTTTGATTCAGCAGACTGGTGACAGCCATGATTGATAGTGCACAAGGATGAAAAAAGGTTATTAACTGTCTTCCTATTAAGCTCAATGTTTTACCCCTCTAGGTGCATCTCATACTTTAAGTTAAAATACTTACTCAGGTAAGGTCAAGAATGAACTCTATGGAGATGGTATCCATTCTGCTGAAAACGAGCAAGGCATCCTTACATAGATTTTTTTTTTTAATTTAGCACTTAAACTACATTTAATTCCACCATCTTATTCATTAGCTAAAAAGAGAAATTCCCTCCTTCCAACAGCATCCTATGGTGAAAACACTAAATGTACAGAAAATAGCTTTAAATGTAAAGATTTGAATGTGGAACTGACTAGCAACATGTGTGTGGTATGTACGTAAATCTGTGTTTAAACAGATGGTCATATACACATAATCTGAGGGTATTTTTAAGGGTAGACACTAAATTGATTTATGATTACCAAATAAATATCTGCATAATATATGCAAAAATTGTTTAATTTTAGATAATCTATACATGGCAGAGAAAAAATAATAAAGAAAAAATAATCATTTCTAAGAAACTCAAAGGATCTAATAGAATATCTAGATATTTGTTTTCATTTAAATGTAATATTAATTTATGAACATCTTATTTTAATTTTTTAAAATTAGAAATATTACATATAGATAAACATTTGAATGGCAGTATCTGTTCACATCTTTGACTAGCATACAGACGCACACCCGTACACAAGTAGTATTATAGAACCTAAGGTACTCCACTAACTGAGGATGTACCATTCATTAAATGAAATAATAAAATTTTTAATGCTATCATATTTCCTGTATTCCTTTATTCTTACTGAAGCCAAAATGTACTGAAAGGTTTTTGCACACTTTATTTAACTTCTCTGTAAAAGCATTTTAAATTTACAAGTTTGTTTCTGGGAGATAACGAATTAAATATATGCATTTTAATGTAAAATTGTGGTTTTATGTTTCTTCCTACATTTCCCACTGTAAACACTCAGTACATGGCAAATGTAATATGAATTAGGAAAAAATATTAAAGGATGTCAATAACTTGGCACTGAAATAACCATTTAAACTCTAACCAAATTTCAGTTCTGTGTGCTTGGCAGTTCTTCATTGAACAACTCTGCAGAGTGGCACAGAATAAGAAAATGTTACCAGCATGTTATTAGAGTTTCGTTACAGGGAATATCATAGTATGTCCAAATGTTTTCTCTAGTATATCATGACCTGTTTCTCCAATGTCCGTTATTATACCCGTTTTGGGTCTGTAATAAATTATATTTTGAAAATGCACTGTTTTAATATTAGGATCCATCAACAATGAAATATAGAGAAAGTAAGGAAATGAAGTTCAAGATTTCATTGAATTTTTCTCTAGAGCCAAAAAAATTGGCTCTCTGTCCTACTTTCTTAATATTACAATTGCTGTTTTAAGAAACCTTTCCAATTCTCTAGGATTTTATGCATGCCAAGGATAATTTAAATACACACTGAGAGCCTAAAAATGTTAAAATGTTAGATCAATATGAAAGCTGTTTACTTAGTGAATTGTGTTTATGTGAAGTGGACTTAAGGGTAGATTTTAGAATTCATACAAGATTTCCTCAATACGACACATTAACTTCAATATTAAATGGATTTCTCTTTCTGTCTTTTCCAACTTCAACAGACAAATGCGTGTTCTGAAATTTAGAAATCAACGACGAGATAAGTGATAGAGGGGTTTATATGATCAATGATAACATATTGTACAATTATTTGTCAAAGTTTTCACAGCAGAATTATAATTATAATGGAGAAATAACATGTTGTGTTTCTCAAAAACATTGTGTGCTTTTAAAATCAAAAATGAAAAATGCAGTTTCTATCTATTTCATGTTAACTAACAAGATGTTCTAAAATATTAGTGAAAGTCCTGTCTTCTTCCATCTGCCTACTTGGGAGTTTCTTAAGGAAAAGGAGGAAATACAAAGGCTGGGTAGGCCCAAGAGGGACACACAGATTTCCCAGTTACCCATTTCCTAGTCTTCTCTGTTTCTTCTCTAGAGAATCAAGATCTAGAACACACATTACACACAGCACACATTTTAGGAAAGAACAAGGCAAAGGCCATTTCAGGTAAAGTTTAGGTCATTTCCAAAGCAATTAGCATGGCTGAAAGTGATGTTGAGCTTTTGTAGAAACCAACACTTAGCAGACAGTAAAAGTTAAAAGTGCCACAGTTTCTTGTATCCTTTTGGAACTCCAGAACAGAATGTTTCCTTAATTTTGTTCAAGCAAGCGATAGAACTGGTGAAGAAAAGCCCCACACCTTTGTGCAAACCCCTTAAATTTGGTTCTGAGGCTACTGCGATTTGGTTTCATGGAATGCTGGGGCACAAGGCACCTTTAGTTTACAATACCTAGGGCTTTGATTACTTTAGCTTGAAAGTCTCTTCCGAAGCCCTTCCAATCCTACTGGTATCCCTCCTTCTCCTCCTCCAGACCTACGAGGGGACACAGGGTAGGGGTATGAACTGGGTGGTGCACATCTGTGTAGCCAGACCGTGGAGGCTGACAGCTGCTGTCCACTCCCAGACTGTGTACCTGAGCGTAGAGGCCACTCTGCTCTTCTGCCCAGCCCACTCCAGCCTGCAGTGTTGCTGCTGTCACACCAGCCGGTGATCTGATAGGCTTGTCGGGTTGCCATGGTGTTGACTTCTTGCCTCTGAGGAGCTGCCCAATGACTGGAGGTCTGGGATTAAAGCGGGAAGAGGCAGCGGCCGCAGCGAATTTCAGCGGCAGCTGCAGCAGCAAGAAACAAGAAGCGAGAGGACGAGGTCTTTAGACTGAGCTCCGCTCGCAGCCAGGGCTGCCGGGGAGGGAAGGAGAGGAAAGGGGGGAAGTTTGGAAGGATGACCACTCGAAGCCAGAAGATGCAAGTGAGGAGTTTGAGACCCGCTCAGGAATAACTCATAAGCAATCTGCACGCGCTGAGAGGGAAAATCGTCCAGAATTCGTTATTATTCACATAAGATATTACCAGGGCGGGGGGTGGGACTGGGGTGTTAAAAGGGACTTAAGTGGGTGATATACTGCCTCCCCAAACCCCCTCCCTTAACTTGGGCAACGAAGTAATTTGACAAATTAAAGAGGGGCTATACAGAGAACTTTAAATCTGGATAGCTAACTTATTCCGAGAAGAGAAAGTGCAACTAGACGGCAACCGAGTAAATGAAAATAGTTGCCGGGGAGCACGGCCGGCGGGGGCGATGCGGGCTGGTGGGGGCGGGGAGGGGGAGGTGCGGAGAGTGCGTGGGACGCACAACCCCGGACCGGAACCGTAAACTAGGCAATGAAAGGGAAAGAAACCGCTTCTGTTATAAATTAGTAGGTAGGTGAAGGTTACGCAAAGAAGAAAAGGGAAAGTAAAGCTGTTAAAAGAATAGAATAAACCCCCTGGGAGTTGAAATCGCAATCCCCCCCCCCCGCCCGCACCCCCACCCACCCCCGGCTCTCCAATCCAAGGGGAGGAGGAAGAGAAAGAGAGTGCATTCTGGTGTGATGAGAACTCTCTGGAATGTCTGGAGGAGAGGATAGGAGCGCGAGGGTAAGAAGACCCGGGTGCTAAATAAATGGCGTGAGAGAGAAACGGGGGAGGGGCGGGGTAGGAAGGAAATATTCGGCGATTCACCGGAGGGACTTGGAGATGGAGAAGAGTGAGATTCCAGTAGAAGGAAAAGAAGTGCAGAAGTTCAGACCTGTAGCGTAAAGGAAGGAGGGAACGACTAGAGTCAGTAAGAGAGAAGGCGGAAAAAGGTGTGTGCTGCTGAGGGAGGGCGTGGGAAGGCACCCGTTGTCAACTAGAGGGAGCGACTGCTAGGACAGAGGGCAGAAAGGGCAGAGAATTGTACGGACTCTGGCGTTGGCGCGAGCACCGCGGGGCAGCACCGGCGAGCTGGAACCAGGTGCCGTGCAGCCCGCGCCCCGGCTCGGGGCGACGCAGGGACTTTTCTGGCAAGAGGAAGAGCTGCTCGTTCACCCTGACGGAGTCACGATTCACCGCGAGTCCCAAACACACGCCTCACTAACTACTTTACAGCCTCTTTCATTGATTTTCTTTAACAAATAAACAGAATACCCGTTACAGCAACACTTCCTCTTGCTGAAGCTAGCTAGAATGCCAGAAGCTCTCTGATGGTTTCATTTCTCCGGATAGCAGTTTTTATATCTCTAAATAAATTATTTTCCTTCACTTAGAGGATCAAATGTGTGATTCCATTCAGTTTTGGGGAGTCCAGTCCTCGCCCCCCCCCCTCTATAATTTGGGAATCACCTTTTAGAATAAGTAGAAGACAGGTTCAGACACAAGTTTGCAGACCTGGAAAGGCTCACTGACATTTGCATATTAATTTTTGCTAATAAGAAGTAACTCAATTTGGAAGGAAAACGCCGGTAAAGAAATTGATTCCCTTGCAATTGCAGGGAAATTAACACTAGTCCGAGAGCCACACCTAAGCTACTCCCCTTGAATTGTCTCTTAAAAAGATTTCCTTTAAAAATAAAGTATTTATTTTAAAGTGGCCCCCTTCAAGAGCAGTTCTGCTCGAGGTTCTTCCATACATGTCAAAGGGTTGTTGAATTATTCATTATTGTAATTACTATCATCATTGTCATTATCCTTTTCCATGTGGAAATAATTTTATTATCGTAATTTGATATCTGAAGAATTTCCTGTTAGTCGTTTGATAATCACTTTTTTCTGCTGAAAAGAAAAGTTTTGTTTATAAATGAGATAGGGAAAATGTTTTAAATGCTTTGATGTTTGCTATAGATTTCCGTTTATCTAATCGATCGGAATGCCAATAAAATCGATTAAAGGTTTAGTGTTTTACAAACAACCGTTTTGTGCTTTTTGATTTTACGTTCAGAATGATTTTAATAAAACTAACGCTTTCCTTTAACATTCTCCCTTTAAAAAAAAACAAACCTTTATCTTTTTTTTCTTTTATTATTAGAAATTGCCACTTAAAGTTCTAATAGGAAAATAAAATATATAAGCAATGGCCGCAATGGTTTAAATTCCATCCTCTTGTTGCTCAAGGTATTTAAATAAAGCCCTTTAAAATCTTGGTGAATTATATGCGATCATTCAGTGATTGCGGAATATTAAATTAAACTTAGATAAATCCGCATTGAAGGAGGCAGCACCCAATCCTGAATTTATTTCCCATTTTCTCTAACAGCCTCATTGCGCTCCTCTCTTTGCAGTGACAATGTGCCAAATCTGGGCATTCTGAAAACATTTTCCATATGCTTTAACAGGGGACTGATAGACAAAGAAGAAAAGGAGATGATCTTTTTGCTCTGAGGTATATTTTCCTTAACCTTTTTCTGGTAGACTTTCACTGATAATTATTTTAAAGCAAAAGTTTGAAAATCATTTAATTCTTTTTTTTTTTTTTTTTTGCTTTCACCATTTTTTTTTTTCCTATCTTGTAATTTATATTCCTGAAATGGAATTTTGGTGACAATATAATGTAAAGCTATCATTTCTGTACCTTGGCAAACAACATTTGTTTCAAAATCTTTGATTCATTTAGCTTGCTAGCTGCCTTTTGTAATTAAAGATGGATTTAATTATACATTTTGTAACTTAGATCAGATGGGCTGTTTGTTTGCTGTAGGATTTAATGGTGCTTTTGTGTCTAATATTTAGGGATGTTACATACAGAGGTGATGGCTTTTCTTCAACTATAAAGATCTGGACTTTTTTTTTTTTTTTTTTGTCTTGGAAATGTGGATGTTTGGATGAATGTAATGTCCTGTTTTAAAATAATTCTATTTAGTGGCTGGAGTTAATATATTGTCTCTACAGCATTTCATTGACTAAATATAGATGTTTTAGGTTTAAAAAGATCACAACTGTATCTTCTATTCAATGAAATCAGTTATTCTTTATTTTGTTTTTCCTCACTTGTCTATCTTTTCCCATCTGCATCGCTGTCTCTTACAGCTCTTCCCCAGACGGAGTGTAAAATTTTCGTTGGATACTCTTGCTGGAAATATCTCCTTGTATTGTGAGAAGGGTGTGCTTGTGACCCTGGATGGAGTGAGTGTGCATGTGTATGGTGTGGGGGGCAGTGGTGGTCCTCATTAATTTGCATAAGAGCTGTAGAAGTGCTTGTGAAGTTAGTGAAGTGCTATTGTTTGGGAAGAGACCTGCCTGATTTTGTTTATAAACACTGGTCTGGTTGCCTAGGGGGAAAGAAGGTCACAGTACTGTCTGAGCCCTGACCTCTGAAAGGCCAGAGTGTGTCTGACTTTTTCTGTCTTTCCTTTCTTCCTCCCTTAATTCTTCCCTCCTCAGACCCTCTATACCTCAGACTCTCTATAACTCCTCTCCCCTCCCCATTCCTTACCTTACCTGTGTCTAACTGTACATAATGACCCCCCACACACACACACACACACACACACACACACACACACACACACACAACCAGGTCTGAACCTCCAGGGGGGGAAAAAGGTAAAACCGATTTACTTCGAAGTTAAAGCAAAAACTGGGCTTCAGTCTGGAAAGGTAGAAATATATGGGGATATGGAAGTACAGAGATAGATCCCGGGATCAGGAGGGGGTCATTTTTATGTTGGGGAAAAAAAAAAATGAGACTACGGAGGAGAGAAGAACGAGGTTGGGGGAGGGGAGGGAATAAGCGAACGACGGATTTCACTGCCCACAAACACGTACATACACACTCAAAATACCTTTCGTCTTTGAATGTCATTTCATCTAGTTCACTCTCACCATCAAAGAGAGTGTCCATTCTGGATGTTAGGTCATATTTTCATTCTCCCTCCTCCCTTTTTTAATTCTCAAGAAAATATACTTTTTTTCATAGTAATGGGAAGTGGCTCTCCCACACTATTTCTTGAATTATTTCACTAGAAATATAATGCTTGTGACACTTTCCCCAATAAGCCCTGCACTTTCCGATTCACTGTCAACTTCATCGTCTCCCCCTTACATACATACATACTCCTCCCCCCCCCCCCCCCCCCCGCCACACACACACACACAAAATAACAGACCTTGGTATCAGGTTTAAGTGTGTTTTGGAAAGGAGTTGCTGAGTTAAACAAAAATGTTAGTTAACAGACTGCCTTTGTTAAATAGCCCCCGGGAGGAGAAGACCCAACAAAAAGAGGGAAAGAGGAGGGGGGCTGAGGATCTGAAAGTGTCTGTGGTGACATAAAGGGTTCCTAACGCTGAAATCACTTGTAATACCTCGTTTCAAACTGAGCTCATCTATAGACCCCGGAAGCGCGGTCAAAAGACTGGGAACCTTTTCCCCTTGGGCTGGGGCTAGTCTTGAGCTGGAGGGAAGCGGGGGAGAGGGAGGTGGGGTATTTATTAGTGACTCAGCGAGGGCAGGGCGGGGGAAGGGGGGAACATACAGCTCAAGACTCATTAAACCGATTGTAAAGCCCTGAGTGTCCTCCGCAGAGATGTGGGAAATAAAATACGCCGAGGAAAATCTGGGAGTGGAAATTACCTTTTGTCTCAATGTTAATTACTCCTTGCTTCCAACACTCAACACCTAACCACCTGGTAGCCCTTTCTGGTCCTTCCCCAACTCGGCGCCGGGTGTCAGGATCCGAGTGCTCTGCAGTGGGCTTGGCTCGGCGGGGCAGCCCTGGAAAGTGCAGAAGAGGGTCTAGGGAAAGTTCTGGGTGCGGCGGGGAAACCTCTGCTCGTTTCACTTTGAAATTAAAAGTAGCCAAACGTTCCGCGAAGGCGGCGGTGGGTTCGTGCAGAGTTTAGGGACAGCGGCATGGGGGGTGGGGGTGTTGTGTGGGGTCAAAGGTTGAAGGCGAGGAGTCCGCAGAGACCTGAAAGGAGCAGCTGGGTTTCCCGAAGCCAGGGGCCGAGGAGGAGGGCGCCAGGGGCCGCGGGGCAGCAGCGCAGCCGGGTCGAGCCGGGCGGATCGCGCCCGCGCCCCGGAGCAGCCTGCGGGCTGGGCTCGAGCTCGCTCCCCTCGCCGCGCCCCTACCCGCGGCGCCGCGCTCCGCGCCTCCGGGCCCACCCCTTGCAGACCTGCGGCCGCTGCTCCCAGCTCCCCTTCGCGCGCTGACGCGCTCCAAGGCCGAGCCCTGGAGGAAACTCTTGACTCTGTGCTAGTTCCTCTCTGCTCCTTCCCCTCAGCCCATTAACCCCCGACCCTCATCCCAGCTTCTCTTCTTAGGAAGGAGGTGAAAGAGGACGAGGAAGAGATGATTCAAAAGAAAACACACACACATACACACACACACACAAACGCTAGAAGAGGAATACTCGCTTGCAGAAAGGATTGCAAAAGTGGGCGCCCCTCTTACAAATCCTCCTTCCTTTTGTTTTCTTACTTAGAATTCGATAACTCCCCTCCCCAACACACACACACACACACACACACACACACACACACTACTACTACTACTACTACAGCTGTATTTTTCAGGGAAGAGGGGATGAGGGCATAGAGGAGAAATAGCCACAAAATTTTTTAAATGGTTTTCCTGATTTGATGTTTGGTGTTTTGACATCAATGACATTAATATTATTGATGATGTTTCAGGGAGAAAAAAGGCAAAAGAAATAAAGGAAAACTTGAAAACGAAATGATCATCATTTCCCTATTCTTCAGTGCCAGAAATAGACCCCTTTCTTCACCTGAGCCTGAAACAGACTTATTGTTCTCAGGTGTTTCCTTCATCATACGCATTTACCCGTCTGAAATCGCAGGAAATGGTTTTTCCATCAGTGAGCTTGTACATGGAGCCCTCTCCTGCAAAGGGCTTGATCTTTTCTGATTTGAACCTGAAAGTTTCCCTGCCTTCATTTCCCCTCACCCTCTTCCCCCTACACGCACCTCAAATTGTTTCTTAAAGCCAGCATTTTTGCTCTCTGGGGTGTTTTTCGGTAAACAGTAACGCTACATAAACGCCTTCTTCACTTGCAAGTTACAGAGAATTTAAATTTTACCCTCGTGGGCATGTATATTTCTTAAGGCACATGGATAAACCCCACTGAGGTGCAATCAGACACCAACCACTAGCACACCGGTGATACAGTTGCTGTGTGTAAAGGTGGGGCTGTAAAGAAAGTAAATCAAAAATTTTAGGAAGCTGTCCACTTTGGTCAGATTTCTTCCCAAACAAGTTTGAAATGGAATAAAGTCTTTGGAGAAGTAGATAATTTTCTTTCTGTTAATGTTTAGTAGTCCTGGTTTCTAATACACTAGTACATGGACTGACTCTAGATTCTTATGGTGGTGATTTGCTTTTTTCTCTTAATAAAGACCATATCTAGGGTTTATTCTCCACTCCAAGCCTCTGCACTTTCATTGTAACCTTACCCAGCTGCTGTAGGCAACCAGCTTTCCTGATCAGGGCCTAGGTCTGCTCTTTTGAGGACTATGCTTTTATCCTCCCAGGTGTTTTGTTTGTTTTTTAATCCTATTTGCATCAGTCTTAGGATTTTCCAAATGTTTCCTGATAACGCAAGGTTTCAGGCCCAGAAGTGTGTGTGTTTGCAGGCTCTGTTTTTCCTAGTGCTTGTGCAGTAAACCTTTCTGTTGGTATTTGGTAGATTTGGTGCTTAAGGCCCAAGACAAGGTTTTGGAGCAGATCCTGGCCATCCAGAACTTCAAAGGCCTGTCAACTCAAAAGCAGCTGACGCCTCACCTGTCCAGGAAGCTGGACATTGCAAGTATTTCCTGTTTTTAGCTTGTTTGATTTGTTACTCTCACCTTCTCTCTAGAATTCCTATTTTTGAAATATTACGTAGATGGTATCTACTTGTGACCTGCAGTATAGCAGTGTATCAAGATGCTATCTTTGAGGAGCAATGGAGATATATGTATATATATACACACACACACACACACACACACACACACATACATACATATATATAGTCCATATTCAGTATAGTCCGTATTCAGTATAGTCCATATTCAGTAGGGGGTATTTAAAAGTATGTCTATTCCTAGTTTTAGTTAATTATCTTTTAATGAAAGTGTCACTCATATTCACATCTGTAATATTGGAAAGAGATAATTAGATTTTCAAATGAGAATCAGCCACCTTAAATTTTGCACCAGAAAATACCAAGTATATTTCATTCTAATGAGATCTGTAGTGGGGTTTTAAAATTCATCATAATGTGCTTCAAGAAAGATAATTCAACACACTTGCAAGATGAAAGGTTTTCTTCCTAAGTCTTCTTAAAGCTATTACACTGAACTTATGCAATTCTGATAAAATATTCAAAAATATTACATAAGGGCTAGAACCGTACCCTCACTATCATCCTCGCAACCATCCCTTATTCTCATTTGAAAGTTTACTTTGACTAAACTAACCGCTTCCATCTTCCACGCCCTGGGTTTTCTTTCCTGCGTGTACAAACGAAAGATACGTGTTCACATTGAGTGCCTACAGATCCAGAGTGCAATCCCTCCTTTGAAATAGGTTGGGCAGAGCGGTATTTGCACACAGCCAGGCACCCTTTATTTACATACATCTGCATATTTGCTCAGGACCCCGCATTTCGCCGTTAAAGTGCTTTCCTGTACGTAGCAGAATAAACTAAGCAGAGAAAACCTTTTCATTGCCCTCACTCCTCTTTCTGCTTAAAGCTTCCTAGTAAACACAGCTCTGGTCCGATTATAATTACTTTGCCTCATTAAAATAAAAAACAAAATTTTTTTCGAGTGGTTAAAGGGCACGTTTTGGGCGGTATTATGTTTTATTTTCTCCCCCTCCTTGCCGAGTGTGTGTGTGTGTGTGTGTGTGTGTGAGTGTGTGTGTGTGTGTGTGTGTGTGTGTGTGTGTCTGATGAAGTTTGGGAGTCGCGCGCGCAGGGGCGCGTGGGGTGCGAGCCCCGGAGGTCCCCATCCCCTGCCCTCTCTGTGGTCGCCGCGTCCCGGACTCCCGCCGCAGCGCTCCGAGCTTCGGAAGCCGCGAGGCTCCCGGGCTGCTCCGGGTCCGGGCTTGCGCGTCATTTGCAGTCTGGGGAATGTTGATCACCTCACTAATTACACCTCTCTCTCCCCCCCTCTCCCTCTCCCTCTCCCTCGCTCTCCTCTCTCATTCCCAGAGTGCATATCGGGAATAGACACACAAAGACATGCGCACTCAACTTAATCAGCCATTTTTTTAAACAGGGCTAAAACGATAATAATTAGCAGAATAAAGACATATCGGATTTTCATTTCCTTTCCTCCTTTTCCCAACCCCTTCACAACCAAACAGCGAGACCGCGGTCGGCACATGCTTTAACTCCTCCCGGACCCCCGAGGACCGCTCCATGCCCCCCACTTTCTGCTCCAGCGTTTTTATTTTCACCCAATAAAGTTCGAGGATTATTTTTTTAATTTTTTTAATTTTTTATTTTTTAATGAACCCTCTCGTTTTACTTGGATGTGATCAGCTGTAAGTAAAATAAAAGCAAAACAAAAAAGAGGCGAAGATCGAGTAGGAACTGCAGGGGAAATGGAAAGTAAGTTTTTTCTTTAACTTTTATTGAGTAGTTTGTGTTAAATTTAGGTCGAGTATCGATTATCTTTCCAGCCTGATCTTGCACAATCTTTGATATTTCGCTCCCTCTCTCTCCCTCTCCGCCTCTCTCCCTCTCTGCGCCTGGCTCGCTCGCTCCCGCTCGCTCTCGCACACATCCCCTCAGCCCGACCATCTCTTCCGCTCTGCCCCCCCTTTTCTATCTCTTTCCCCCTTTTTTGGCTCCAGGATTTGCTCCGCCGAGGGAGGAAGGGGGCACTGAAGGACCTGATTTTCCACTTTCTTTGGGGTGTGTGTGTGTGTGTGCGTTTTTTGGGATTTAACTTTTGGATTAAGTGGCGGGTCATCCACGTTTGGCCGAGCAGTTTTCTCTCATTTTGCCTGTCTTTTCGGGTTCTGTCTCCACCGCGAGCCCGGGGCTTTCTCGAGGCGCGGGGAAGCTGTCAGCTCCGCGGCGGCGCGGACACTGCCAGGGGCCCCCGGTCGCCCCGCGCCCCCTCACCCCGGTCGGGATGACCCTTCCTTCGCACCCATCCTCCGAAAGTTTGGACGTTGGTCGGTGGGACTCGGAGCCCCTCTCTCCCTCTTCTCTCCCTGCTACCCTCCCCTCCCATTCAGCCTCGGTTTTCTCCTCCTCTCACCACCCCTCTTCCCTCGCTCAAGTTCTACGAAGGGCGCTTAGCGCGCCGGAGCTGCGGAGGCCCGCGGCTCCGTGCGCGGTGGGCAGGGGGTTCCGAGAGGCTGGGGCGCGAGCCGGGGCTGGGGCTGCAGGTAGACGCCCGCCCGCCGGAGAGGGAGGCGGCGCGGGCGGCGCGGACCCGGGCGCCGGCGAACGCCAGACAGGTCCGTTAGTAGGCGGGATCGCCGGGCCTCGGGGCCAGGGACCCGGGAGGCGGCCGCAGCTCTCTCGGGGCGCTTTCGCTGCTGGGTGTGTCTTAGACCGGAGGAGAGCTGCCCGCGGCTCGGGGTCAAGAATCTTTTCCTTTCCTTTTGGCGAAGGGCAAGGTGTGTGTGTGTGTGTGTGCGTGTGTGTGTGTGTGTGTGTGTGTGTGTGTGCGTGTGTGTATGGGGGGGGGCTGTGACCGGTTGTGAGAACTGATTTATTCCCCGGCACCCCCCAAAGGGGTTCCAGGTCTACAAACGAACTTCACCTTCTTCGCCTCTCCCGGCATCAAGTGCGCCTTCCGGCCGGGAGCAGCTAAGGGAAGAGGGGCTGGAATGCGTCGGGTCTCGCCTTCCTTCTACTTCTATCTCGTTCCCCCTCCCCCCATTCTTTCTGCTCTTTTCTATCGGAAAAATAAATAATAAAATTTCTCATGGAATTGTATAAAGTTTCTCTGCCGATGCCCAAGTTACAGAGGACTCCCCACCCAGCCCCTCCCACCCCCAGTCCCGAAGACGGTGCACTGGTTTGTATTTCTTTTGTTACCTGTGGTCCGGGCGGGGGGTTCCTTTCGGCCGCTCGGGTTGGGGTCCGGCCCAGAGACGAGACTCCGGCGGGCGCCTTTGGCCGCGACTCCTCGCTTCCGCGCGGTCCTGGTGAGGTCTTAGCTACCGTTCGGTGAGACACCCTCCTTGTAGGTACCAAAGGTTCAGATCGCGAACACGGACCCCCCCACCCCGACCCCTACACACACATACACACTCACACTCAACACACTCACAGACACACACGGTCTCCCTACTCCCCCCCACCGCCAGCCCCCACCTTGCCTTTCCCCTCCCCCGTTCCAAAAAAAGCACACACACACAACAACAACAACCCCCCCAGACCAAGCAAAAACCCAAAGACAAGTTCACTGGCGGAAGATGGTGGATTGACACTGACTCAGAGAGGCAGGTTCACCAGGAAATCTGGCGGTCCCGATTTCTGACAGTTGCATTTCCTCTCCTTGAGTCCTCCCCCCCCCCCTTTTTTTTATTAACTCTGTTCCATGTTTAATCAAGGATCATGTAGATGGCAAAAGGAGAGACAGAGAGAGAGGAGAGAGAGAGGAAGAGAGAGGAGAGAGAGACAAGAGACAGAAGGAGGGCTTTTTTTTTTTTTTTTTATTGTGTTCTCCTGGATTTTCAGTGGCTTGATCCCTATAAACGTGGAGTGGTTAAAGCTCATATGTAGTATTATATTTTTAGTTGGGTGGATGGATGGAAGAGTCAGGGAGAGGCTGCGGCTGCCGCTGCCTTTTCGGATGTTGCTTAGATTAAGGCTGAGACTTGGCTGCGATTGGGACGCGACAGTGACACGGGCATCGATCGCTTCCATTGAGAGCAATGCAAAAACACAGCCCGGGTATGTAACACTCTCGGTACCATCAACACTTGTTTTACTTTATATTTACTGGCAAAACTGACAGAGCAAGCTCAGACTTTCTCTCTTTCTTTCTTTTTTCTCTCTTTTTTCCTAACTGAAGAATAAAAACAATTGTGTCTAGAAGTTGTTGGAAAGGATGGTTTAAATACAACAGAAAGGAGGGATTGGGATTATTTCACAATCTCTGTGACTGATTGTGTTTTAGAGTTTTTCTTCTCCACGGAGAAGCATATTAAAGAAAATGAAGGTTTTCTTTTTTCCTTCCTCTTCTTAAAAAAAAAAATCCTTAAGGGAATATTTGATAGTTTTCAACGTTTGCGGTTTCAATCAGCAGGAAGGCACACAAAAATAAAAGATGGCTAGCCAGCTGTTTTAACCTCTTGCACCTGGCTTCAGTGTGGGGCTCATAAGGTTTATACAGCTATTAAAAAAAAAAAACTGTTCTAATATTTATGGCATAAACTGGGGAGAGAGTATCACTGTGTATTTATTCAGTAGCTGGTTGCTTTTGGATTTTGAAAAGTCAACTCATTTGTTTTCATTTTTATGTCAATGAAGATAGAGTCAATGAAATATGGGGGAAATATCATAAATCTGAAAAGTGATATGTACCTAAGGAACAAAGAAAGGTCAGGTAAACCAGCTGTGTAAGTCAAAGCAATAGCACCCAATTGTGAGGTAGGCAGGGAGAGTGGGCTCTGGGTCTAGGAAGTGAAAGTTGCCACTTAAAGTTAAAAATGAAGGAAACACGCTCAGCTTTATTGTAATCTTTTGCAGTTTTTAGCAGATGAGCCCAGATCTGCCCATTAATTTTGAGCTAGTTGGATTATTTTAAAAGATGCTGTCCCAGCAAAGGAAAACATAAAGGAGGCTGAGAAAATCGCTGTTTAATATTGCAGAATTTACTGCTTCCATTCTGACCATGAGCCTAAATTTACACAATGAAATTTGATTATCTCTAATAACAATATTAGATCCTGCACTGGATGGATGAGAATTGAGGTGGTTTTGTTGATTGCAAGGGTTTAATGTTGCATTTCAGAATCTGATGTGGTTTGGCCTCCCTTCCATTAACTGGAAAACCCCTGAGGTTTTACAATTATTTCTTAAAGATAATACATTTAAGATTGCATTGGTAGGCTGAAGAAAAGTCATAAAGGCAAGAAGGGAAGCCCTTAATAACTCTTGAGATTCAGACATGTTCAGCAGTTAGATTGGCTCTGACTTCACCAAGGGTCGACAATGTGTCATTTCCACGAAGCCAAATTGCCCTCTGCCTATATGATATTAATGTGCAAATCAATATTTCAGGGATTAAATTTCCCTTCTTCATTTTTTATGGTTTCTACCTCAATAAGTCTCAAGTCTATTAAAAGAGGCTGGATGATTTAAAATCTTTCACTGCAGAATGGCTTGTCGTCGTAGTCTTGTTTCACAGACCATTTTAGGATTTTTGTTATAAAGACCAAGGGCATCCTAAAGAAGTTGTGAGGCTATGTAGAGCAGGCTCCACAGCATAAAGCCCTTGTTCGATTAAGAGCTAAGAGGTGTTGGAAATATATATGTTTATGTAATATATAGAGATATACACACACATACATTCTGCTGCTTTAAAAATATTATGTTAATCACCTATTGATTTATTTCAAAATCAATTGAAGTTCCTTTCTTATTAGTGATTTGTTCAGCATTCTTGAAGACTGTGTTCATTTTCTTAAAGAGTATGCATGAATTAGCTTGGTGTGAAAGTATTTGGAAGGGATTTTCATCTAGCACTATTTTTCCCAAGAAATATTTCTAGTAACCATTGTAATAACCAAGTATTGTCATTTGCGTTGTTGTCATGGCTATCATTGCATTTTGGGGCTGAGTGATTTAGCTGGTATCTGTTCATAGAGGCCTTCTTCCATTCGCTTAACATTCATTTCTAACACTTAGTAGGCGCAACGTTTCTTTAACCCTCTTGGAGAAACACATTTGTAAAAGAAAAGATGTGATTTGATGGGAAATAATACAAAGCAGAAATTTGGGAGGTCAAAATAAAAGATTGTGACTTTATCACATAATCTTGGGAAGGCCTACTGTCTATCATTTGGGGGTGTTTTATAGTCTAAAACCATCTGGACCAAGTTCCGCGCAGCTGCACGAATTTCATATGTGATAGAACATTTTTTCCATTCAGTGTGAAATGTTCCTTCCTAAAACACGTACACCAGACTCGCTTAATTTAGTCTGTTAAAAGAAATGCACATGAAAAAGGACAAAAGGCTCTTTAATCTCTGCAAGCTGTTTGTTTTTCTTCAAGATTCCTGTCTGTTTGGGTTTGAAAAGTCATGTTTATTGAGGAGATGATTCTGAGGTGTGACATTAAAATAATATATGATTTTTGGACTGGTGGCCACGCTCCTGCTTCATTTGCAGAACTACTTTTTATGGCTGTCAAAACACAGAGTTAATCTATCCTTATTTACAATTAATCTCAATAAAATTAATCTTAACTATGCTTTATTCAGTGGCTTAAAATATCTAATTATATTCAATTAACTGCTGTCATAGTAATTAACATTGCTTAATTGCCTCTGCATATATTTATGTAAAGCTCATTAGGTGCTGCTGGTTCCTTTTTCCTTTTCTACTTGCTGTTTTTGCTGTTGTCAAATCATTTTCATCTCCCAACGTTCGACAATGTCAGTGACAGCAAACTCTTCCTTAACATTTTTCTTGAAATGAGTGTTATTACTTACCTATGAGAAGATACTAGTTATGAGTCTTTAAAGATGAATCCACCCCCCCACCCCCCCATCCCTAGCACATTCACAAAATATTTTCTGTCATTGTTGCTAGAAATATGAGAAGCCAGGTTAAGCTTTGTGTTTATAAATGAGGAGCCTTTCTGTGTCTGCCTAGGGGCTGTACCCACAGGCAGAGTTTCTTTTTTTTTCCTCTCAAACCATTCTAAGGGTTAAAGACTTTGCCAAGGTTCAAACTGAAAAGCGCCCAGGGAAAGTGCATGTGAATATGTACAAGTTTCATGTAATTAGTGCTTAATTATATTAACATATGCAAATTGTCAACTTAGAAGCTTGTTGAGCTGGCAAAGATCAGCTAGGCACAATTGCTGTATTGTTCTGAAACAATAATGGATTTCAAGTTGGATTGTGGAAACACATAACTAGCTATCTAATTTAACTCATACCATGGTGAAATTTCATTAGTCTCCATGGAGACTGGTTTAATTGTGCTGACTAATGTTCTGGGCTGCAGAATGTCCTAAAAAGAAAGCGTTGTTTGCCTAATCCACCTTACAATGACACTTGTTTGTACATGTTTCCCTTGTGTGAGAATTTACATATGCAAATAAATAGTTTCTCTGCCCCATTTGTCATGGCTGTTCATTACCCATGAAGAGGACATTGTTACTAGGCTGTGACTGAGTCTCCCAAGATGGGATAGTGTCAACCAGTCCAGCTACATTCTTTCATAATTTGTTTCTGATTAATAGACCAGAGTGAGACTCCGCGTCTTTGGGCATCTGCAAAGGAAAGGTCAGTTGTGTCACAGAAAAGAGTTTCTGCTGTAACTGAAGGACTTTTTCTTCCTATGATTCTTCTCCTTTTCCCGCTCATTGGTTCACATAATCATATTTAAAATAATGTATTCTTGTTCTAAGAATGCCTCTACTAATAATCTCTAGTTTCCTAAAGCAGAAAGATAGGAGAAGAAAGGAAATTCTGTTATTGGAATATTAATCCTGTTTTTGACAGAAAGGTAAACTGATATAATTGCTTTTCAGTTGAAGGAATGGGGGTTTATACAAGTGTGAAAGCATCGGAAAAGGATTAGCATTTTTTTGCATAATGAAAAGCTCTGTTGAATAGGGTTCTGAATGGCTGACTGAATGACCGAGATGAAAGGAAGATGAAAATGCAGGCTCCTCTTTCTTTATGCCTATGCTCTGCTCGCTCTAAAGTTATGTTTGTCCAAGACTTGAGAAAACAAGCAGGGGCTCAGATTTCAGCAACTTTCTAAGATGCCCTGAGTTTTCATCATCACTGGGAAGTAATATGTATGGCAGTAGTGCAGCTAGAGGACGATAAACAGAGGTTTGTATATAGAAGAGTTTTCAGAAACATGCTAGGCTAGCCAAATATTGACTATTGGGTATCAAGAATTCCCAGCACTTTGCTGGCAAAAACAGTTATTTCAGAAGAGGCCAGTAGTATGGTGTGGATATCTCATGTAGTTAATAATGGAATATATGATGCTCCCTCCCCCATCCCCTACCCTATCGGCTATAAATAGTTGTCTCAGTTGGTAGAACACTTCACTTGGGAAAGAGTTGTGTATTCTGATTTTTTGGCAATGTTAAGTGTTTTAAGTGGCCTTTCAGCTTTTCGGGCTGGGAGGGGCTGGTGGAAGAGGATACAGAGTTATTTTCTTAGGATTTAATTCATCTTCGTGTTGCTTTGTAGGAGTATTGTGTATTTCACTTAGAGATAAGTCTTTTTGAAAGTGTCTAAGTACTCTTGGAGACATTTGCAGTAGGGTTTTCCCTTGTCACTAGTTAGGGCTGTAACTGGTTATCAGTTGACGTGATCAGGGCTCTTAATGATGTTTCTTCAACCATAATTAGGGCAGTTAAAATACCATAAGTGTTAAGACACTTTCAAAGGTGGGAATTGGTTCTTTTGTACATATGTAAATCAAATACAGTGTGGATAATTATTTATATGTATACATTTTAAACAAGCTCTTTCCGGTTTGGGGTCACCACAAATGAGCCATTGAAGGCTACCCCAGAGCAGGATTGAAAGATTCCGCCAGATATTAACCTAACTTGTTTTGTTTCTAGATTGTAGAACTTCTATTTGCCTCATCACTTTAACTGTTCAGTTGCTATTCAGTACTGTTAAGATGGTTACATGGAAACGTGCGGAATCAGAAGTGTTTTCACATAAATTAAAGTGTAAGGGTTGCCTCTTGAGTACAGAACATTGTAAGGGAAAAGTGTTTGATCTTTGTTATATAAAGTCACCAAAATTCTTTACTAGAGTCCTCTAGAAAAATTGTCAAGAAATTCTGGATTGTTTCAGAAACTTTTCTGGTTAACTTTATGGATATGCAAGCGCAAAAATCCTAAAAGAACAAAAAAATCCACATGGAAGCTATTCTTTTACATGAAGCAGGGCTTATTAAGGTATTTCCATAAGAAAAATGTGTTAATTTAAAAAATAAATTCATTTATATTTTAAGACATTGTTAACCAAGCACCATGTGTTGTAACTGGCAGCTTTCCAGCCACCATGGAAGTGGATCACACATGGGTTAATAGTAGCTTATGTGATGTCTGCATTCTTAGGAAATGGGCAAAAGCCCAAGGTATTCTGATATCAAGATTTTTAGGAATCAGACAGAAAGCAGAATATATGTTTATATGTGAACAGATGGACACATGTGAGAACTAAAAGTGCACAATTTCTCTTGGCACTTGTTTTAGTTATCCCTGATGATATAACCAAGATCTTAGTGCACTCACAGTCTTTGATGGCTAAGGACAAAATGGTCTTTTAATGAGGGCTCAATGGCATTATTTTCTTGTATATGGATTGTTCCCCCTGTGATCTTGCTGGATTTGATGTTCTGTTAATTCCCTCGTTTCAGAGGTTCACAAGTTGCCCTGAAAGTTTGATACGGTTTCACGTTTGACAAAGAATCCTCAGTCCAGGAATGGCTGCTTCCCACTCCCCTACTTTTTTCAAGGTTTGTGAGTGAACTAAAATATTTGCCATTTTGAGGCACTTTTGAATGTACGCACACAACCTAAAAATGGCTTGACACTAAAGTCATATTTGGCAAGCAGCTTGTCTCTGGTATAATTAGCCACTTTAACATTTTAGAGATTGAAAAAATAAACAAATACAATTTAAGAATTTGGGCAGCTTGACTTAGTTAATGTGTCATAATGCCCTGATGGTCCAAGACAAGTCCTGAGTAGGTGTTTTAGTCATTCGGGTCAGGGGTTCACACACTAGCATCATATATTTAGATGATTGATCATTTCTAATGTTTGCTTGTCCCGGGGAGACGACAGTGCACAGTTGATAATTTTTGAATCGTACACATTATAGCACGTACCTCTAGGACAAAGTTTATAGGTTCCATTGTGTTTTAGCTGTAAAAACAGAAAGCGTTCTGCAGGCATTTACTCGGATCTAAATCATTTTAACCAGGGAAAATCGACTTTTGGGTTAAAATATGCATTTTATAACTGTCCATAAAATTCTTTTCCTTCACTGTAAAGAAGAAAGGAAATCCATAGCTTTAACAATGTTAAAATATAAAAACATATGAGCTGGTGTATGCCACCTGGTTGTACTGTTAATAACAAAACAAAACTTTCTAAGAAGGAAGTTTATAAAGAATCTTAAAATTTGCCTGATTGGAAGAATAAATTGAAGAAGCCCAATCATATCCCAAAGTACCTTTATTAAACCTGAAAGGCTTTACTAATGTAGATTTTCTAATATATAGTTCGTAGTACTTTTCCCCCATACATTTAGCAATAAAGCAATTCATACGTAAAATTTCCTGAGCCCACTAATGAATGGAGAGTGAGTCATCTCCTTTGGTTTAATAGATACAAACTAGGAGTGTGTATGCAGACACACACACACCCACCCCTACCCTTTTTCCATGTTAATGTCTCTCTTTCCTCTTTAGATGTGTTTATAGGGGTAGCCTGTGTGGTGTTCCTCTGTAGACTAAATTTCTTTCATTTTCTAAGAAGTGACCAACACGATTGCAACAGAAAAAGAGCAGGTAGGGTGGTAAGAAAACTGGAAACTATCAAAGGGCTAAATCCTGGAAACTTCCTTATAGTTCTTCAGTTCAACCAGCTCATTTTAAAATATGGCATACTGAATTCTGGAGAGGTAAACGTTGAGTCAGCCAGCAAGGTAGGAACATGTCAGGACAAGAACTCAGCTGTCCCAGCTCTAGGACCAATGGCCACTCAACTATATTGGCTGCTTAGAAAAGGGTTTGTTCCGTGAATGAATACAAATGTGGTGGAAATGGGGAAGAGAAGAAAAGGAAAATGTGCAATGGTAATCCAACAGTGATGTTGTCTCCTCTGAGAGCGTGAGTTCTCTGTTACTGAAAGGAGACCAGTAGAATCTGGATGGCCTCTTACCACTGTGACTGGAAGCATGTTTTTGTGTTAAGTAGGAGGTTAGGCTAGGTACTTTGAATGGCCAAGATGAGTCTACGATTCATAAAAGTACTAATGATCTCAGTGACTTAAAATGTATTCTTAATAACGATGAACACAGTGTGAAGAAGAAAGGTTTCTATTTTGTGGAGGGAAAGTAAAGACAAAGCTGTGATGTTTTAGAGGGAGCATAGTGTAGAGAAAGAATGACACTTAGTTTAAAACCAGACATTCTTTTGATTCTGTTTACTTTGGATTCCTTTTTCCTTTTTAAATGAGTTTGTTTAACTTAAGTCTTAGATATTTGAAAATCTACTCCAATTTTTTGACAACTCAATGACCAATAGAAATCTTATTAGATCCGTAAGACACTTGGGTTAAATTCTTGTTATAGATGACCTTATCAAAGTTATTTAATCTTTTTGAGCCTCAGGTCCCTCGTTTGTGTCTCAGAGCTGCTGTAGAGCTTACCTTAGGCTAAACTGTTATGAACATATTAAAATAAGTGAATGTGGATAGGGCCCGATATCCTTCATTCCCCTCTTCTTTATTGTCAATAGCTGGTTTTGATATAATGCTCTCCTGAAGAGTACTTGATAAAGCAAATCTACATAGACCTTTTGAAGAGAGATGCCCCTCTCCCTGACAAGGGAGGGAGATAGGAATTAGTCAAGGGGGATGCCTAAGAGGTAGGACCAAAGGGTAGTCTCCTTCTCATGTCTTCTCATTGACAGATACCTAGATGACATCTAGGTGGATACGCCTCCACCTCAATATTTTCTACACCATCATCACAGGTTGGTTTGGTTTTGAGGGGTTTCTAGATGATTTTAATGCATCTCTGGGATCTTTTTTATAAGAAACAAATTAGAACAGAAACAGTTTTAAAGTAATTCAGACTTTAGTCTATCTATAGGAACTCAAGATTCCAGACTGTCCATTATATACAATAATAGAAGAGACCACAAAGCTTATTTCAGTATTGAAGCTGACCCTACCTGTTTGAAAGCCTTTGAATTAGAGGTTTTCCCCAAACTGGATTAGATATCATAGCAATACCTTTTTATATACTTGATGTTATGATATTTTGATATGCCATGAAAGAAGAATAAATACTGTTTACATGGCACCCTGCTGACCAAAATTTATACCAACCTAGAGAAAAGATCCAGTTCTTAATAACCCAGTAATATTATAAAACCCTTAAATTTTCTTGTGGGAATTTTTTTTTTTTTTTTTTTTTTTTTTTTTTTTTTTGCGGTTCGCAGGCCTCTCACTGCTGTGGCCTCTCCCGTTGCGGAGCACAGGCTCCGGACGTGCAGGCTCAGCGGCCATGGCCCACAGGCCCAGCCGCTCCGCGGCATGTGGGATCTTCCTGGACCGGGGCACGAACCCGTGTCCCCTGAATCGGCAGGCGGACTCTCAACCACTGCGCCACCAGGGAAGCCTTTCTTGTGGGAATTTTATAGCCAAGTTATGAGTTTCCTCTTGGCTTATCTCATGGAGGACATCGCAGTCCTTTATCTTTCTATAGGAGTGCATTATTCAGAGGAGGACGACCCAGGTTCAAAGGTGATAAGATTCACGATAAGGGTTAATAAATTTATAAACACAATTTTTCGATCCTCTAAACTAAAATCTATTTCTCTGATGTTTTTTTCTTTTTGATTTTTAAATTCATAATAATTTCCCATTGTGTTGCATGTAAGATACACACTTAAAATTATTCTTTATATTTTTGTGGAAAATATAAGTGTATTTTGGATAGTAATTTCCCAGATTTGAGTTTGGTTTTCGCTTGACATTTATAATATATATTTAGTTCACAATCTTTGCTCAAGTTTTTCTTAAAAATAAAAGTGTGTGCCTTGCCTACGTTCTGGTCATTTATAAGTGGCCCTGGACTTAACCATTCATTTGAAGCACATTTATTTAAGGCTAAGCATTTACTGACTACTGATAGGGTAGGATATATTTCATTGGAAGAAAATAATTAGCATCTTAGCATTTTTCATGATGCTTGTTTAAGTTCCTCCTCAAATAAATTTCAGTCTCCATGAGGGCAGCACCCATGTCTGTTTAATCCCTGTATTCACAGTGGTGGACAATATTGGCAAATCCTTGGTAAATATCCTCAATAAATACATGAGTACATGAAAAAATCTGATTGTTAATTAAAAACATAAATAAAACACTTCAGTTTACTATACTACTGGAATCTGCCTCTCCTCTTGAAATCTGGGTATTGAAAAAAAATGCGACCTTAAAAACATCTGGGTCTGTCTTGGAAAATTCCACAGGGAAAACTATCTTCCAGCACAATCTAAATGGGTTTTTGTATTAGAACCATAGCTTGTTGAAGTCGGAAGGGATATAGCACAATCCCCTGGTTTAACCCATAAGGAAACTGAAGCTCAGAGAAATTTCCAGGAAATATCACACAACTACAGGGCACAGCCAATGAGAATCTAGTGTGTGTGTGTGTGTGTGTGTGTGTGTGTATGTCTCCTTCAGCAAATCATTTAACATTTTTCAACCTAGTTGGTTGAACTCCTCCCATATCCAAAGATTCTATAATATTAATATGAGAATAATTTCTGTTATGCTGGAGATGTTTTCATTTGTGGAATTTTTCCAAGCAAAGGAAGATTTTCAGTTGGTACAATTTCTATGATGACCGTAGAGCCGGCTGACTGCTCTGGGATTGTAAAGCTAAACTGCTCGAGATAGAATAAGAACTGCCTGAAAGGTGAAAACTTGCAGGAAAAATGGGGTGGGCCACTTAGTTCTCGAAATGAAACAGGTTGCAGATTAGGAATCATTGTGGTTTGCCAGAAGTTGCTGGTCATAGAAGCCTGTTTAAGGGCTCACTGTCAACAAGGAAGTCATGGGCAGCACTTAAAGTGGCTCACCTCTGATTTATTCATAAACCTCACACGAGCACTTGGCTTTGTTCTTGCTCTAGTGAGGGGGACTGATGCCAATAAGAACAGGAATAAAGAGCTCCTTGCATGGTCCAGTAGTGAATAGCACTTTACCTCAAAGCCTGACCTCCTTTCCCGAGGTCTGTTATGCTACAGTCGACTCTGATTGGCTGAGCGTTCTCAGATGAATTGACAGAAGAGGTTATAACAGTTATCTACTCTGTAAACTCCATAGTATATATAAGGAGAGCTGTGTAGCTGGAACTTGGGTTCTAACTTAACCTAAAGGTTGTGACATTCATGCTAAATGGAAAAGTTTCCCTTTCCCCTCTTTTTAAAGCTTGAAGAGTTTCACATTTAATAATGGTCAGAAAAAGATTGCTCCTTTCTAATTGAAGAAGACAATGCCCTTGGAAGGAAATGGGTTTTGACAATTCCTTTTTCCATTAAAATAAATTTAGAGAGATTTAGTAACGTAGGGAATTAAGAGTTCGAGAGTAAAATCCGTCCTACACGGGAGGGGGGTAGAAACAAAGAAATGGGCTTGCAGATTGATTAGCCGTGTTTATCTGAGAAGCTTCATTTGTGCCACTTCACAGATTATGCTCTGCTCCAGCCGCCCCTCTGGAGGGGAAGGGGCCTTTAAGAGACAGTCAGATGGCTGGTTTGCTGGGGCAGAGGTTGAGTCGAGTTACTTAAATCCCCAGAGCAACATTTAGTTAATGCTAGTCTTTTTTTTTTTTTTCCCTTCCCTGATCCTGTCCACTCTGGCTTCCCTTTTCTCCTTTTGATGAAGTTGGTCTCTTACTCCTTAAAGTGCATATATTTACACAAAAATTTCCTCAAATTTTCACAACACATTAACCCAGAAGAGCCATATTAGGAGATGGTGATGAGAGTTAATGATATATCTTTAGATAAAGCCATCCTCCCGTGCAATCACATCAGAGTCATCAGCTCATTTGTCATGGCTGAAGTGAAAATGTCAGGACCAATGAGTGTATGAGTGCTGAAGGGGGCGAAAGGGCTTTTGGAGAAAGATATTTTTGTGCTGGGAGTCGGCCATGGCTTAGATTTAGCTCCAGGGAAATATTGGGATTAGCCAACACTGTGTACAAATCCTTAGCATAACAGAATTAGTTGGGAAAATGGAGAGGTGGGGGTCATGAGGATGGGCACATTTCTGGAGACATGCTCTAGGCTGCAGGCCAGAAACCATGGTAAAGAATGAGATGATTTATTAAAAGTATTTTCAGGCATGTGTTGTATGCAGACTCATTGATTCCGGGAAGATTGAAGTCGTAGATTTGAATGGCATCAAGGGAAGACCTGCCATAACGTACACTAAATATGTATACATGGCTTTTGTTTTAAATTTAGCTGTATTAAAAGAATTTTGACCCTAACATCTAAACATGTTTCAGGGAGGTAGTATTCGAGCGCACAAAGATAATATTCAGGCATAAAGCACTTTTGACAGTACCGTTAGAGTGGAAGTTAATACTTAATTTAAATAACAGTAATTATGCTGGAATACTTGTCGCATTGTTGGGTTTACACAAAACCCAGAAGCTAAACTTTCTTTACACAGACTTCACTCTGAAACTTTAATTGAAAAGTAACTGATTTTCTTTAGCTCCAGAAGTTCTTATCTTTGAGAGACCAGTACTAGCAGATTTATTTCATTTTGGATCCAGTGAACTGTTCTCTTTCAGATAATGTACCCATACAGCCTTTTCTTGTTTAATTCTATTGATTTACAGTGTTAAAGTGAAATAATCTGATACCTGTTTCCTGCCCTTTGAGTATTTGTCCTCAAAGAGGCTGATTAGTTTTTTTTCCCCCCAGCTCTTTAGCAGTTTTAAATGTATAATTATCATTGCATGTCATTTGATAGCTGCACTAATTGCTGCCAACTATTGTCTGTTTGCACTTAATGCTGAAACCTGATCAACATCCTTCTTTGGTTGATGTTTGGTGGTAAACTTTAATTAACTCTTATTGCATTGAAGAAGAGTTCAGGCTTGGTGCTAACTAATCATTTACCTTCATTATGTCCTGACAGCTCCACTTGTTCTTGGTCCTAATAGATACACCAGTCAGTAAATAAACCTGCAAACCTTATGCCTTGTAGTTGCTCCACACTGATATTTTGCTACTTAAAGTATAAGATAATTGGGCCCAGATAATTAGTTAGTTTAGTATCTCTAGTTCTGCAGACACTAATCTTAATTGCCTCTTTCATGCTGGACAACTTCATTTTAATAGAAACTGTAGATTTGAGATAACATTATTCCTTCAACATGGTTCCTATGAACATGCATCTTTTGAATCAATACAATTAACCTTGTCTCCTGTTGGAATTCTTGTCATTATTTTTCCTGAAATACTTTTCCTGTAATGATATTGAAGTTAAAGTAATCAGGTTACCAGCAGATCATGTAAAATTCAACTCAAAATTGCTGGCTGCTTGATTTTAATTTGTCTGACATCAAGTTTGTTTGAAAAGGGATAATATGTGGGTAAACCAAGGAGCTTATAATTATGGTTCACGTTTGTTTGTTTATAATGCAATTTAATTAACGTGCATACATTTAAAACACAAAAGTTAATTACTGAATTGCACACTTCACTTATGGACAGCAGGAAAATTAACTTTCAGGCCAAACAAACAAACAAACAAACCACACACATACACAAAAAGCAAACAAGAGGCTCTTCATAATAGAAATAAAATAACCAACAAATCTGAGTGCTCAAACATAAATTTGCCAATATTTCATCCAGAAGAAACATTTCATTCCACTTAGGTTCTCTATGTTAGTCTCTATGTTAGTCCACTTAGGTTTCTAATATAAAATAATTTAAAAAATCTACATGGGATATAAAAAGAGACTTGCATTTGATAGACTAAGAGTCTTGGATAGTAAGAGGGCACTTGGTAGTGATTTAAGAAATTATGCATATAACTTTCTTCATTAAAACTATTTTGAATTGTTTGAAATCATTGCCCTGGGAATAGGATTGTTTGCTGGAATACCTGACCTGTGATTAATTTTATGAAGATAATTATGGTAGGTTTAGCCTGCAAAGAATGACATTTTTCAAAAAAATAATAATAATATACTACTATGCTTATGCTATATTGGTTATGAGATCATATTGTGGGACTCATGAAATACAAATAATTATACAATTGTTTCCTCATTTAAATATTTAGTTGTCAGTATTTCAATAATGAATTTTATATATTAATAGACAAAGAAGAAAAAAATGCATGTATATGTTAGGATATATTGTCTTCACATTGTATATGAGAAAAATGTATGTGTGAAATGGTTTTCACTAGTCTGGTAAATCCGTTCCTGAAGCCAAATATTCTATAGTTATATTTACCTTGATGAAACCAATTAAGATGAATTTTTTAAATGTTCCTATGTGACAACTTAAAAGCATTATCAACTAAACACTCTTAAACTGGGTGTATGCCAGAGAGATTAGTCAATTACGTTTTAGAGACTAGAAATCATATAAAAAACATGGCAAATATGATTTATAAATTTTAAAAATGATTAATTCAGTACATGCCTTTCCAAGGAAAACTAAAGGTTTCCATGTTTAGACTTTCTATTTCAAAGTTTTATTTACTTGAAATTTCAAATATAGTAGGGATTGAGGGAGAGGGGTCTGAGAAGGGAAAATGATCCTGTCCGTCATTGAGATGCTTTGTAAAATGAGGGTAGTTTACACAACCTTTTAGTGTTTCCAGAGAGTATATTTATATGTGTTTTAATATAACACCAACTAATTGATTTGTAGATTAATATTTATTTAGGGAAAAAAATTAAAAGGATCATAGAGTCATTTAACTCTAATCCTACTTTGCATAGATGAGACAAAGGGAAGATGATTAATACTTAAGTATGGCTGGGTAATGGCATCCAGAGGTACCTTTTTCTTCTATAAAGAAAGCAAAAGCCAAAAAAAAAAAAAAAAAAAAAAGGTTGGTATATTCTCACAGTATTGGCAAACAACAGCTTTCTAGTAATGCTTTAGCTGATTAGGACATCCTTACCCTTTAATGAAGCAATCACTACAAAGCCCCAATGTCAGCTGGAATACTGGCAAAACAGTATCAAAGAAAGAATCAGAGAGAGGCACTGAACATAATTACAGTTCATGTCCTTTCTCACACCAATGCAAACTATTCATTTTCAATTAGAATGAATAAGAAAATTAGAAATCAACTAGATTGGTTAAAAGGACCAAAGTTTGTTTACAGAGGATAGCTAAAGTATTAGGTCCATTTTGCTCACTGATTATGAAATTTTCCCGAAGCAAACAAATAAAATGAGTCATATATTGGTGTAATTTGGTTAAGGAGAGATTATTGATTTCTCTCTAAGGAAAGTAGCTGGAGTTTGATTAAAGTTGCGAAGAAAACTGAGTAAAATTCCTATTTCCCACAACAATTAATCAAATTAAGAACTATCGGACCCATTGGCAAAGAGTACTTTTCCTCTTTAGTTTTCCAACACATGTGTTTAATGACATGTAATTGTCATTTAAAGTCCATGGAGGTTTAGAGACGAGAGAGAGAATGAGGGAAAATGAGGCTGGAAAGAGAGGGAGAGGAAGAGGAAGAAAAAACGAGAGACAGAAGCATCGATTATAAGGGTCCTGTTTATGAGAAGGAAATAAATCTGCACTGAATAGCTAATTTAGGTTTTAATGAGAAAAATGAGAGGTAAACAGGGGAAAATGACTTCATTGACTTACACACTCATGTTTGTCTTTGTCAACTTTCCCGTTTTAAAAATGTGCTTGGTTTAGGTGCTTACTATATTTGGTTACATCCTTCTATTCAAACTTAATTACCTTCTCCCCTTTGTCGTGACATGGGTGGAAAGTTTTTGCCGTGTCAGGAGAGGTCGTCACACATTCTTTTGCAGCTCTGTTCATTAATTCCTTCTTGCAGAAGCATTTTCTCTCGTGCTGGGAAGGTAGAAGGGTGTAACAGAAGACCCCTGAAACATCAGCAGGAAGCTCTAAGCTGGTTAATGCAGTATAATTGTCTGGACATAGACTGGTCTTTGTTTGTGTGGTTCACTCCGAATCAGCTGTAATTAACTCCAGAGTGTTTCCAGATTGCCAGCAAAGAAAAATTACAGCTTTTCTGTTTTAAATTGTAAAGCTCACAAACATTAACTATGCAGATTGCTTTTACTTTGATATATTTCTATCCTGCAAGAGAAAAAAAAAGCTTATTTGCCCCACCCCCATCTGTAAAAATGTGCTTTTGTTAAGTTACGTAATTTAGTGTCTATTGGAACATAATGGTCCCTTAATACTTTGGTTTGAAATCTTTTTGCTCAATATTTTCAATCCTTTGACATCCTTGTATTTGCCTTCTTTATTGCTAACGTTTTTAATACTGCAATGGGGAAGAAGTTATGCGATCTTTAATGGGATACTAAACATATACTAAAATAAGCAAATTGCAGAGAAAGCTGAGTAAAGAAAACCACCAGCAACCAACTTAAAAGACTGAGATCAAATATGTATTCTGACGTAACTGGTGCTTCTACACAGGTACTTTACCTGTGTTTTGATGTACATCAAAAGCCAGATTTCACTACCCTCTTGTCTTGGTCAGCACACCACACCCTTCTAAAAGCTTCTGTACAGTAGTTTGTAATTATGAATTCCAGCATGGGTAAAAATGAGGTAGCAGTGTGAGCTAATACAGCCTAGGACACAAAAGATCTGTCAGCAAATGATGCAAAAAAAAAAAAAAACAGTCCAGCCAAAAATCTTTTTTTTTTTTCTTTCTTCTGAATTTAACAATAAGGAATTTAAGCTTCAATGTGGCTTTAGCAACCGAAGAAAAGAAGCTCTTGGTGTCTGCATAATACCACTTTGATGGATTTTTTTCATCAGTTCTCTGTACGTGGCAACAAATAAACAAGTATAATTATACTTGTGAAGGTCTATTCATTGCTTTGTCAGGATTAGATATATGTGCCGTTTTCACACTGCGCCTCTCTTTTGTCTTTGCCTAACTCACTATGACATATTGATAGAGGATTTGGGATGGGGAAAAGGCCACAGCAGAGACAGTGATGACCTTTTGGAAACTTGATATAATTCAAGGATTTTTATTTATTTTCTATATATATACATATATATATATATATATTTAGGATTTGTAACTTGTTATCAAATTCCCTTGTAAGTGAACAACTTTTAACCCGTTTAAAATGGAATTGCAACTCAAAGTGTTATGAGTTGGCTAAAGAGCAGATGAGAATAAAAACAATAGGCAAAGGGGCACAGTGGTCTTCTTTCCCAGCACTTAGCAGAGTGGCTAACCTAGCATTCCTTTCCCATTATTCTGTCCTCTTGATCAGATCACGTTCTTTTTAATCATTTCACAAACACTGTCTCACTGTGCTACAGAGGAGGGCTGGGACAATCTCAATTAAAAAACAGAGGTAAAACTGGCCTGATTTTGGGTTCTAATGGGAACTCTGCTTTCTGAATGCAAAGGAATTCTTCTGTTGTTCAGAAAGCACCCCCTTTCATTAGCCAGCCTCCTGGTAGGTGGGTTTGGTCATTTAGCAGAGAAGAGTTTAGGCAGCAGTGACTGCAGGACGAAAGCAAGGCAGAACAAGCAATAAAAGTTCTTTTCTGCATGTTGTCCATTAGTTCCGAAAAAGGGATTTACATGATCAAAGTCACTGATCTTGTGAATTACTGAGAATACCCAAAACTGTGTACATGTATTCTAAGCAGAGCAGCAGGTATGTATTGTTCTGAATTTAGCATTAAAATTATATTAGGTTTTCTCTTTGAGATTTCTTGAGGACTTGGGTGATTTTTTTTTTAAATAGAATGCATGGCAGTAGAGAATAGAAATTGGTGAAGAGTAAATAGAAAGCAGCTTAAACGGTGAAGCAACTTTTACAGTGAGTTTACTTGTTATGCAGTCATTGTGGAATGAATTCTGTGGTTTAAGTTAAATGGTTGTCTTTGTGGTCTTTTAACTGGGACTTATAAACTTTAGTGTAAATTTCCTAAGTGGGACACGTTGATAAAAGAAAGATCTTGTCTGACACTGGTGACAGTGAAATCACTTAGCATCATATTCAGTGTCACGGTACATATTGATCTAAATAACTTTAACCGCACAAACTAAAGCGATTCCATCCAAACATGCTGGTAAACACTGCCATGGTCATAGTCTATGGCTACAAATTTAAGAATCAGGTAAATCTATTACTAGCTCTATCAGTTCAGATAGTTTTGTTACTGTTGCTTTTGGAATTAAATGTAAATTTAATTGCCGAGAAGACTTACTATGTATTTGACTTAGTTTCTGATTAATGTGTAGCTTGTGAGAAGAACTTGATAGGCAATTTTGTGTAAAGTTATGTGGGTGTATTGTAACAAAATATATCCTGCCACATAGCTGTGATCTGTGATGGACACTGTAGTATAGTTTTCATAATTGTTTTTCACATAGCAATAATGTCATTACATTTTTGAAAGTTACTTCTGGCTCTGTTAAGATAAAATAAAAAGAGAGGATCTACTTCATATAGAGAAATATTGACATGAGTCCATGAATGGACTCTGCAGTATTTCATATAGAGAAATATTGCAGAATCCATTCGGCATCTGGCCAAAATTATTAACTGCACATTACATATAACTCATTTGGGGAGCATTCAGCATGTGTGTAATAATTCTAGTAAGTGTTTTTGTAGGCTGAGAACTGTTGTAGGCGTGGAGGTAAAAGAGAATTCAAATAATAAAAATAGCTCAGAAGCTTCTTTACGAAGCTGTAAAGTGTTTGAGAACTTTCCTCACTCTTGTAATTAAGGTGAATTTTCTTCCACATATCTGCCGAAGTTATCATAGGAAAGAAAAAAAAATAACTACTTTGGGTCCTGGAACTTTACATTTTAATCTAGGATCATTAATTTAGTATTATTTACCACCTTGCTTCCACTCCAACTCTCCAGTTTCTTCCTGTCTTCCTCATATCTTTTAGTCCATCAAGGGATTCTATTTTAGACATTTTGGCTGCCTTCAGTATGTATACCTTGTACAGATTTGGTAAATGCAAAGGTAAACATTAATGTTTGTGGACTAATTAGAAAATTATTAGGTTTTCACGCTTTTGGGGGTTTATCAGATTATTTCAGAGAGTTTTACAAGCTGCATGCATGCCGTGAGGATAATTAACCTGGAGCTCTTCAATGATTAAAATTACACACTAAGCTTTGTGATGTTTGATTCGTGAGCAATTAGAATGTCATTTTAACCATCTTAGATACCAAAACGAATTTTGATTTTATTTTCAATCTATGCAGATCTTTTGATGTATTTGAAACTGATGACTTCCTCTCTGATTTAGCTAAGATGAAATTTGATTACAGTAAAGAGAGTATGAAGAAGTTATTCTTCATACTTAATATGCCAGTGACCTTCAAAGATGTCTTTCTTATAGAAGAACTTTTGAAAAGGAATTTCTAAAATGCCTAGTAATATTGATGAGTCCAGAGTTATGTTTTTCTTCTTAGCTCTCTGCCACTGTGAAGTCTACACAATAGAATGTAGAGGTGGGAGGGGCATCCAGGGTGAGTCATCGCATGTCGATCCTCCCCAATATAATACATAATGCAGTATAGCCAGGTCCCCAATAGAACACGTAATGCAGTATAGCCGCGTCAACCTTCCTGATTTCAGAAATTGTCAGCGTGCGAGAAAGTGTTGATACTTTTACATTACAGTGCTTTTTGCTTTGAAGTTCTTAGTCCCTTCTGTTTGGAGATTTGAAAGAAGATGGGTTACCTGTTTCATAAAATCAAGATGGTGCCTGGGTCACAGAATGAAAACAAGCACTAAAGTTTGAGACCACTCAGCTCTCGTGTATAGTGGAGCCATTCTGCAAATGGAGAGATCTGCAGGGACTCAGAGAAGCTTAAGCCCTAATTAAGCTGCTATTCCAGCAGCTGAGGTTTGCAGGTACACACACAAGTGGGCACACACATACATATTCACACACAGAAGGGGAACGCATTATTACCAACTTATGCCCAACTTTCCCCTGGTACCTTGCCATGCTACCAGAAACTGATATGGCTTTGTAGAGTGCGTCTTATTCTCAACAAAGGGAGTTTATGGCCTAAGATGCTTGCCTGGAGAAAGCTAAAAAAAAAAAAAAAGATTGAAGTGTTTTCATCAGTAGTGCCTGGGTATGATTTGTTAAGCCAAAGGAGATGTTGATTGAGGCAGCGGTTGAGAGATGGGCAACTCACCAGGATTGATAACATCAAAATGGTATTTGGAATGGTGTTCATTACGTATTGCAGTGGAAAAAAAAAAAAAAAAAGTGAATACGATTTGTCCCCTAGGATGATAGGACTGGTTGCAGTAAATATTAATTTCTGTTCTGGTGCCTATTGAGGTGACTGAAGTGTGGGGAAGAATTGTGATTGGTGCTTAATCAGAGCCAGCCAGATACCTGCTGAGAGCTTTTGCACAAGGAAGATTTGCAGTAAGCTGATTTACCGGCAAAATGAAAACCAGAGAAGAGTTTGGTTCGTGCTGCCTGTGACTGTAATATTTCTCATTTTAAGGCTCCTCTATTGTTGGTCTCCCTCCCACACGCATCCCCCCTTCTAGTCACTGCCTGATAAAGTAAAAGGTAAATTTAAAAAATTACAAGTTATTTGTGTTGTCCTTTTCTTCCTGCTATCATCTATGAAAGCCATTTAGATTTCTATTAAAGGGGGTGTTAAAGCTTTTACGTATGTTCTCTCCGTTTTCAGAAAACAGGAATGAAAAAAAAATACGGCTTACTGATATGAATTTTAGATTTGTGATGAATGCTCATAGTGATTTCAAAAACACTTTGGATGTCTAGGCATGCCTGTGATAGCTATCTACATTATTTTGCTACATTTATACAAAGTCTGTCTGTGATAGATAGGTATGCTGGTTTTAAGTTTTTCCCCTCACCTTTTTAGATAGTATGAGTTTACAGCAGCTGTAAATTAGTGATGGGCTATTAGTGAGCTGTGTCATTATTTAATAAAAATGGCTCCTCTCACCTTATTTTTTATCCAGGTCCCTGACAGGCTGGATGAAATGAGATCCCCATGTAGCAATTGCCATGGAAACCTGTGACTCCCCTCCTATCTCAAGGCAGGAAAATGGGCAGAGCACATCAAAGCTATGTGGAACGGCACAACTTGATAATGAGGTGCCAGAGAAAGTTACAGGGATGGAGCCTGACAGGGAAAACAGCTCCACAGATGACAACCTGAAAACCGATGAGCGCAAAAGTGAAGTCTTGCTGGGTTTCAGCGTCGAGAATGCAGCTGCCACTCAGGTTACCTCAGCCAAGGAGATACCGTGCAACGAATGTGCTACTTCTTTTCCCAGTTTACAGAAATACATGGAACACCACTGCCCGAATGCCCGCCTTCCGGCCCTGAAGGATGACAACGAGAGCGAGATCAGCGAGTTAGAGGACAGTGACGTGGAAAATCTAACCGGGGAGATCGTTTACCAGCCTGATGGGTCAGCTTATATAATTGAGGACTCCAAAGAAAGTGGGCAGAATGCACAGACTGGGGCAAATAGCAAACTCTTTTCAACAGCGATGTTTCTGGACTCCCTGGCGTCGGCTGGAGAGAAGAGTGATCATTCTGCTTCTGCACCTCTGTCGTTCTACCCACAGATCATCAACACTTTTCATATCGCTTCATCCCTCGGGAAACCATATACGGCCGATCAGGCTTTCCCAAATACCTCAGCACTAGCAGGAGTTGGTCCTGTGTTGCACAGTTTCCGTGTCTATGATCTCCGACACAAGAGAGAGAAAGACTATCTAACCAGTGATGGCTCAGCCAAAAACTCCTGTGTGTCCAAAGATGTCCCCAACAATGTGGACTTGTCCAAATTCGATGGTTGTGTTAGCGATGGGAAAAGGAAACCTGTTTTAATGTGTTTCTTGTGCAAGTTGTCTTTCGGTTATATCAGGTCATTCGTAACCCATGCTGTGCATGATCATCGGATGACCCTTAACGAGGAGGAACAGAAGCTCCTCGGTAACAAATGCGTCTCCGCCATAATACAGGGGATCGGCAAAGACAAAGAACCTCTTATAAGCTTTCTGGAACCAAAAAAATCCACTTCTGTTTATCCCCATTTTTCTACTACAAACCTCATAGGACCCGACCCAACCTTCCGCGGTTTATGGAGCGCTTTTCATGTTGAAAATGGTGACTCTTTGCCGGCTGACTTTGCCTTCTTGAAGGGGAGCGCGAACACCCCCGGCTCAGCAGAGCAGCCGCTGGGGATCACCCAAATGCCAAAGGCTGAAGTCACTCTGGGGGGGCTGTCTAGTTTAGTAGTGAACACCCCGATTACCTCCGTCTCCCTCAGCCACTCATCGTCTGAGTCTAGCAAGACGTCAGAGAGCAAAGACCAAGAGAACAACAACTGTGAAAGGCCAAAAGAGAGCAACACTTTGCACCCTAACGGGGGGTGCCCGGTCAAGAGCGAGCCCACCGAGGCGGGAGATGAGGACGAAGAGGATGCGTACTCCAATGAACTTGACGACGAGGAAGCATTAGGTGAACTCACCGATAGTATTGGTAACAAAGATTTCCCTCTCTTAAACCAAAGCATTTCTCCTTTATCATCCAGTGTGCTAAAATTCATTGAAAAGGGCCCCTCGTCCTCCTCGGCCACTGTTTCTGACGACCCAGAAAAGAAAAAGCAGGCCTCCGCCGTCAGGGCCGGGGGCGGTGTCGCCACCGGCTACGGCATCAGTGGCAAGGACTTGGCGGAAGCGAGTGCCAGCCAAGACGGTGCCACGGCTGCTCATGCAAGTGAGACGGCCCGGGGGGACGAAGACGGCGCGGCCGCTCTGCACCAGCACGGCTTCACCCCGAGCGCCCCCAGCACCCCGGGGCCCGGCGGGGACGGCTCACCGGGCAGTGGCATCGAGTGTCCCAAGTGCGACACGGTTTTGGGGTCCTCGAGGTCTCTTGGGGGTCATATGACTATGATGCACTCAAGGAACTCATGCAAAACCCTCAAATGTCCCAAATGTAACTGGCACTACAAGTATCAGCAGACCCTGGAGGCCCACATGAAGGAGAAACACCCCGAGCCGGGCGGCTCCTGTGTTTATTGTAAGACTGGACAGCCTCACCCCAGGCTCGCCCGGGGCGAGAGTTACACGTGTGGCTATAAACCCTTCCGCTGTGAGGTTTGTAACTACTCTACCACTACCAAAGGCAACCTCAGTATTCATATGCAGTCGGACAAGCACCTGAACAATGTGCAGAATCTCCAAAATGGCAATGGCGACCAGGTGTTCGGCCACTCGGCCCCGGCCTCCAACCCTAGCCTCGGTGGCTGCGGGACCCCCTCTCCGTCCAAACCCAAGCAGAAACCCACCTGGCGCTGCGAGGTGTGCGATTACGAAACCAACGTGGCCCGGAACCTGCGGATTCACATGACCAGTGAAAAGCACATGCACAACATGATGCTTCTGCAGCAGAACATGAAGCAGATCCAGCATAACCTGCACCTGGGCCTCGCCCCGGCCGAGGCAGAGCTGTATCAGTACTACCTAGCCCAGAATATAGGCCTGACCGGGATGAAGCTGGAAAACCCCGGCGACCCGCAGCTGATGATCAATCCATTCCAGCTGGACCCGGCGACAGCGGCCGCCCTGGCACCGGGACTTGGTCAGTATTTACTGCTTTTCCGCACTGCTGTTAGTTTCTCATCACATTTTGATTTGGCGTGATGCACCCAGATAAAGTGGTGAGTGCCAACAAATGGGGGGCAGTTTACTAGAAGGGACTTTCTCTTTAAGCTGGATAATCCCCCCATTTGTGCTTCACTTCAAACCTGAATTAACTTCAGAGAGGCAGGAGTTAAGGGAGCAAGGACAGCAGAAGAGGAGTTGGCAAACTTTGTTTTCCTGTAACATGTTGATGAACAAATACTAATTGTCATTAATTGCCTGTCATCGTTAGCGATACCTTACTAGGTTTATAGCTTCGATTTCGGCAATTATGCACTCAAATATCAAACCCGAGCTTCCAAAGGGGATGCCATTATTTTTCGTGAAAATTTTTTGAAAAATATTTTAAGGTCTGTGATTGAACATAATTAAACGGACAGTAATACCGTTACCTTACCCCAGATATTTGGCGGTAGATTGCAAGGCACGCATACAGTATTAGCCAAATCTCATCACGCTTTTAGACGAATTGCGAAATAACAATTAGTGCTCATGTAAGTTTATCTAGGTGCTTAAATTGCAAGCACGTGACTGTGTTGTTATGGTATTGATCAACTTTCCTGCGCTCGAAAATACAAATTTCAGAATGACATCATGCCCAGTAGGAGTAATTAAAGCTATCTGATGAGGGAATTTAGAAGTTGAAAGGGATGATTGTAATTGATCCTGATTCAATCCTATTATAGCTTTTTATAGTTTAAGCTCTAGAGAAAGCATATTCCTTGTCAAGACTTTATTTTACAGATTCCTTTGTGTGCGCTGTGTTTTCCAGTCTCTATTTTTCCTCTTAATTTTTTTTTTCCTGTAGTAAATAATGAGCTGCCGCCTGAAATCCGGCTTGCCAGTGGTCAGCTAATGGGTGATGACCTGTCCCTCCTTACTGCAGGAGAGCTGTCACCTTATATCAGTGACCCAGCGCTGAAGCTATTCCAGTGTGCTGTTTGCAACAAATTCACCTCTGACAGCCTGGAGGCCCTAAGCGTGCATGTGAGCAGTGAGCGCTCCCTCCCAGAAGAGGAATGGAGGGCTGTAATTGGAGATATCTACCAGTGCAAGCTCTGTAACTACAACACTCAGCTCAAAGCCAACTTCCAGCTCCACTGCAAGACTGATAAACATATGCAGAAATATCAACTGGTGGCTCACATTAAAGAAGGGGGCAAAAGCAATGAGTGGAGGCTGAAGTGCATTGCCATTGGCAACCCTGTTCACCTAAAATGTAACGCCTGTGACTACTACACCAACAGCGTGGATAAATTACGCTTGCATACCACCAATCACAGGCACGAGGCAGCCCTGAAGCTCTACAAGGTAAGCAGTGTCATCCATTTCTGTTGGCGCAGAGTAGAGGAGGGAATTAACTGTTTTGGAGCTTGGACCACAAATCTGCAAGTTAAGGAAAAAAGAGAGGAAAAAAAAAATATAGAAGGGCAAGAGCCACAGTTTCTGCTTCACATTGCTAAATGCAAAGCCTGTTGAAGTAGATGGAATCGGAAAATATATTTAAAGGATTTGCCATATGTCCCTTTTACACGTATCTCCGTGGGATTGATCACTCTACTGGTTGCCCTGAAATAAAATCACTTTTCTGAGTGTTTCTGTATATAAAATAATACTCTTAAACCTCTTTTATTGATTGATCAAAAACAACATAGCAACCCTCTTAGCTAAGTATTAATGGCTTCAGAGAGCAGAGGACAAAAGTAGTGCTGCCTTGTGAGTGCATCATCTTTTGTTTGGTGACAAACAAGGATGATCCAAACACAATGTGTGGTTTTTGGGGTTTTTTTTCCCTGCAAGCTCCTGTTGGTATTGAGTAAAAACACACGCGCTCCCTTAGCATCAGTTGTCAGTCTCCTACTTAACTCTGTTGTTATTTTGCATGACTTTTCCCAGCTAGTAAAGTTTTTAACCCTCTCAGTGGGTGTGGCTCAGGTAAAAATGTTCATTGAATGGCAACTAGACTTTTAATATTACAGGGGAAAAATATATATATATACGGATGTAATGAACACACGCAAGCGATGGACATCATTTGTTACATACCCTGTCTTGACTTTTTCTGAACCCTAATTACTGGTTAATTTATTTTCTGCAGTTTGTTTACTGGATTGGCTGGATTGTCTTGGTTCATGTACAAATGTAACAGATTCATTTCTATGATGAATAACGTGGTAACTTCTAAAAACTTCTTTTGTCCAGAGGATATTAAAATTCAGAAAATAGGGGCTTCCCTGGTGGCGCAGTGGTTGAGAGTCCGCCTGCTGATGCAGGGGACATGGGTTCGCGCCCCGGTCAGGGAAGATCCCACATGCCATGGAGTGGCTGGGCCCGTGAGCCATGGCCGCCGAGCCTGCGTGTCCGGAGCCTGTGCTCCGCAATGGGAGAGACCACGACAGTGAGAGGCCCGTGTACCACAAAAAAAAAAAAAAAAAAAAAAAAAAAATCAGAAAATATTGCAAACCATTAGTCATCGTAACAAGCTCTAAATATGATTACAAAATCCATTTTGCAAGTGTTATCTATTGATTTATACTAGAAATCAGTGATAACTATACTATCAGGAGGCAACCAGTGACTATACTACCTATGGCTCTTCTAACGCTCTTTCGAACTATAAACAGACCACAAAAAGAGCAGATTGTGGCTATCTCGAGCAGGGGCAAGAATTATTTATTTGGGTTGGCCTGCCACTATTTGTTTGGACTGTTTCTTGAAGTTCAAATCCTGCATTGATGTACTGAGCGTGAAAACCTAAAGTCGTGGTGTGAGAATTTGTAACATTGTTCCTGTAATATCGGCTCTCCGTGGATCAATAATGAAAGCATTAGATTTGGGTTATAGAGTTTGAGGGGAGTACAGGCCCTGACGTAAGATGGAAAGCTTCTAAGTTGATGGTATTGCAAATGTAATATAATGGATTAATTGTATTATAATTCATAGCTTTTACAGCAACAGTTGACAGCCATTCAGTTGTCAACTTTTCTTCTGCTGATACCTGAACTATTAAAACTTTTAGAACACCTAGGAGAAAAAAAATAAACATTAAGTTTGTATAAATAATAGATCTCGACCCTGGGAGCTATGTAGAATATTCATGAACTGTGTTTGTATTCACACAGCCCCTCTAACACTTTAAATTAACATGTTGTGAATAGAAGATATAAATGTACAAAATTTTCTGTTTTATTAATATCATGTGGGAAGCTGAAGAAAGGTAGAGTTCCTGTTTATTTTCTCAGGAAAGGTTATTTAATCTAATTGACGATTATTTACACATGTGTATGTGTGTATTAAGTTTATCCATTCATTCCATGAGTATGGATTGACTACCCTCACAGTCTGTAGAGCAGTTTGCTAGGTGTCAGGGTTACCCTTGAAGTTCCTTTTCAGAGAGAGTTGGATGTTGTCTTTGAAAGTGTAGCAACCAGATGAGATTGAACTTGCTTATAGAGAGGGCCTTAAAGCAGAGAGAGCTTTAGATCCCAGAACCAAAGGCTATATGTACTCTTACCTTAAAAATGTTATGTCATATATAAATTGACTTTTCCCCCATCTTCTTTATTTGCTTATCTCTTCAATACCCAAGTGTCCTTGTGGTGTGGTGTCTAAAAATGGTCAACAAACAAATAAGAACACACTTTGAACAAACTTACCTTGAATTAAAGGAAGATGGAAGAGATAAATATTGGAGCCATTGAAACTTGGTATTGGGCAATTGAACTATATTATTTTGCATTAGCCTTCAAGGAGCATTCATTCTTTCTAGAAGTCACTAGAAAAGTTCCTCCGGAGTAGCAATGTGTTGAGGATGCTGTTTCTAAACTGATTTACAGGAACTGAGTGAGTCAGATCCAGAGGATTTTCAAGTGCAGTAATGAGGATATTAGCAAGCTTGGTCGGCTTGTGTCGGCAAAATAAAATTGCTCCATAAGTAACATTAATTGCTTTTAAATGAGACCCTAACAAATTGGCCTAGGCCTGGAAAAAAATGATGGTTTGTAATATGGCGAAAATATTAAAATTAGACTTAAAATGGTGTCTGAGCTAATGACTAGATAATAATCGCCTATATAAAATTCATTTTCATTAGGAGTTTAATTTACATCATTTTGCATCGTGAATTATTCAGACTTCAAGGGAAAGTGACAAGTAGCAGTTAAAAGACAAATACAGAGCTGGGAGTAAACAGCTCTTCTCCTCATTGACAGCATATTGATTCATAACACTCCAAATGTGGGGATCTGTCGGGGCAATTTGAATAGGCCACTTACCACTTGCATGGTCAGCCTGAAGCAGTATTACCTCAAAGATGTGTGTGTCCTTATTCCAGTTTAAGGAGGTTAAAGGTTAAAGGTTAAGGGGTAGCTTAAAAACATCATCTGCCTAGCTGCTTAACTTTAACCTGATCAATTTAATGAAAATCTGTTTTACAGATGTTGTTTTAATGTATTTGGCAGGATTTAGGCAGCTTTAACATTAGACGTATGCTAGTAAAAATTATTTCTTTATTTGACCAGAACAACACCTTTCCTTTCATGTTTAAGGTAGAAGGCTTGTGGGTTACGGTATTTTGGCAAAGAACCCAGGGGCAGAATGTGTTGATGATTTTTCCATATGGACTCAGAAAAAGAATACCTTTATGTCTATTGCTAACGATGACTGCAAAAACAAACAAAGCTGTGTTCATTTTCTGGCAGTATTCTTTACCTTAGGATTTTTTTTTTTTAAAGGAATTTTGTTATTGTTAAGAAAAGCTTACTCCTTTCTTCAGGCAAACTTCTCTGAAGCAGTAAGCACTATTAAATTTTGATACTCTTTTCCTCTGGAAATTTTAAAGATGAAGCAAAATTGGGCTAGGAAATTCAAACGATAAAATGAAACTGCAGGGCTTCCCTGGTGGCGCAGTGGTTGAGAGTCCGCCTGCCGATGCAGGGGCGCGTGTTCGTGCCCCGGTCTGGGAGGATACCACATGCCGCGGGGCGGCTGGGCGCGCGTGAGCCATGGCCGCTGAGCCTGCGCGTCCGGAGCCTGTGCTCCGCAACGGGAGAGGCCACAGCAGTGAGAGGCCCGCGTACCGCAAAAGAGTTTAAAAAAAAAAAAGGAACTGCAGATTGACCTTAATCTTCTGTTTTAACGTCTGAAAGTGTGTTTAAAGTGAGGTTAATAAGTATTGAATGCATAGATGGCTACAATCAGTGTTGCAAGGTAAAGTGTGTGTGTGTGTGTGTGTATGTGTGCGTGCATCTGTATATAATGCCAACACAGTGTTCTCAGCTCAGCACTTTATTAGATTTGATTATGTTTTCCCAATTTCAAGCCTCTGCATCCTTTACAAATTTCTGTCGATTGATATTCACATAATGAATCCTCAATAAATATTTGTAAGATGAATAATGGACTAATGCATGAACTGAGACATATTAAAGAAACTCCTTTACTTCCAACCCTCATTAAAAAAAGAATGCACTGCAATTTGGTCTACCCCTTAAATGATCTCAATCCTTTTCTAAAGTGTCCAGTAAAAAGATTCAATGAAAACCACTTAGCACTACATGTTCCAACTGAGAAAGAACAAATAAGACTCTGGTAATATTTCAGATTTACAGTTTACCTTATTCTTGCCTTAGAATGACCGAGACTTTTCTGGCCAGCTGATTGGTTGATCACCATCCTGTGCAGGGCATGCAATAAGCTTGCCACACCTGTGCTTTAGCTGCTTCGATGATATTATATTGTATTTTTAAGTGAGGTGTTCACAGCTTCGCTGGTTCAAAGTCAAAAGTTTAATTATACTAGTTTTTTTTTTCTTCCTGCATCTGCTAGTTGTGAAGGAGAATCATCTGTCTGAATTCCATAATGCTGTTTTCATATTTGGATTTCAAATTGTCTGAGGGCAGTGAATGAATCTCTTGTCTCCATGGTGAGCAAAGGACGACACGTGGGATTTAGTCCTAGGTAACTTTTAGTGTAACATTCCCCCAAGGAATATTTTTGGAGTTTTCTCATTATCCATGTTATGGATGAAAGAATCCGGGTTAAGAACTAAAATCAAGGTGCCGGGGAGGGTCACAGAAGAGAATGCAAAAACCACGCTGGGCAAAGTATGTGGCAAGGAAATAAAAAATGGAATAATTAGCTTCACCTGCCTTTTCAGCTTTTTCTTTTTTTTTTAACTGGTAGGAAATAATAACCCAATCAGTTTGGAATTAATAAAGAATTACAAGCATTTTCATTTCAATAGGCCTGAGCCCAACTTTGCAATTTAAAATCAAATATACCCGATATGTACCATCTCAATTATTGAACTGTCATTGTCCCAGTGCGATGGTAAAAGAGGTTAGGAGATTGCGTGGTACCCATATGCATAAAAGTCATTGTGCAAAAGGAAATTGGAATATGTGTGTGTATCTAAAAAAACAAAACAGGTTTTTCTTAATCTTATTCTAGTCATTTGTTTAGATGAAGAAAGCTGTTTTCAGAGATAAACCAAAGTTCTTTTTTTCTGTTGCTAAACATTAACGTGAAGATGGAAAATTTTGCACTTTTTGTGTTAGTTTCAGATTTCTGTTCCTTTCAAGGTTGAAATGCAGTGTGAAATTTAATTTCAGTTGCAGGATTTATTTTTTAAAAAAGTAATGACAACTCAAATTATTCTGTTGTATTCTCATATAAAAAGACAAGGCAGAGGTTGAGAAAACCAGTTTCTGTAGTAGAAAAATACATGCTTGCCTAATACTTATAACTAATAAATATACAGATCAAATAGAGGTCAGCTGGTTAGCTAATAGCAACTAATAAATCACTAGTGTTTTCAGATCACAATGTAATTGGCCAGCCCTACTACTATGTCTACTTCTGTTTTTAAGCTTGACATTTACTGAAGCACAGCCATGTGTTGGAACACGGCTACTCCAGCACAAATATGGGCATTCTCACTGCATTCACATGGCGAGAAATACATACTACATTAGGAGCTGAGAACCCTGTTCGTATTCCACTAGGAAGAAATGACCAAAAATATCTGTCTATCCGGATACATAATAGATAGATAGATACACATATATATAGATATATATTGATACATACCAATCCCTAGAAGGATTACTTTAGACCACGTATTAACAACTTATTACATCCATGTCAGGATAGATAAAATGATTTTTAATGTGTGAAATTGTTAACAAACCCAGACGAAATTTAAAGAAAGCAAAGCGTGTCATTGGAATCCTCTTATTTTATTTCTGACATGTCTTTCCTTAACTAGTGCTACCATCTCCCCACACACCAGGCACACGCCGTTATTCTCTTCTCTCTTTTGCTGAAATCCTTACTGTTTTCTCATCTAGAACTTCTCTTCATGGAAGTACTCCGTGTTGTGAGATTACCTATCTAATTCCCCAAAGAAAATGAGCATTCCTTTCATTAAGGAGGAAAGAAGCCTTTTTCATAAAAGCAGAGTAGTGCATCCAAAGGTGTAAATGACTTTCAGATCTTTCCCAAGGTGCATTTGGTTTTAAAGGAACCGCTCGACCTGGAGGAATTTCTAATGTGTGAGGGGGGACGGTGGTTACATCAGGGATGGGGTTGTGATAGGGCGGTACCCCACCCTAAGAGCTTCCTGCATTTCCCTTCTTCCGGATACACACACGCACGCACACACACACACACACACACACACACACACACACCCCACACACACATATCACACCCAACCGTCCACTTCAGAGAAGCAGTAAAAACTCTGGCACTACCATTCATTTCACTCCAGGACCATGTCAACTCAGACTTTGGGATTTATGTTACTGTTTTTGTATAACTTGTGCTCATTCTGTCTCATGTGAAGTGTAGGTATGATTTAACCCAAATTAATAAATCCCTATGTGTCCCCCAACCTGAGGTCATTTAGGGAATGCAGACAAAGGTGTTATATCTCATAATGAACGTGCTCTCCCTGTCTGTTTCTTTGGCTTCCACGTAACCATCCCTGTCAGTGGAGCTCGTTTAAAATCGCTGAAATGTTCAGATGGGTCCTAGGACGCCACGCGGTAAGGCGGCCAGAGTCATATGTTAAGCAGGCCTTGCGCTGCCGAAAGGGTCTTGGCCCGGCGGGGGGTGGGTGGGGGGAGCTGGCATGTGCATAATGACCACGGTTCTGCTTCCAGAACATCTGGCCGGCCTGCGATCTACTGGAAATGCTTTACCAAGTTCGCTTGGAGTCTGAGCCTCTGCTTAGGCTGAGTTCAATTAGACGTGGAGATTTGTTCATTATTCAGATAATTCAAGCCTTCAAAGGCACTTCTTCCCCCCAAATTATCAGTGTATTGCGGGAGAGCTTATGATGATATGATTATTCAAAAGAGGAACAACGATGGGGGCTCAGCCCCCAAGAACCCGTTAGGAAGATTCTGTAACCTAGGAGGAGTATGGTGATTGACGTTCTGTTTGCAGAATGCCCAAATGACATCCCAAGTTCTACTTCTAATAAATACAGAAACGTTCATTAAGCACTTCCTCTGGGCCAGGTTTTTAAATGTCTCTGTTTATGGAGGTTGTGTCCCATTAATGAGGAAGGATACAAACCATCTTCTCTAAGGTGATGCTTCCTAACTCACTCTGTTCTTCCAATGTGGCAGGGACATTAATCAAATTAAGGGTTGAATCCATATACTAGCCCTTGAAAACTTCCATGCTTTTTTTCAACAATGGTTGGTCAAAAGGCTGAGTGTGACTCCTTTCTTGGGTCATCAGTAGATGTAGAACAATGTCACTTGTATATCTTGGCTGACTCATTGCTCTCTTGCAGTGTACAACTTTGTTAGTCAGTTTCAGACAAAGGTTATGGTGGGAATTACAGCGCAGGATAGAGCTTTTCTATTTCTTGGACCATTTATGTTGTTCTTTAAACATGAGGATGGTGCCACTGATGCATTGCCTAGAAAATGAAGAAGAGAACCACTTACTAAAGAATGCAAAATGGGGCTTCCCTGGTGGCGCAGTGGTTGAGAGTCCACCTGTCGATGCAGGGGACGCGAGTTCGTGCCCCGGTCTGGGAAGATCCCACATGCCGCGGAGCGGCTGGGCCCGTGAGCCATGGCCGCTGAGCCTGCGCGTCCGGAGCCTGTGCTCTGCAACGGGAGAGACCACAGCAGTGACAGGCCCGTGTACCACAAAAAAAAAAAAAAAAAAAAAAAAAAAAGAATGCAAAATGTGTCAGATTATAACTTCAGTCAATTCCCTTGTAGAACCAGGATGCTACCTTAGTTTGAGTCTTGGAAGTTTGAGTCTTGGAAGATCTTTCTAACTTCAGTCTGCAGTACTGTCGAGAATTCTGCTTAAAGGTAAATTATTGTAATGACAGTTCTGTATTATCACAAATAACACTTACATGTGGCGACATTTCATTTCGCTCGGTTTATAATATTTTATTAACACTCTAGGTTTCCTAAAGGGAAAGTACTTCTGCAGCTTTGACTATAATACATACATATATTAAATATGTATATGTAAATATAAATGTGTATTGAGACCATATTCTCAATATTTTATTGATACAGATTTTCCTAAATACTTTCTTTCATTGGAAATATTAGGAAGCATAGAATATACACTTCTCTCTCCTTGTTGCTTAAGGGATAAATGTTAGGGTTATATTTTCTGATTACTCAATTTTTAGGGAGTAGTGTGGAGGACGGTTAGGGTTGAAGAATTCTTTGTCCCTGGATATCTGCTGATAAAAATTAGTGGAATGCAGTGCTGAGGATGGAAAGAAATGAGCTATTGATAAGTCCAACTGTATTGCTTAATTCGAGTTTGGGAGGAAAGCTTTGAAAGTTTCACATACTGATTTTCAGTCCATGATTATGTGTCTTGTGTCGAGAAGAGCCTCATTTATAGCTAGAGTTGGTAATTGACTGTCTTTGTATGATTTACAAGCTATTGGAAAGAATCTCACCAAAACTATCCCTTCTTCTGATGCCAGTCTGTTGTCAGTGAAACTGTATTGATACTTGACTTATCCATTTATCAATGGCACAACTTTTTGAACAACAATCGTAAGTTAAAGCATTTTATGTGCATTATCTCATTTACTTTTCCCAACAGTTATAGGTTGTTTTTCCCATTAAGACATATGAGGAAACTGAGATTCAGAGCAAAACTCCTTGTTCAAGTCCTCACAGATAGTAAGAGCACGTGCTGGGGTTCTCACTCTGGTCTCTTTTCAACCCAAGCCTTCACCTACAGTATAAAGCTTTGCTAATGAAAACGTTTTGTTGTAATACTTGAGAACAGGGAGAGCAGGGAGTGCAAAAGGAAGAGAAGGGCTGGGGGCCTCAGAGACAAATGACCGTTTTGTCCAGGGTTAGTTATTTTGGAGCCCACCTTTATCCCTTCGAGTTACAGATTCCCTTAAAGACACTGCAGATGCAATGTAACATAAGAGCTGGCTGGTAGGGTTTGCACCCACGATTGCAGTCAACTGGCGTGATGAACTTACACCTCTTGTGGGCATCTCCAAGCCCGAAGGAGAGACTGCTGGTTCAAACTGTTACCTGACTCTTTCCTATCACAACAGAATTCTTTCCCTTTAAAGAAACTTTCCTTTTGCTGGCATTTTGGGGTGTTTGGTATATTAAATAGTAAAGGACTCATAGAATATTTATCACTTCGAGTGCCTGAGCTCTCAGTGTTTGCAAGTTAAGCACCTTTGGAAGCTGCCTTAATTCATTCAGGTCACCAGGGTACTTCAGAAGTAATGTACTAAATGGTACCCTGCTGACCTGAAAGATGGAATGTGCCTCCCTAAGCATTTAACTTCCTACATAGCAACAAGTAAAGCAGCGTCTGCTCTCTGCCCAGGACCTGAGTCTCCTCTTCCCTCTTCCTGACATCCTTATAACTACTGGAGAAAGTCCTATTCATTTGCTACGTAACTAGCATTTTAAAAAACTTATCTTGTTTTGAATTATTATTATTTTTTTTTTTTTTTTTGCGGTACGCGGGCCTCTCACTGCTGTGGCCTCTCCCGTTGCGGAGCACAGGCTCCGGACGCGCAGGCTCAGCGGCCATGGCTCACGGGCCCAGCCGCTCCTCGGCATGTGGGATCTTCCCGGACCAGGGCAAGAACCCACGTCCCCTGCATCGGCAGGCGGACTCTCAACCACTGCGCCACCAGGGAAGCCCTATTATTTCTTTAACTTGTATCTTTTACTTCTTACTTCGATTCATTTTGTTCCAAGCTTCCAGGAATTTTCTTTCCACCATAGGTTTCTAATGCACTCCCTTCCTCTCTCTCCTCCTCAAAATTTTGCTAATGATTTCAAGCAACTGGCCCACATCTTTTTAGAACTATTGACATGGACTTCCCTTAGAGATGCTTGAGGAAAGCTTGCCTTCCTGAATCTGGCTACTGATCCTGCAAAAAATTCTCAGTCATTGACACCAATGCAGTTGACCGTACTCATTAATGAAATATTCTTTTAATGGAAAGTAAGAATAGTCTTAGTTTTGAAGTGACCGAACTGTTAGCAGGAGAGAAGCTCCCAATACCAAAGCTGGTGTGTGTAAAGGATGCAAGGACATTTGGATAATTATGATGGGCACTATCTTTTAAAGACTTTAACTATTTCTAACTATTTATTTGGCAGGCCTGAAAATAATACTAGCATGTGTCCTTAGAGCCTGAAGTCATTCATTGTTCAGTTGTGGGAAATCAGGTAGCAAGTCTGATTGCCATCACCTCTGGAAGAGTGTCAGTTTACAAAGTGTCTCCTTTAAACTCAACATATATTCAGCACTTACCACTAAGTAACAGGGCAGGTGACACCAGACATGAGGGAAGGGGAGAATGATTCCCCAATTTACACCAAATAAATAGTGTCATTTTTTAAAATAAGATTAACATGCTAAAATGGAAAATATGTAAACAGCGGAATATACTTTTCAGAATTTATTTCATTTGGTGAATTGATATTACACAAACTTTGGAAGGGAGAAAATGCCTATGAGATACAATCATTGCTTTTTAAACAGAGGCCCCTCAATGTCTTTTGAGAAAGAATTTGACTAAAAGCAAGTTGTGGTTTAATGTATTTGTTTTGGTTTATTATAATTTTTATTAGCAAATTAAGTAATTAAAAAAAGCCTATTTGGATGGAACCATCGTACCAAGTTTTTCCATCATGAGTATTTCCTGAGAAGATACTCCCCAGGCTCATAACCAAATTCCTTAAAAATAGATCCAAAGAGAATTCATAAATAACTTTTTTTTTTTCCCAGAGAAATAGAGTCTCTGGCTCTGTTAATTCCTTAAATAGTAGAAAAACTAAGATGGGTTTTATGAAGAATTCTTTAGTTTTTAGAGTATTCATTCTTAACTTGGCGATAGAATTACCATCCTTTAAGTCAGAAATGCAAAAATTTCCTATTGCTTAATAGTGTCGGTATTTACTTAGATGTATGTTTCAAAATAGACTCTCAGGTATAACATTTACTTATAAGTTCCTGTAGCATGTACTAGGTCATTTTATTTCTTCCTGTACAACTGCAACCCCTTTAAAAGTAATGGCTTCATAACTTATTGGAAAAGCATTGATACAGAATTACATCGAAATTGATTTTTTTTTAAAGTCTGTGAACACTTTTCTAAAAAGTGAACCATTTAATTCTTTATCAGTGGGTATAGAAGAATGTGGATATATTCAGTTCTCACGTGTTTGGTGATTATAAAGTCAAAATGCCACTACTCCAGTGATGTTTTCAGTATGTATCCAAGGAGACCTACCTATACCTATTTTGCTCAAACCCTGAAACAAATTGCATGCTCGTGCGCGCACGCGCGCGTGTGTGTGTCTGTGTGAATGTGAGAGAGAGAAATGAGTGAGAATACAGTATACGAAGACTTATTTTAAAAAATTGTTAAAGATTATGAGTTAATCATTAACGCCTATTTATTTTGTTTTAAAGAGAACTCAGAAATCTCTTCCTGCAAATTGTAAGTGTTCTCAGTCCCTAGAGGTAATAAACCTTTGATGATGTTGTGCAAGACTCGTCCACAAGCCCTGAAATCAGTTCTGTATGTACACATGACTAATCAAAGGTTCAGGGAACAGGTTATGATTTGGTAAAAGCGATAGGTGCTCCAGAAAGTAAATGGCCTTACCAACTGAGGGAGCACACTTAGCCTTTTTTCACCTTATAGAAGGCAGGTCCTAGTCCCACCGTTGGAGCAGGTATCCTCTTACAAAGGCTTGAGCACTAAGTCTTTTGAAAAGTTCTCTTTTAAAGCAAGGAGTTTCTCAAATTAATATCATCTAATTAGTACTCTACTCTTTTCTTTGCCTTAAAGTCACAACAGATACAAGACACTTAGACTCAAAAGTATCCTTGACATTCAGGGAATTAGGTAATCAGAACAAATATCTTCTTAAATTGATCAACTGTCAATGTCCATAGGGGAAAATGATGAAATAAGACAGCAATCTCAATAATTAAGCATGAAATTATTTAGGAAAGTGTGAGTAAAAGTCTCAAGAAATCAGTTCTAATATAGAAAAGGGAGGAACTAAAAGAACTAAAGTATAAAACCTACCATGTGGGCAGTGCAGTGAATGTTGAGGCCATTGTATTCTGGTTTCTTGCTGCTTTTTTTTTTTAAATCTTCAACAACTTTGTTGCGATTTAATTCATGTACCACGAAATTCACCCATTTAAAGCATCTAATTAAACGTTTTTTAGAATAGTCACAGAATTATGCAATCATCACCACAATTGATTTCAGAACATTTTCAACACTCCAAAAAGAAATCCTGTGCCATTTACCCTCCCCCCTCAATAATCCCAACCTTCCCTGTCCCAGCCCTAGGCAGCTACTAATTGCCTTCTGTCTATATAGACTTGGTTATCCTCAACACTTCATAAAAATGGAATCATACTATGCATGGTCCTTTGTGACTGGCTTCTTCCACTGAGCATGTTTTCGAGATTCATCCATATTGTAGCATGAATCAGTACTTCATACCTTTTTATTATGGAATTTCATAATAAAATAATAATAAAAACTTCATACCTTTTTATTATGGAATTTCCATTGCATGGATAAACTACATTTATTTATCCTCTCATCAGTTGATGGGCATTTGAGTTGTTTCCACTTTTGGGCTATGATGAATAACGGTGCTATGAACATTTGTGGATAGGTTTTTGTGTGGACATGTGTTTTCATTCTCTTAGGCTTATACCTAGAAGTGGAATTCCCAAAAGAGCAATCACTGGCATTAACTGGACTCAGTACTGCTGGTCACTTCTTATTTATACCTGATCAGCTTCTTTTCCCTTTCCCTTTAACAAATATTACACATGTTTATCACTCTTCTGATGCTCTTTATTCATCTTCTGCTCCATGGTCAACAAGTGCAGTGAGAAAAATTTGAACATTTATTGGGCACTTATTAGGTGGCAGGTAATCTTCTAAGTTCTTTAAATATATGAACTCATTTCATTCTAACAGCAAACCTATTAAGTAGGCATTATTATTATACCCATTTTGAAGATGAAGAAACTAAGGCGATGAAAGCTTAATTAATTTATCCAAGGTCACATAGCTGGTAACAGTGCCAGCTGAGTCAGGATTTATACTTGGATTGACTGGTTCCAGCAGCCACCGTCTTAAAGAGGACACTTTGTCCCAGTGAAGACACATTGAGAAATATGCCTGGAAAGGAAGGCCTTATTTGTGGCATGTAAGAGTATAACTATAATAGCTGATCTTTGGGAAGGACATCCTCTGAGAGGGAAAGAAAAGAAGTAATGATGAGATGGATAGAGATTTAGAGACTTTGGGAGGGGTAGTGAGGGCTGGCAAATTAGAAAGATCACTGATAACATTACATAGTTTTTAGTTCTTTTTTATGTCAGAATGTAAACCATTATTTGGTTTATACAGTGTTCTTTGAAAAATGTTTATGAACTGAATTCTCCATATTGATTGAAAAATCGGTATATTTTATGATAATTACTGAAACACATTTTGTTAGATTGGTGTGTTAGTAACACACAAAAGCTTGTTTGTCCTCATTTCACGGTGCTAGTGAATAAAACAGACACAGAGGGTGTATGAAGCAGTTCCCGTCCTCAAGAAGCTCCGCAGGTTTTCGAAGAAACCATACAATGTGTTTTATCTGCGCTTTATTTTCCCTTGTGAATTGTCCCTAACAGTTTTTCTGAATTCCAGAAGTTTGTAGGGACATTTTTAGTCCTCTATATAACACGTTTTAGCAACGTTTACTCCTTTGTGTCATCCAGAAAGTTAATATTTAGATTTCCTGTGGCATTTACGGAAGAAATTAGATTCCTGCCTTGCAAAACTTGGAAAAAGTGGCTGTTTGTTTCCACACAAGATGTCCCATTGTTGAAAAATAATGTGAAAAATAATGCACAGTAACAGTATAATTTAAATTTTCTCTCCCTCTTGCCTCCCACTCTCCACCTATGTGATGTTTTGTGAGCATGATTTTTATGTTTTCAGAGTAGTAAAGATGTGGATAAAGTGAAACATTACTCGGTGCTTTTTTTTTTTTGCCAACTAGAAAGATTCTCTTTCTTTTTCTAGATATAAAAACAAAAATAGACTTGTTTCTAATAGCTAATCTAATTAATCAGTGGTAAATGGTCTTGATATTTTAGCTGTAGATATTTCAGGCATCATCCTATTTTATTCAAACACTTACAACTGACCTTGACGTTTTCAGTTTCCAGAGACCTCCTGCTTACATGGGTAGGGTAAGGTCAGGGCTTGGGCTGACAGTGTTCCTACTGTTAGAACATGACATTGCATAATTTCTCCTTTCTGTTTTACTCTGAAAGAAGTTTTTAAGGAAAAGTTACGCAAGAAAATATGATAAGCTCTCATATTGTCTCAGGCTAAAAGATTCCCTAGAGCTGCTTTCTTGAGTCTGAAACACAGTGAGACTGAAAGATTGGATGACTATTTCAGCACTTACGTCCAGGAACACTGATGAACTTAATAAGCCTTGACAAGGTGGGTATCACTTTTGATGCCCTCCCATTATTAGTATATTGGGGGTGGGGTGCGGTGGGAGAGTGTGGGGTGATGTCTCAGAGAAAGGCAGTGGAAGATATGCCCATCTATCTCCCTGCAGCCCTCTGTAGCTCAAGAAAGTTTTAAAAGAGTTAGGCATTTTCTGTCTTTAAGCATCCAGCTGACTTTCTCACTCTTTATGTGGTTTTTGGCAAGCGTTTCTGTGCCTTAGTTAATATATTAGTAAATGGAGAAAAAAACACTCCAGTGAGTTCTAGAGATCTTAATTAAGGTACAGAAATAGCTTTGAAAATGCATTCTGAGATGAAAGCTTTTCTTATATGTGGAAAATATTACTCGTGTCTTGTCAGCACATCTACTCCATTGGCATTGCTCTTTGTACTTGGAGATAATTTCTTCTTTTCTTATTATTGGTAAGACACTTCCCTTTTTAATTTCTGTGAGTGCACTTGGTTACATTACTATATCTAGGACTTGTCTGTCATTCCTGAAAAGCCATTCTTAACTTTCTCCAACTGGCCTTCAATTGAAATTTGCTTCGAAGAGGAATGTAGCTATATTATACTCATCAACTTAAATATGGGTAAATATAGCTCAGAGAAAATAACTATTTGTGTATCCTTTTATGTGCTTTAAATTCAGTATCCATTCTTTCTTAGAAGTTTGCCCGCAGAAAAGGAACTCTGTATGACACTTTTAAATACCACTTTTCAAATCTGCCAAACGTGAATGTGCAAATGTGTAATAGTAAGTGGAGCTCACACAGCTGAAAAATGAATGTTTAAAGCTTCTGTGTCTGGCATTAATTCGTTTCTGCCTTTTGGCTGCTACCACAATTTTTTCATCTGTAAAATGGGTACCGAGTTACCATTATGATTAGAAAGTCAGCATTAACTTAACGGTCGTTGAGATCTGGTCTACACGTAATCACCTGTCATTCTTAGAGCTGAATTTATTCTGAGCTTTAACAAGTATTTCATCTTAAATTGCTGAGGTAGTTGCACGTATTTATCAGGTTTCAGATTTTCCATTGTTTTGTTTAATCTGCAGATATATGTTTATGTATTTTTCTTGTAAACAGGAAGCAGGGTAATAATTGTATATAGAGAAATAGCTAAACCACATCTCTGAATCCCCTGTTCTTTATTTACTTATTTGACTAATCATGTCACTTAATCTTTTGATAGCCCACTCTGTCGGACCCTGTGCTGGGGAATAAGGATATGGCATCAAACAAGACAGACACAGGCCTTTTGCTCTGGTAGAGCTTACAGTTTAGTGGAGGAGACAAGCATTAAACACAGAATCACGTATGAGGCAAAGAAACAATTATTTACCTTTGTGAACAAATAATATAAGTAGTTGTTTTTGATCTGGCACGTTTATTTGTGTCATTAGTACATAGGTATTTGTGTAAATCAAACTCTTCCTCTACTCTTGAAAGAAAGTGAAGAATTTGAATGAGACCCTGTATTGAGGTATTTAGAAAAGTAGCCGGGGCTGAACTGAATTGACTCCGCTAGGTATCGGCTGTCCTGTAGAAAAAGGCATTTATTTACCAGTGAGATTTGATCAGCGTGCAAGCACTTTTGAACTTGTTGTGGGGTGGGGGTGGGGGGTCAGGAAACATTTTTGTGAAAAGACATTCTGGAAACGGCTGCATATCCAGTTGACGGATTTGTGCAGAATGTGTGTGGAAGGCTGAATGAACTAAAGGTGAACATGAGATTCCCTGTAGGAACTTTCAAAACATACTGACGCCAAAGCTATCACCTCTGGGGGCGGGGTGCAACCCGGGATCTCTTCATTTAAACGGATGATACTGATCATCTGTCGGATTTGAGGATCACTGGACTAGTGGGCTGTGAAAGTCACCGTCGATCTGAAGACTCCTGAAACGGTAGTGACTGTGGAGGGTGTACTGAGCTGGGCTACATTAGCATCTGTACCTCCTTGTTCAGAAGAGGAAGCCGTGTCTTCCGCTGTCCCTTGTGTTCTCTCTGTTCATGGGCTAAGACTTTGCTAGAGTCTGTCAGTCCTGCGTACTCTGTCTGAGGAAGTCGTGGAAGGCATAGCCCTCTGTCTTGCTCCTGGTTTTGCCCCTAAGGACAAAAGTCTGACCTGTTTTGATATATAAAAAAAAAAAAAAAAATCCCATTTCAGTAGGAAAAATGACAAACCTTTATAAAGAAAACCTTTTTGCACAAAACAGCTGTTTTTTTTGCTGAAAGTCTGGCACTTTAGTGAACTGTCGGGCCAAGAAACTACTCTCTCAGTCCAGATGTCGGAAAAAAAAAAAAAAAAATCTAAGGCCCCTGGATTGAATTTTGGAGGAACATCTTTGCTGGTAAATTTTTGGACTCATGCGTTGCCTCATCATAGTTGCAGAAATCCACTCTCCTCGTACACAAAGATATCCCCAGGCAGCAGATATATAGTCTGTTTTCTGAACAGGAATCTTACAGGTCTCAGGAGAGTCAGCTTCCACAGGCTTGCTGGGTTGTACGCTCATTTGTAGCTCTCTGTAATGATTCTGCAATTTCTCATTTTCTTGCTATTCTAGGAAGGCAGATCCTGAGGTTTGGTTTTTGGAGTTTTGCATATTCTCTTTCTTTCTCGCCATAGACGTGGATATAAGTGTATGTGTGTGGGTTGTGTGTGTGTGTGTGTGTGTGTGTGTGTGTGTGTGTAGGTATAGATGTGTGTATGTATGTTTGTATATCACTTTATCTTGTTTATGAGAGAGAACCATGTATTGTTTCATCTATAATTTGACAATTTTCTTTTAATGATATCTGTACTTTTCTTTTCTCCCAAATATAGCATCTAATACAGATGCACTGGAAGCTACAATGACAACCAGTGCTAAAAAGAAGCAAGTAAATACAGTGATCAATTTCATAAGCAACAGAAACTATATTGTCAGAACACACAACCCTGGAAAAGTTATTGTATTTAACCACTTGCATGTTAAAGACTAGATCTTTGTCTATTTCATAAAGAAATACCTTTTTTTTTTTTTGTAGATCAACTTGAAATAATCAATCAGTTCTGTGCTGACCCCTGATCTACTGTAAAATGCCAATGCCAAACTGTATCTGAGTCCCACTGGCCATATAACCTGTGTCCCACAAAAGACCCAGATAAAACAATCCCTCTTCCCACCAACTGAAAGAGCAAGCTAATGAAATAACTGAGTTACTTGCTTAAAAAAAAAAATCAAACCAGGGCTTCCCTGGTGGCGCAGTGGTTGAGAGTCCGCCTGCAGATGCAGGGGATGCGGGTTCGTGCCCCGGTCCGGGAGGATCCCACATGACGCGGAGCGGCTGGGCCCGTGAGCCATGACCGCTGAGCCTGCGCGTCCGGAGCCTGTGCTCTGCAGCGGCAAAAGCCACAACGGTGAGAGGTCCGTGTACCGAAAAAAAAAAAAAAAAATCAAACCAATCACTTCAAGATCTTTCTATTAATTTGATTGGCTAGATCAGTTACTTGAGTCCAGCTGATGCATATAGATCAGTGCAGAATAGAAGTTTCCTGCCCTGCCTGGGCTGAGCCTCCAACATTTGGTTATCTAAGGATGATGTTCTGTGAGCGCACATAAGTGTATATAAACCTTTGGAGGTTTGTGCTCAAGTAAAAAACATAGGACAGTGTTACATGTTTGTGTGACCTAGAGCGTTTTGCTCTACGATGATGGACATCTCATCTGCCTGTGCCAGTATGAATGCAAGGACATTTCATAGTCATAATCTGTTAATACCAGTTAGCAGTGTCACAAATTAAAGCATTAGTGGATTTGTGTTGCTTGAGGAAGCAACTGATATAAAATGCCAGGAGGCTGGAGGAGTGGGGTAGTTGATTGTAACATAATTCTACATACCATGGGGTCTCCGTGCCGGTGGTGTGAAGCCTCGGAGTACACCTTCACAGGGAGATCAAATGAATAGTTCAGTGGACAAAAGATATATCATTAAGATGCATTAGTCCAGATACATCCTCAAGGGGAATAATTCTGGTGACTAGAAGACAACAAAAAACAAAAGAAGATATCCTTTTATTCACAGAAAAAAGAAAGATTTTACTATGTAAGAAAACCCAAACAAACCAAAAAACTGTTCATTGTACAGACAAAAAGTTCTTCCCAGCATTTGAAGAAGTGCATTTTCTTTTTTTAAACTGAAGTATAGTTGATTTACAATGTTGTGTTAATTTCTGCTGTATAGCAAAGTGATTGTTATACATATGTATACATTCTTTTTTATGTTCTTTTCCATTATGGTTTATCACAGGTTATGGAAGATAGTGTCCTGTGCTATACAGTAGGACCCTGTTTTTTCTCCATCCTGTATGTAATAGTTTGCATCTGCTAATCCCAAACCCCCAATCCATTGCTCCCCCACCCACCCTCCCCCAGAAGAAGTACGTTTTCTACATTTGCATCGTTTTGGGCCTCTACTCACTTAAATAAAAACTTAATGATGGTTTTCAAAATATATTTTTTACAGGAAATGTTAATACTCCTGTGACAGAGATTTTGACCAAATCATTAATGTTGATACTATCATGAAGGACACGTAACTCTCTAATCAAGAGAGCTGTCACCTGGGAATATGGAAACAATTGCGTAAATTATGGAAGGAATATGAGATTAAATTTCCTCTTTAGTAGTGGTTTGAAAGAGTAATGCATTTATTACTGTAGCACATTTTGTATTTGCCTAGGCATTTAAATGATTTTTCATATTTCTCCCTTTTTAGCCTAGATTGTGGATATATTCTGAGAGAAAGTTAGAGGGACTAACAGTTACAGAGAATGAGAACCCGTGGTTAAAATTATATGCACATTGAACTACAATGAGGGTATTAAAAGTATTTCATCCCATTTGTAAAATATCTTCCGTGACTATGAAAGGGCAGTATTTTTCCAATTATATCTGCTTTAGCCTGCAACTGGATTACCTTATAAGAACTCTTATAAAGCAAAGAGTCCCAAAATAATTGAAAGTGGAAGGACAGATAAGCTGGGCGTATAAAGGCCCTGAGCAAACTTCTCTCAATAGCATTCGCAGGACAGGAAAAAAAAAAAAAGTTTCTCTTAACTCCTGCTCGGGCCCAGGTGACCACTTTAAGCCTTAGCATCTGGTTGCTTCTTATTGACAGGGAGTACCTACTGCATAATTTCTAGCTCAATTCTCCAGTGTCTGGAAGATTGCATTTTGACTCTCCCCAATATTAATAACCAGATTCGATCTGAAGCCTGTCCAAGGTCAGGTGGACGGGCCAGGTGAGCCTGTTTGTCTGTGTGCAGGAACTGTGACATCTACTCAGAGTGACAGGTGTTAACCTTCAGGCCACCGAAAGGAGCCTCTTCCTGCTGGGAACAAAGAACCCCAGGGGCTGTGGCTGCCTACTCCTCCTAACACCCACCCCCGTGCTCATAATATTTTCCCACGTGATACACTGTTGAAGGAATGCATTTCAGAAGAGGTAAATGATTAAAATCAGCTCAATAAAAGCAATAATATCTATTTGCATTCTTGTTCAGAACTTTGATTCAGATTTGACAGTGTTTTATGTGGATTGATATTGCACGGCTTTTCCTTTTTTTAGGTGAACGATGCAGCCATGCTAGAGCGTGGTATGGTTATTCCTGAAATGCCCCTCGGTTTTGCAAGTAAATTAGTACAGAAGCTCTAGAGTATGGGGTAAGACATATTTTAGAAACCAGATAAACAACTCTGGAAGCTCCAGAATTTGTAGTATTCTACTATGAAACATATCAAATAAACTCTTTTGGAAAAAAAAAAAAATCTTGCCTCTTTCTGGCTAAAAATTCCTAAGAAGCTATTTGATTCCTAATTGATTTTCTACATCAGTTGTTCATTGAATAGATAAGTAGTGCCTGTGATATTTGATTACAGAGCAAGGCACCCATTTAACCTTCTGTTCTTTCCAGGCCAGGATTTCAAATACAATAGAATGTTCCTCCCCAAGGCTCAGGAGGATTAGACAGCTAGCAGTAATCCCTGATAGGCTGAAATAGACCTGATAGAACTTCACCTCACTTGTTTAGGATTACGGTCATGAATTCAGCTCACCCAGCAGCATTAACCCTTTGCGGACTTGGGCTGGGCTGCTCTATCAGTAAAAGCAGTAAGTAAGCAGAAACCTATTAATAAATTCTAAGCAGTTACATCTTACTTCTTGACAAAAGCATAATAATTTTTTTTTTTTTTTTTTTTTTTGCTGTACGCGGGCCTCTCACTGTTGTGGCCTCTCCTATTGCGGAGCACAGGCTCCGGACGCGCAGGCTCAGCAGCCATGGCTCACGGGCCCAGCCACTCCGCGGCATGTGGGATCTTCCCGGACCGGGGCACGAACCCGCGTCCCCTGCATCGGCAGGCGGACTCTCAACCACTGCGCCACCAGGGAAGCCCAGCATAATAATAATTTTAAAGTTAGGACAGATGTGTGCTCTACACTGATCTGCCAAAATTTTCTGTCTTAAATATGTCTCGAGATTTATATTACTTTATCTTCTTAAATATAATTTTGTTTCAGAAACTTTATGAAAAGTTCTGGTTCGTGGAATAGCTTTCCCACCACGGTCATGCTAAAATCATCTTGTGGAAGCGAAGGATAAATGACTTCATATAAAGTAGGCCCTTGATGTTCTAGGTTAACTGGAACCAAAGCAAGTAGGAAAATCCCCAAACCTCATTTTAGCCAGTGGTTTCCAGTCTCTTCCTTTTCATTTCATAGAGCAAATTCCATAGGTTTGAGTTGAATTCTCTCTCTTTCCCCTCTGGGGGATATGAAAATGAGCTGAGAAATGGCCAAGAGGCAGGAAATCAGTGGGTGAAAAAGAATTTAGTTAAAAGGTATAGTTAATCCATAGATTGGAAAGTCAGCCCATGTTAATCAAAGAGATGCAAGGAAGGGCATACGCTCTTTCAACGCTGGCAGCAGTACTGGCTTTATCATGGTTTTTAAATAATTTACATTGAAATCTGCTCCTGACACTATTAGGCCATCAAAATAAGTCCCACGCAAAGTCACAGGTTTGAAATGGGTGATTAGTGACAACGAGTCTGGGAGAATCCCCCCAATCGTTATGAAAGTGATTACCCTGGATCATCCAGGTCTTTTTGTGTTGACTCTTTAAAAATTCATATTCACAACTACTTCTATTAATTATTGAAATAAGTGATTCTGGTTTGGATGATTAGAACATTCCCTACCATGTTCATAGGTTTTAGAGAAATGTAAGTTTTACTTGAGAGACTTAACCGCCTAATAATGTTGTGATGGTGACTATGACCTCATTGCCTATGGTAATATTTCAAGGTCAGAGATAATTTAATGCTAAAGCATTGGTCCTTCCCCCTCCTTTCCTGAAATTTCTTTTGTTAGTGGTTCTTAAAGGGTTTAATTAGAGCAAACATTTGTCTTTATTAAAACATTTTAGTAGAACAAATACAATCACAATAAAAGGACAACTATGAAGAATTTTTGGAAGCATTTGCATTTGCTGTCCTTTACCACATTCCCTGCCCTAAAGATTTACTGCAGTGGTAATGATAGCCAACATCAAGATTACAAGAGGAGAAATATGGTGCGTACCTTGTGCTTTGAAGCTTAGCTTTTTGTAAGAACTAAAAAATAAATCCAGTGAGTAAATGGATGAGATTAAGGCTGAAGCAATGACCCTGCTCTAATAATAACATTTTGTTTTTGTTTGGTAGAGAGTGAAGAGGTGCCGTGAAGTTGTGACTTGAAATGATTCTGGCAAATCTTTAATTAATCCTTCATTTTAGTTACTTTTTTATACAAAATATCTAGTTGTCCTGGTTTTAAAGAACAAAAGATGATTTCTGTTGTTCCATTTAGGTGACATATTATTCCAATTAATTGGAAAAGTGCTCCCATGGGATGGATGACTCGAGGATGGGGCCTCTTAGACTTGGTCTCTTACTGTGGTCCTGGATTTGCCCTTTTCTCCTGACATGCTTTTACATATGCTGTTGCTGAGATTCCAGTTCTTTGTTGTATGTTATAAAATTCTATTGCATCAGCATGAACAAAACAGAAATATTATAGACGTGAACCTTTCACCCCAAAAGACATATAACAGATTGAAAAGCTCCAGACCAGGGTAACAAGAATGCTTGCAGGCAGCATGGATGGGTTTACAGATGACTAAAAGCTGGTATTAATAAATCTCAAAAGGAGAAGAATAGGAGCAGAATTTACTGAAGTCTATGAAATAATAAAGAGATGTGGAGCTAGGCCATGTGCCTCTTTGTACTGTGTGTCAGAAAGAAACTGGAAATCCTTCCGTGTCACTGGGAGCAAACACATTTCAAAGTGACAAAGGAGAACTTGGTGTTTGTTTTCCTATTTGTTAATAAAAAGTAATTTACCTCTGGAATAATTGAGTTAGAAGATTCTGGAAAAACTAACTCATCTTGGAATCGTAAGGATAAAGGAGACCTTGAGGAGACTTCTCCCTGGCAGACAGGCAATATTAAAACCATCTCCCAACGAAGTCCATCTGTATTATTTTTAAAGAGAAGGAACTGGTTTAGTTGCGGCCAATGGAATGCTTTGTGACCACATGAACAAAGAGATAATAACTGAAGAGTTTAAAACTCTGAAGCAAAATTGATTCTGCTAACTTTGTTCACATAATATGCTGTTGCAAAAATTCTTAAGTTTTCTAAAAGAGTTTTGCCTCAATAGGGTACTTTTAAAGCCACTTTTTAAGATACCCTGGGGTATGCAAACTTAGTTAACACATGGTCCCTGACTTGGGGATGGTAAGAGATACCCACAAACTACTACTGCACCATATATAAAACTCCTACATTTTGTGTCAGCACAGAATACCAAAAATTCTATGTACCAAGGAATATTTTATGTCTACTGTATTATTCAGTCCTCCCGACAGCCCAGCGAGGCACAGGCAGTTACCATTGCAGTTGTATGGATGAGAAGATGAGATCTAGCAAGGTCAAGTGTCTTACCCAGGGTCATACAGATAGTTGAGGAGCGGGGGTGTGAATACAGATTTGTCTGCCTGGAGGCTGTGCTCTTAATCATTGTTCTTCACTGCTTAGCTTCTCTGAAGGCTGACATTATCAGTTGGGTCCAGGGACCCCTGGGGCATCCATTGGTGAGCTTCCGAAAACGAAAGGTGTGGGGGATCAATCTCCTGGATGTATAAAAGAATCTGCATTTTCCCATCAAGGAATGTTTCCATACCTCTTACAGATTCTCCAACCCTATAAATGTAAGAGCAAACATCCTAGAAAGTGGACACAGAGAGCTACAAAGTGGTGAGACTTTTTATTAGTCCAGGAGAGTATGGCTAACTGGGTAAAACAGGAAAAGGATAGCGTTTGGTTGGAATCTTACAGGATCTGGATAGGTGGTTGTCAAGTCTGGAAGTAGGGAGAAGGGGAAGAAGCCCATTATCTGAGTCAGAAAAGAGGTGATTGTCTCCTCCCCAAGTTACAACCGACTCAGTATCATTGTAGACATTTACCTTCTTAGCAATGGCAGACTGTGATCCAGACGTTAGTAACAGTGGTACATGCCCAGGGAATCCATGTTTTTTGTTTGTTTGTTTTTTGTTTTTGGCTGTGCCGCATGGAATGCAGGATATCTTGGTTCCCCGACCCAGGGCTCAAACCCATGCCCCTGTAGTGGAAGCCTGAAGCCCTAATCACTGGACTGCCAGGGAAGTCCCTGCCCAGGGAATCCATGGGTTTGAGTGTGCATGGGAGCTGCTCTAACTTCTCTCCCATTCAGTCACTGATCTGTAGATGTCAGCAGACATTTCATTTCAAGCATAACTGAAGGAATGCTGAGTTTCCAAAGTAAGTCAATCTGCTGTTTCATATTTTCAGGATCAGTAAAGTAGAACAATGCTCTCTCAAGCTATAACAAAAATAGCATAACTGTATATTTCTGAATCAAAGGAATGAATGCTGGTCACACAGGAATTACTAATTTTAGCTAGCATCCTTCAAAGTGACTGTGAGAACCAATTTTTACTTAATGTGATAACTGTAGGTACCACACTTATGATCAGAGTTTTTGTAAGGAGTAAAATATATGGTAATAGTTCCTAATAAGTCCTCAGGTGCCATTTTTTTCTATAAAAATTTTGTTATGGTTGAATTCCTTTATCAAAGTATTATTATGTATGTCATCAGTATAAATGGGTTAATACAGGCATTTTCTGGTAAAGTAACTTTTTTCAAAACTGTTTTACTTTTTAGAAGGGCAGTCTGTTTTATGGGATATTTAAGTGTATCTGTGTTAAAGGAGTGTTCGTTGATAAATTATTCATATTCATAATATTTTATAAGTTCAAAAAGTTCAAAATGAATGAAACGGCTACTGTCAATGTCACGTATATTTTGAGTGAAAACCATTTTTACATAAAATTAAACATTCCTTTGGAGTTCTTGCAAAGCCAAGGCCTCGCTATTGGCCATAACTATACCGTAAAACTAAAGAAGTAAAACACAACGGTAGTGCCTTAGTTTATTTTCAGGATCAAAATGCAAAATAAAACGTAGGAAAATATGAAAAGCAATATTTTTCAAACATGATTTGCTCTCATAAAACAGTTGCAAAAATAAGGAAGGGCTTTTCAAAATGTGCTTTTGCCTCAGTATCCCTTTGGAGAATTCTCCATTCGTTTGTTTCTGAGGCTGCATTTCTAATAATGGAGCTGTCATTTTCTTCATTCTTGCCTTTCAGAACAAGGGTGGGGGAAGATTAAAATAATCTTCAAAGCAGACACCATTACACTGAGTGGACCCTGGCATGCAAGCTGCTTTTCTAAAGCAGCACATGATAGTTAAATATCCACTCAAAGCAGAGTATTTAGACAGAGCTTCATCCAGACTGTGGAGAGGCCTGGAATCATATATCCTTCTCTATGTCTAGCTCATGAAATAATCTAATACAATTGCCTTTTGTTTTTTAATTGCAGAAAGGAATCTGGATGTCCAGTGATTGTCAGGGGGAAAAAAATAGCGTTGTACAAAGCTTTAAATTAAAATGAAAGTGAAACAGTGTTAAGACCAGCAGAAAAGGATAGAGGTCTAGTCCATTTTTCTTGTGGGGAGTAAGCTCTCATATAGCTTGACTGGGCTGAGATACACTAGTGTGCAGAGAAGCTCACACTCCCCCAGTCTGTGCCCTGCGTGCACAGTGATCAATGGAGGCCCAGAGCCTGGAGGCGAGGGCGGGCAGGTGATGGACAGTAAGGATAATACCTTTCATTTAAAGGAGAAAAAATAATTTAATAACGAATGTTAAAGAACTGTTTTAAAACATGTCCTCATTTCAGTTTTGAGTCAATGCTACTTGTCAGTGCCATAAATAGCAGTAAAAAGAAAAATAGTCATTAATTTTAGTAAATATTCCTTTTGCACTATATTAAGGTATATTCATATGCTGTACTCTCATTTTAAGAGCATGCCCAGATTGGATTTTCTTTTTCGTAAATGGCCCTGATAAAAGTCAATCTTCCAAGTGTTTTACAGTATCATGGTCCCCAAACCTCAGTGGGGAAAGGCCCAGCTAATATGACACATGCTAATAAGAGACTGATTTTTCCTTTTTTTTTTTTTTTTTTTTGCGGTACGCGGGCCTCTCACTGCTGCGGCCTCTCCCGTTGCGGAGCACAGGCTGCGGACACGCAGGCTCAGTGGCCATGGCCCACGGGCCCAGCCGCCCCGCGGCATGTGGGATCCTCCTGGACCGGGGCACGAACCCGTGTCCCCCGCATTGGCAGGCGGACTCTCAACCACTGCACCACCAGGGAAGCCCTGATTTTCCATTTTTAATGTCTTATGCTGATGCCAGATGATGTATCCAGCTAACCACTTTAAACCTTTCAGTAAAGGTTTGATAATAGATGTCATTATTGAATGTCCTCACGCATGCTCCTTTGAAACAAATGATCACCTATTAGAGGATAGAGACAAAACACATTTACTTGAATGAAATGGTTAATAAGGTACATCAGGATTTGTTTTTATTGGTATTGGTCTATGAATACTTTATGTGCTAATTTAGGGTTTAGGAGTACTTAGTCATCCAAGCTTTCCAGTCTGAAAAAGGCATGTACCTTAAACGCCAGCCTTTAATGTTTAGAACATATTTATAAAACATACTTGTCCTCTTCTTAAAATTGAAAACATCTGTTACAGATTTTCTGTTAAAAAGTTATGGACGAGAGACCCTGGTGATGAGGCAGTCTGCCATTTTGAATGGGAATTAAGCTGACAGTGCATTCTGCACCAGTGAGGCCGTGAAAACAAACAAACAAAAAAAGGCAGATGGTTCATTTAGTTTAGTAATTGTAATTTGTTGTTCATTAAAAGTAATTCCCACACAGGCATTCTTTATTCTGATACAGTATATGGAAAATTTTACTCTGGAAACCTGACCTAATAATTTTTTTCTTTAGCATAATTTGCAATGACGTCTGATAGGCAGTTGATTAGAGCAGAATGATTTCTTTAGAATGAAAATTAATTATAATTTTTGCAGCTTTCATTAGTCTGCTTTTGTAACTACCCGGGCTAAACAGCAGGGGTTTAGCCCTGAAATGCTGAGTATCACTGGATCATTTGCAGTTTAGTCTCCCTTTTAAGATGATTGGACCTTTTCATTGCAGTTTCTACATCTCCATCAAATGAGGCTTCTCCATAAAAAATTTCAGTGCACTTTGAAATATACTTGAATATACGTTTACAGTAGCAAAGTTAGTATCATACTAATCTAACATCATACTGTGTAGTCTTTTAAACATATTCATGAATAGAGGCATATTTTCATCTTCAGTGTTATATAATATGTTACAGGGATATTTCCTGAATTTATACCAATTCTTACAGTTGCACACAAATAGCAGAGATTTTAACAGTGGGGATTCCGTTCTTTAGAGACATGTGAAATTGTTTGAAATACAATTTAAAGGAAGGAACATGATGTTGACACTGGATTGATGATGGAACAGATTTATAGAGGAACCAAGTTTGTTCCAGTGTTAAAATCTGATTGATGTACATAAAGTGATTTCAGAAAATTATCTTCTAAAAGAAATGTATGTCTGACAAAATCAGTAGGTATATCCTAGGAAGGAATTTGATCCTTTGTAAGTGTATACTATTTCTGCTGTGCCATTATGATATTTTTGTTATACACATCCACGTTGATATTAATGTAATTTTTCCAAAAGAAGATAAGAATTGTGGCGGGTTCTGAACCACCAGGTGAATTTATGCATTGGATTTATTTCACTTCGAAAAGTCATTGCACTGGACTTCAGATTTTAGAGTGTTACAGGAATATCCAAGAAATAAACACTTCTCTATCAAGTGTTTTTTAACCATGGACCAAAAAAGCCCATCTTTTCTCCCTTCATGAAAAAGCATTAGAATTCAATAGAACTAGCGATATTTTGTTAGATATAATAGCATTTTAATGAAATTTTTGGTAGATATTTTTGCATTCACAACTTCTTATATCCAGAGTTCTAAATTTTTGTAATTAACTATCCAGGAAATGGTTTTCACACTGTAAAGAAAGTCTTCTGTTTTATAACACAATTCCTGTTTCTGTGGAATATGAACAAGACAGTGTTTATTGTAGTCAGAAAAATTGTTGGCATGATTCTGCATAAGTGAAGAATCTCTGGATTGTCTCAAAGTGTTAGCTGCCCATTTGCAGACAAACAAGCTTTTAGTGTGCAATTTAGGTCAATGGATCGAGGGGAGAAGATGTGTTTAGGCGACAGATTTTAAATCACCATAATATAAATATGCTTCCCTTTTCATCCGGAATTTGCTTTCTTTCAAGGTAATTTAGTGCAGCAGACATGCACTTATGCCTATCTTTGTAATTTTAGGGATTAGGATAGTGAGGATTAAATGCTGACCCTTAATCTTCAATATCAACTTTAAGAGCGAAATATAATATGCAAATGGAACACATTCATTTTGTGTTTATATATTTTAATCTCTGTAATTTAGTCTTAAGAAGATGGAAACTCATCTTTGCCTTATTTATTTTGAATCCTAAAGCAAGATGCCATTAAAATCTTTATCCTTCTGTCTTAGTGGATAAATGTTTATCCTTTAGGGCTTAGAATATAATTTTTTTAAAAAATGACTTTAACCTAACAACACTTTTCTATCAAGGGAAGTGACATGTGTGTCTGATGTAAAAGTGTAGTTAGACTTACTTGTGTTAAATACATGGCTATGTTGCAAAGACCAGCTCTGAGAAAAGTACACATGATATACTTTTGTTTTAAATTTATTTTTAAAAAAGTCAGTAAATTGAATTTTTATTAATAAAATCAGTTAGTGGAGTTCGGATCAAGTTTACTTTGTTCTTAATAAACTTTTCCTCTGTGGTTTGAATTTCAGTGTATGGCCAGGAGTGTCTTCTAAATAAAACATTTATTAGGGTGAAATATTAAATTGATATAAAAATCTGGGCCATATTTTTGTAGACAAATAAACATAAGAGCTATATTAAGTAGCAGATCAAAAAGAGAAATGCAATGTGAAAAACAGAAACAAAGACTCCTTTTATGCCTCTGGCCTTACTGGAAGAATGGGGTTAGAACAGTCTGCTTAGCTTGGCTCGGTGGTTGCCTCATCTAGGTAGTTTCCAGTCTATAGACAGAGGTCTTCCAGATCTCTGGATATGTAACATGAACGTCTACCATATACAATTGATTTTTGAGCAGCTTGTGATGGATTAATGGCTGCATATGTTGCCAAAAATGCAGATAATTTCAGATCGCAAGTTGTCCTTCAAGTTTTTCAAAATAGGAAGGTAAAAACCTCTTGATTACTTGTAGGCGTAGCCCTGAACCTGTTCTCAGGCATCCAGAAGCAGCATTATGTCGTCACAGGTAAAAGGAACGTGGAATGCCAGATGACACACTGCAAACATGTACGTTTAACCTAGACTTTTTTTTTTTTCCTCAGAAGTTTATTACTGCCAGTAAATACACAGTTGCTTTCATGAACAAAATCACTCTTAGAGTTTAAACACTTGTTTACTGAATCCTAAAAATGGACTTACTGATGGAACCAACATTGGTGATGGTTTGCCCTCCTAGAATCACAACCTTTTACTCTCTAAGTAGTAAATCTGTCTCTGGACCTACATCGCCCTGACTACTACAAGTAAATTTATTCTTTCTCAAATACTTAATGCGGTTTTATCTTTTCTTGGTTATAACTGTCATACAGTTTTTTTTTTTTTAATTCTGACTGTAAGAATAAATGATAAGGCCTTTAGAAAGCTTGTGCATTTCCATCGTCACTATCTTGTCATAAAAAAGGGACATAATACATTTCATTCTAACAGATTATTTTACTAATGACTAAATAAACAATTGCATATATGGACTAACACTACCATGATACTTAGCATCTTTCAAGATTTTCTGTACTTTGCCCAGTTGCTTATTAGGCAGCGTAGCATAACAATTACAGATTTGGAGTCAGAGAGACATGGATCCAAGTCTCCGTTGTGCCACTGATTTGCTGTGTGACATGGGACAAGTTACTTAACCGCTCTAAACCTTCAGGTTCTTCATTTATAATGTGGGATTCATATAGTCCTATATTATAAGGTTTTGTGAGGATTAAATACAATAATGAATGCTATCTGCTTTGCCTAGTGACTGGAACATAGTGAGAGATAAAAAATAATAATTATTTTTATAAATTTACCTATTATGCTATTATATTGAAACAAGCTAATTGTAGTTGCGTTTGGCGGAGGCTGTTTGTGAAAAGCTGTTTTAGTCACCGTGAATTTGTAAGAATCCACCGCAACTTGTTATCAGTGGCGTTAGCCAATCAGAAATGGTATTTTTTAAATTTGATTTCTTCCATGCTCTATGAAACTAAATTCATATTTTTACACGTGAAGTTGTTAGATAAAAAATCTAGAGACCTCCATTTGAAAATCAGAACAGAGATGCTTCTGGAAGGGGACAATGTGACATGGCTTCTTAGATTAAGAGATGAAATATTGTAGTTTTCTAGAATTTAGCAATTTGGTTACATGTAAAGATCGTGTTACACATTAATGAACTAAGGGATTGCAAATGAAAGGAAGGTTTTGCAAAAATGGCACTCAAGATTATTTTTTGTGTCACATTCATCAGAAGTTTAGTTTTTCTTGTGGATAGGTAGAGAGGAACCACCTCCTAGAGACATTCTCTTAAGACATCCAGCCAGCCTTGCCCCTGGTCCCTAGATGCCTGTTAGGATTCTGAGGTTTATGAGTGTGTTTGCTGCTGGTTCTCCACATGGCTTGTGCTGATCTAACTAGGTCAGTTAAGTAACGTATATTCACTTGCTTATAGACACTGGACAGGGGATGGGTGAAGATTTGGTAGCCACTTCTGAAAGTTTGCTGATCATTGAGCAAGTTTGGGATGTCTAAGTTGCAGTGGCCATCTCTAGGATCTTTTTAACTTCAGAAGTATGCCTTCCAAAATGTAGTCACTCAGGCTTCCCTGGTGGCGCAGTGGTTGAGAGTCCGCCTGCCGATGCAGGGGACGCGGCTTCGTGCCCCGGTCCGGGAAGATCCCACATGCCGCGGAGTGGCTGGGCCCGTGAGCCATGGCTGCTGAGCCTGCGCGTCCGGAGCCTGTGCTCCGCAACGGGAGAGGCCACAACAGTGAGAGGCCCACGTACTGCAAAAAAAAAAAAAAAAAAAAAAAAAAAAAAATTTAGTCACTGAACCAAAGCCACTGATTGGCTTTAATTTCTAATACTCACAGTCTATCCATATTTCTTACATAAAAATCCAAGGGGATTAGCAGATCAGATTGGTCTTTATTTTTTTCTTTTCTTGTAACCAAATTCTTATAGAACCACATAAGGCAATTCACTCAGAAACCATGATTTAGGAAGTTCTTTGTCTGTCTGAACCTTTAGATCAGCAGAGACTAAGGTACATGGCTCTCAAGACCATATCGCTCTGTCATAGGCAATAGGATTATGGCACTTGGAGTCTTCTCCAGGAATTAACTGTCCTATCAGATTTGATCACAGTCCTTTTTTTTTCTGTTTTAGGTCCATGTTAAATTTCAAAAATTTCGCAACTGTTGTCCTTAAGCATTAATTTTCGTCTCTTTCTATTCATTTTGCTCCTTAAGAATAGCAAGAAAAGAACTATAAACTGTGATAAACTTTCTTCTAGGAGATCATAATACAGCAGCCTTATAGTTACTTTGGAATATTCCCTAGGAGTCAAAAAAATAAAACTTTTTCAATGTACCCACTTCTTAAGTGTGCCTAAAAGTCCATGCTTTGAAAATCCAATAATAACCTATTGAAATGAGGAAATTTGGTGGGGCAGGCTAGGGGACAGGGAATTCTTTCCACTCGGGTTACCTGGAAAGGCATCATGGCGATTATTCTTGAACTGGGCCTTAGAAGTTTTGTAGTGTTGACACATGCCAAGATGGGCATAACCAGGGAAGAAGAATGCCAGCTATCATGGGAACATGAGTAATTCCGTTTTCTTATAGGCATTCTTGCTCATCGTGATTGAATGAAATGCTCAGGAGAGAAGCAAAGTACAAGTCAAAATTTAATATTATGAGTTTATTGTCATTCACAAGTGATATGAATATAGTGTCTTTTATATTTATAGGTCCTGACCTTTGTTTGAGAAGGGATTCAGGTTCTAAAATTATTAAATGCGATTTTCTTCTCCTTCCTCTTGAAATAAAATAGATTAATAAGTTTCGATCTAAAATTGCTAAAACTACATGGATTACAACAATGAAAAAGTTAGATCTCAAAAATAAGGTGAGATTCCATTAATTTTGAAATGTGACGGTGGTGGAAGAGAATTGCTGAATGTGAGGTAAGTAGTTTGAAATTTACCCTGTATTTGTTTGGTGAGTCTCTTTTTTTTTAGTTTTGGGCAGGAGAGTGTTATCTAGAAGGTGAATATGTGTGTGGGAGAGCTTCATCTAAAGGGCTGTGATGGAAAGGATCCTGTTTGGTTTGGCTTTGTATTCCTGTGTCTGGCACATAGAACATGCTTACTAATGTTAGAGAAATAAAAGAGGAAGTAAGTAAAAAAGGAGAGAGGAAGAAAGGAAAGGAAAGAGGGAAGGAAGGCAGAGAGGGAAAGAGGAAGGGAAAGAAGTGGGTAGGGTGGATTGGCTGGGGAATAGATTAGTATCGAGGATACAAAACCCTTATTACTCTAGGGAAACAAAGTAAGTCATTACTTTTTTTTTTTTTTTTTTTTTTTTTTTTGTGGTACGCAGGCCTCTCACTGTTGTGGCCTCTCCTGTTGCGGAGCACGCGCAGGCTCAGCGGCCATGGCTCACGGGCCCAGCTGCTCTGCGGCATGTGGGATCTTCCCGGACCGGGGCAAGAACCCGTGTCTCCTGCATCGGCAGGTGGACTCTCAACCACTGCGCCACCAGGGAAGCCCAGCCATTACTTTTTATTCAAGTGAAATAGACATAGAATCTTGAAGAATAAAATAGGAGGAGGGGACATATTTAAAAGAATTTTCCTAAATAGAATTGACAAAACTTGAAAATTGCTTATGGGAGTGGTAAAGATAAAGAAAGGAGAAGAGTTACAAGTGACTAAGTTGTTTTTAAAACATCATGGTAGAGGGCGATTGTGTCAGAAGTAGACAATAGAAATGGGGAACTTACTTGAGAGGAAAGGAGTGCTGAGTACAATTTTTTGGCACACCTGTGTTTGAGTTTCTTACAGGACATCAAGGGGAAGAAGTAATACAGTAGAGATTAGGGACTGCTAATGTAGGTTTGAAAATCATATTCATAGGTAGAATAATGAGGGTGGATGAGATTTCCAAGAGAGGAGTGTACAGTAAAACCAAACGTGCATGGAATTCCAGAAGTGGAATATAAATCACCCTCTAGGGAAGTTGGACCATGAAGGGATGCCAAAGAGTGGTGGCTGTGTTTCCATGAATGAGATCTATGTGTTTAAAGTCTGTGAAATTCACCAACTTTAAAACTGTGGCTCCATTGGGGGAGAAATAAGAATAAACAGAGAAATCCTAACTTGAAACCCCTACTTCTCAATATCAACTCAGGCAAAAGGTGTAAAGACCACATTTCAGTGGCCAAGAGCCAGGTCAGGTCCAGAGATTCTATAATATTTCTTTTTACTCTCTATCATTATTCCCAAGTGTAAAATCTCATGAACTAAACAGACAGCTGGAATGAGTTATTCCATCCGTATTTATGTGGGCCAAGATTCAGGAGAGATAAATGTGTCTTTTGGGTCGAAAACAAGGCAAGTTTGTGTTTAGGGGTAAGAACAATGAGAAGTACCCTGGTAGTGGCATTCTGGAAAGTGTAAACATTCTGGAAGGGCCTTGCAGCATAAACAGAAATGAAGACACTTAAAAATAATTAGAAAGTTTTTATTTTGAGAGTATCCCATTCCATATATCAGCCATTCTAAAAGCCAGTTATTTCAGATAGACATATTCTGGGGACAAGAGTAGGCAAGGCTTTCTTTTATTTCTCCTATTTCAGAAATGACCATGTTCTCAGCCTCAGCTCTAAAGAAGACAAGAGCAGAATAGTTTCTGAAAAACTCCAGCCAGCATTTTTTTTTGGTCATGCTGTCCAGCCTTCAGCCAATGACAGTGAAGTTATTGATAGAATCTCAGAAATGTTATTTTCTTCAGTTATATTATTATGTGGGAATGGATTCTTGATTGATTTGGGCACAATATACAATTAAAGGTTCTTCCACAGAAGTAGGCCCAACATATTTGTCTTAAAGGGGATAAATGAGAACGTGCAAGAGGAATAAGCAGAGAATAAAGATTGTGTGTTTGGGGAGCTGGTAGAAAATGGGGCAGGCGTTGGGATGGTATTGGTATGGTCATTGGGTGAGGTGAACGAGCCACACCAAATCCTAACCATGACCCTCTTGGAGTTATGGCTTCCTGCCTGGGTTTGACTGAATATACTGTGCTTTCATTTTTTCCTCCTTTAGCCTATTGTCCAGGAGGGACCCACCCCTTAAGCTTAATTTCTGACTCCTGCTCTGTTCTTCTCCTCACTGACTGTACCAAGGAAATGAAATCTCAGAAGGCCTGAGAGCTGCCCTCAATATTACCCTTAAACATGATAATATCTGTTCATTTAATGCATAACCCGTTAACTCAAAATGACACCAGTACACAAGGAAAAAGTGAGGGGAGTGGAAGGGATAATTTTAGACTTTGTTCCACTGTGAGTATTCCTTCAGCAAATGCATGTTAATCGCAGGATCAAAATAAACACACTTAACTGAACAGTATTGTGGATCAATAAAATCACTGACTGAGTACCACTGGTGCTCACTTGAGGTAAACAAGTGATTTAATAGTCTCCTCTTCCTTCGGGCCTCTTTGGTGTGGCCATCAATAGCGTCCTGATAAATCGGAACTGGCAGTGACCAAAAGGCCCTCGTCAAGCAACCCAGCTTGACCTCCCGAGGTGTATTATCGCCTGACATCTTACAGGCCATTTCCTTTTCCCATTCTGTGTGTCTGACAATTCTTGCAGCTTAGCTTGTGAGAGAACACACACACACACACACACACACACACACACACACACACACCCCACACACACTTTTTTTTAAAGAAGGTTATTTCTTTAAGGACTTGAGTAAGAATCGTCTTTTCCATACTTTTACTTTATTCTCATTAAGCAGTTTACATCTTTTACATTTCCTGCTTGTATGCGCAATGCAGCAGGACCAGAAAAAGGAGACGTGTAGGACAGGAAGGAAGTTGAAAGAAAGTAAAATATGGAGTTTGCCGCTGGCAGTCATAGATTTTAGGCCTTCAGATTGAATCTTGGAGACTGGATGGAGATTTGCACCCATGACGGGGTTCTGTCCTCCTCTGAACTTCTGGAGGGAGAACCCGCTAAGTTAACTTGGCAAAAATCTATGTTGCATGTCCAAACGTCGTGCTGCACACTGCACGGCAGACACATGCTAGGTAGATTTCCCATCATTCCGATCTCTGGCCCATCACTGGTGTCTGCTAAGACGTTTCTACTTTTCATGAACATGACTGCCACCCATGATAGCCATTTTAAGTCACGTGTGTTTTGGAACACGTAAAATTCAGTGGTGACCACCTGAATTAATTCATGGTTTCATGTGGAAACTCTAAACCTCTTTAAAATTCCCAACTATGGGTCCTGGGGAAAGAATCTGTCCAGGACAGGTGAGACCTGATGAAGGAGCTTCAGTCATAGTTCATTTGAACTGTTTATCTGGAACATATTTACAAAGTAGAGTTGAGTAAGAAATGTTAAAAAAAAGAAGATGTCTCTGTAGGCATTAGAAATATGACATTGGCTACTAATGCTCACACTGTTTACATAGCTGTATGCAAATGCTTTCAGCAATGAACTGGTAAATCAAGAGACTCTTACTACATTAGTGTCTTCTAAAGGCCAGGCCTATTATGATATATCAGTGTCATTCTGGAATGCTAGATAGGCGGGTCAGCTCTGTAGTTCATCCAGTCAAACTCCATTACTATTTGTTGGATGAAAGATTCAGGCCTTTTTTAAAAAAGGTGGTGGCTGCATATAGTTTAACCCCTTCATTGTTTAAGGAGTATAAATGTGAGTACCCATGCCCTCCCTGTGGCTTTTCTGGCCAGATCTTGACCATTAAAAAAACAATGGTGATGACAACAAAATCAAATGATGCTATACTTTCTATAAGCATTTTTTTTTTTTTTTTTTTTTTTTGCTGTTGGAAAAACATCAACTAAAAGTGTGTAGTCATTCCTAATGATGTATGTGCTACCCTAGGCTTACTCTGGGGATGCACAAGACTCGCTCTATGTCCTCTGCTTTCCTAAAGAGCTTTTAAAACCTGGATACTCAGGCTCCACTCTGGAGTTTCTATTTCTAGATAAGAGCCTGGAAATCTGATTTTGGGAAAATGCTCTTTCTGATGCCACGTCAGTCTAAGAATTCTTGCTCTCCCCACTCTGGAGTGTTAGCTGTCCTCACATCATGACATGAACTTTCAGCTGTGGTGTTCCTACACAGGCTGTCCTTTCAGTCTGAAATGCTCTTTCATCCTCCCCTAAGAAACATATATTCATCCTTTAAGGCCCAGGTTTAGAGTCAGCTCTGCTGGGGCATTAAATCTACCGTCATTCCCATGCTACTTGGCCATAGATTGGAGTGCTCTGTGACCCTCCTTCCTTGGAAACACTTGACTTTGGATGAGATTGGGAAAAATGAACATTAGTTGAGAGGCTATGTTTTCTCTCCTTGCTCATAGTAAGGTCCACAATTTGCAAATGTATGTACAGATACCCATAAAATGAAATTTTTAGTTGTATAGGTATAGTTTTTATTTTCCTTTCTCGGGTGATTGATTACAAATGGTAGACTTGTCCTGACATACTGAATAGTGGCATTTTGTATGGTAGAACTGTACTTCTTTTTTTTTCATTTTAAGCCCCTAAAACAAAAGGGATGGTTGAAAATCCAATTAGTTTCTGAATTTTCCTGTATAAAATTTTCTAGGAGATAGATATACAGTTTAATTTTTTTCCCTAAAGATGGTAACTTCAGTGTACATTTTGGAGTCTATAGCAGAGACAAGGTTAAAGACAATTAGAGATAATTAGAGCATTTGATAATAATACTTCAGTAATATGCATGGACAACCTTCTGAATTCGATGAAATGTGTGGTGTATAGATAAGAGGAAATTTTCTTAATGATTAAAATAGTTTTTTGCAGCTTTGGGACAACATATTATTCAAAGAACATTGAAGTATATAGGGTAAATTTTTTTTTAATAAAAAAAGGTTCATTTCATATAGTGGCCTGGTCTGAAAGTTAAAGCGAGCAGGAGTCTTTGAAAATACGCCAAGTATAGCATTGCTAGTGTTCAGCGTTACATTTATTTCTTTAGGCTCGATGGTGATTTCTGGTAACATGTCTTTGTAAGGTGTCACTTCTCATAGAAATTTTTAACCTGCCTGTGATCAATCCAAGTAATGTTATTTGATGTATAAATTACTTTAAAAAGTAGACCTCTTTTTCCTGCTTTTATGATAGAAATTCTAAGCAGAGAATTAAAGCAAGATCCACCCCAATCATCATTTTCAAAATTTCATTCCTTTGATATGAAAGTTTTCATTCATTTTTCACTTAAAAAAGAAAAAGTAAGCTCTGGACCATTCTGTTTTGAATAAGACATCCTCAGTATTTTTCTGTTCAAACTATGTAAAATAAATACCAGTTTTTAAAATTATTTTCTTATGTGTCTAGAAATAACATTTTCTGGTCACATGCTAGAGAGTGAAAGGATCTTTACATGTGATAATGTAAAGTTTAAGAGGGAAGCGAAGACTAAACAACCATTCAGGAGGCCAGAAGAATCTGGTGTAAAAGAGGGAGGCAATTGTTCCACCTCTTTGGCTCAATCATTTCACCCCCACTGGTGGTCTCACTGCTTGAGAGCCATCTCACTAAATGGCCATGAACTTGACCAATGGACTTTCAGTTAACTGTGATGGGACTCTGTTTACACAACCATGGTGCTTTCACCTAATTATGACATGGTATGCAACAAAACCCTTGATTTTTACTTTTTCTTTTTCAGAAAGTCTTGTCAAAGCTTCACACACGCACTAAATTCGGTACTTGTAGAGTTTCCATTAGTTTTGTAATTCACTGTATTTTCCAAGGAAAAGTGATTACTATATTATGGTAACTTCAGAAACCAAGAGTAACAATTTTTTCAGCATTTGGTAAATTCCTTTCAAGGAATTGGTTCTCAAGAGATATTTGCAGGAAGACTATATATTATACTTGTAAACATCACAAAGGGAAACACAGTTTTTTTGGTTTCCAAATATCCATCATGCCCCTCTGTTTTAGTTTTTATGTTTTCAGTACTTAGATGATACTTAACACAGTAAAAGGAACTGAAAGAAAGAATGAATAAAATTCCTTCCATAACTTTCAAACATCACTTTTATTCAAGATTCCATCATTGGTCTTATTGTAATTTTTAAACATTTTTATAATCTTATCTACTCACATGACATTAGTAGTCTATAAATCCTTCTCTGTTACCTAAGTGCTCTCTTGAATTCTAGATTCCATTTCCATATGGATGTCTGTAAGGTTCTCAAACCTATATATCTACACTGACGTACTTTTTCGCTTTTTCCCTACTCAACCAAATACTCCTACTGGCTTACGTTTTGTTAGCAGAATGTCTATTCTCCCACTCGCTGAACTCTGAAATGTTCTTTTTACTCCTATCATGTATTTCCACCCAATCAACTGCCAAACTTTGTAATTTTGTGTTTAGCATCTTTTCTTAGTTGTGTATTTTCTTTTTTTTTTTAACTTACCTTATTACCTCAAACTTAGACCCTAGTAAAAGCCTCCAAATCAGCCTTTCAACTTAACTATTCCTTTTTTCTCCTTCCTGCTTTATACAATCGTTACTACCATATTTAAAGTTTTAATCCACTCCTTCATTCACGTAAGCATTTTGCTTAGAAATCCCAGTTTTCCCCTATTTCAACTCATGTAAAGCTAAATTAATTTATGTTTTCTGGAATTATTATTAATTATTGATTAATAAAATAATACTTCACATTTGTATTATGATTTAAAGCTGACAGATGGCTGTCTTCTTCTGTTATAATCCAGGTGAAAAAACTTAGTAAAATGAACAGCATTTAAGGAAGACTTTGGAATGAACTGCTAAATTCAAGAGATCCAGGCTTTCTTTAAAATTAATGCCATGTGTACTCAATTCAATTCTGGACCATTGTGTTCCATGACATTCAGTTGAGACTTTTTACCATCTCTATGTGATATGCCATTTTCTGTTACTTATGATTTTCTTCAATTTAATGTAAATATTTCATAAAATGCTAGTTTGAAGTCTTCTGACCTCAATTGTCTAGCAGAAAGTTGATCTTTTCTATAAACTGATCTTGCCTAGTTGATTGCCTCTCAATTTCCAGATGAGTAGTATCATTCTGTGTAGGACCAAGTGACTTGTCCAAGATCAAAAGCTCTTAGGTTTCCTTGAAAGAATAACATCTATCAATCATCATTCATTTAGGGCCATTTTTCTTGCTAAGATGTTTTAGGTGGCATTCTGTGTCCATTTTAAGAGTTAGTTGACTAGCTACCTATTCATCTATAAGAAAGAAAATGGAAAGTGCTGATTCTTTAGGAACTTGTTAGAACTTCCTGGGCTAGACGTTTCTTCAACCAAAAGTTATAGAACTAAGAGCAGAGAGAAGCTGATTTCGAATTGTTATAATCCTGTAATATAGATAAATGAAACAAAGTACATTATGATATAAATGCATTATGCTCTGCAATTATTTTCCATTTTTACCCAGTACGTGTTGTTTATCTTATTATAGGTGTTGTGAGGATAGAATAGGATTTACTGAGCTCAGTTAATTGCTAATTCAGTACCAATAATGTAAGATTTTGCAGTGTTTTAAGATGCTTTGATCGATTGTTTAATTATATTGTACTAAAAATTATATATTCTTCCTCTACAGAGTCAGTAGCAAACACGTTCTATTTCTGAGCTATGTTGCATATCTGGAAGCTTGATAATTGCTGTTCATATTTTCTTACCAAACTGATAATGTGTTATTAATTCAGATTATAAAAAAATAACCTTCTAAATCCCTATGTTTTGTCCCAGGTTTAAAATTCTATGAGAACCAGACCACACATTCTTCTGCTCTTAGGCTGTGTTGTTTCCAGAGATGCTAACCTGTTAGTGATTAACCAAGATTAGGGTCTTGGATGCTTGTCGTTATCAGAAAGCTTCCCCTGAGGATGTCTACAGTTCAAGGAGAATTTTTCTGCATTTATATCTAGGAGTGATGTTCTAAAACCGTATTGACTTTATATAAAGACTGATATTTGTTTTGTGAATGCTTAACAATGCTGTTGTATGATTAGAGTGAAAAATTTGACCCCTAAGGGACATGGCCTGGACTTAAGATACCAGACTGTGTTCTTTTCAACCTTAATAGAGTAAGAAGTAAATTAGTATGTTTACAGTAAAAGAAGTTGTATGCTATCTCGTATCCTCAAAATAACTCTGCAAAGAAGCAGGACGCATAGTACGTATGAAAGAAATTCAGTTGCTAGCCGTGTTCACTCTTGCCTTTCTGCTTCCAAAATGCATCTTTACAATATTCTCCGCGCTTTAATTTCCTGCTCTATTTCCTAATTACATTGTAAATTCTGTGAAATATTTTGATTTGTTTTGTTTTCCCATTACATATAATACTTAATGCCTTTGTCAAATGTAGAAATTGATGAATGAAAACAATTCAGTGACAGAGCTGAGGTTCAAACTCAGACCTGAATCTAAATGTCGCCTTTCCCCTCCTTTACTATAAGCACTCATCTAAACCTTTGTAAACTATTTTGAAAATAAATGATAAGAATAACAAAATAACGCATAATCATTCAGAGAGTGAAATGTTTACTGTCTTTTTAAGCCATTTTTCTCATACTTTTTTTATAATACAGAAGCTGACAAGACCCAAACTTGTAATAAGAATAGGGTAGGGGCTTCCCTGATGGCGCAGTGGTTGAGAGTCCGCCTGCCGATGCAGGGGACACGGGTTCGTGCCCCGGTCTGGGAGGATCCCACATGCCGCGGAGCGGCTGGGCCTGTGAGCCATGGCTGCTGAGCCTGCACGTCCGAAGCCTGTGCTCCTCAACGGGAGAGGCCCAACAGTGAGAGGCCCGCGTACTGCAAAAAAACAAAAAGAATAGGGTAAACAGTTTGTACTGATTAGTAGGAATATGCGCTTGTCTCCCCACATCACCCAATCTTCTACAGGAAGCTTAAATATGGAATTTCTCGTTTCCTCTTTGCAATGCTTCTTGGAGGCCCTTGGAATTCACAGCAAATCCGTTCCTCTGACTCACATGCGATGGGGGTCATGTGTTCCCTCGTCTCTGTTCACTACCTGGTTAAATCTTTCAGTCCATCACCTCTTGCTGAGTGGGTATCTCAGCCTAACTAATGTCTATGTTAATATTTACACACACACACACACACACAAAAACCCTGACTTATATCTAGTAGTTTATATTTCCATGAAAATAAGATGACATTTGAGAATAAGCCTAACTAAGAATGGAAGTACATTAGACATAAAAGCCAAGGAAGAATAGAATCAAATGGTAGTCTCCACTGTCTCCCTTGGGTTTATATGGTAGACATCAGTAATTAATAAAGCCACTCAGAATCCTTCTTGACACAGTGTTCTTGGCAATGCTTACCAGTTGATTAGAAGGGGCAGGCAACGCAAGAGGGAGGAGATATGGGGATATATGTATATGTATAGCTGATTCACTTTGTTATAAAGCAGAAACTAACACACCATTGTAAAGCAATTATACTCCAATAAAGATGTTTTTTTTTTTTTAAAAAAAAAGAAGGGGCAGGCAAATTGAAACCTATTTGCCACCTTTATTTCCGTCTCTGGTATAGGTTCAGTTAAACCATAGCAAAACTATTTGCTTTCTCACCTCACCTTTATCAGAAGTTTTGGAACTAATTGTGGGGGAAATGAGTGGGAAAGAAGGTAAGATAAAACTATAGTTTGCCACCTGCTGTTAGGTAAGCACTTTGGTCACAAATTCATGTCTTTGGTGTTTTTGTTGGTTTATACATGATATTATTCTCTGTATGCTTCATTCTGGTCAGAATATTGACTTAGGAAAGAAAGTCTCAATTTATTTGCATTTGTAACATACTGCTCCAGCTCTGATGATGAGCATTTAGAGAACTGAGTTCATCAAGAGTAGTCTTTACAAGCAATGTGTATCCTAAGGCGGTCGTGAACAGCATGCATGGACCACCCTGGTGCTGAGAACAGATTATTATTGCTAGAAAGAAACTAATTCTTAAGGAAAGATGCTCAAACTGATTCCAGCCTCCCCTGCAGTCCTTTCTGGACATTCGGAGTCAATTTGGGGAAAGTTCTGTGAAGCTTAGTTTTTTGTTTTGTTTTGTTTTCTTTTGCGGTAAGCGGGCCTCTCACTGTTGTGGCCTCTCCCGCCGCGGAGCACAGGCTCCGGACGCGCAGGCCCAGCGACCATGGCTCACGGGCCAAGCCGCTCCGCGGCATATGGAATCTTCCCGGACCAGGGCACGAACCCGTGTCCCCTGCATCGGCAGGCGGACTCTCAACCACTGCGCCACCAGGGAAGCCCAAGCTTAGAGTTTTGACAGTGTTATTCATAATTTTCAATTACCTTCACGAAGATAAGAAAAAGGAAAATGTCATTTCATTCATAAATATTTAATCATATTTAGTATGGCTCTAAATTATGGCTTTAAAAAATTTGGCAATGACTTAAAAGAATGGAAAACACTTGCATGTAGCAGTTCATATATATTTCATCTTTTGCTGTTTAAAAATATGTGGTTCTAGACAATTCTGGCAGAAACAGTTTTTTACCTGATTTTAGCTGCAAACCCTAGGCAGTGTAATCGAAGAAGGTGAAGCCTCTACAGTGACATAGTTAGTTCTTCGTGTCCTAAATTGACATGGTTGATCTACCACCATTAGTGCTTCTCCATTTAGCATTGTCATAGCCACTTGAAAAGGTTTCCGGGTTTATTTTTGTTTTTGTGTTGTTTTATGAGGTATGTGTAAGCATGCACACATGTGCGTGTGAGTACATAGGTGCACACATGTACATTCTTTGGGGATGCAAATAGGGACTATAGTTTCCATTAAAAATGATACTGGTCTTTCCTTCTGTATGGATTTATAAACTACATGTGTATCCCCAGATCAACAACATAGAATAACCACACTCCGGGCCTTCTTTGGAATTAAGTTGGACCAGAAGTTTCTTTTATCTTTTATCGTGTGCTCCCAGAAATGTTTACTAAACCTTTACTGGTTTACATTTTGGAATTATACCCTCTGCCTTTAGTGCAAGATCCAAACTTACGAAACCTCCCAGCCTATTTGCTTTAGTAGTGCTCTAGGCATATAACCAATTAGATAACTCTGTGTTCCCTACCTCCACTGTCAATTCACTTATTTTTAAAAATATGTATATTACATTAGTAATACTTATTTCAAAAAATAATAAGAAACAAGACAGCCAAAAGAAAACCTCAGATACAGTATTAATAATTTCAAAATGTGCCTCTTCTTTTCTCTGTCATATCCTGTATTTCTCCACCTGTGTCTTTTTACCTTTCCAGCTCTCTTTCTGTTTCTTTGTCTTTCTTCATTTTTGTCTGTCTGATTTGTTTCTTGTTCCTCTTTATGTCTCTGGATCTTCAATCCTTTGTCCTAGTCGCTCTGTTTCTGTCCTAGGACATTTTCGAATCAGAAAATAATAATAATAAGTAAAAATTATCCTTCTATAAGTTGGTGGTTAAGGCTTTGAAATCATACTGACATGGTATTGATCCTTGGCTCTGCTCATTGTATCTTTGAAAAATTCTTTCACCTACATAAGTCTTTTACTTTTGCATCAGTAGAATGTGATTGCTCTAAGGATTAAAGCAGATAAAGTGTTATTTACAGTACTTGGCATTTAGGAAATGTGAACAGTTATTCTTAGGAACATATTTGTTTGTGTTTCTTTATATACTTTCCTAATTATTTTATGATAAATTTGTAGGAAGAGAATTGCTTCATTATATGGCATGCATTTTTAAACACATATTTCCAAATTGCCCACCAGGTGGTTGGGTCTATTAATATTGCACGAGCAATTTTTGAGAATGTTCATATCCTGGCCAATGTTGTGGGCTATTATTCTTTTAAATGTTCCCTAATAGTAAATAAAGGTATTTATCGTTACTCTACTTTTATTAATAGTGAGGTCAAACTTTCTTTAAATTCTTTAGTGAATTGTATGCTCATATACTTTGCACAATTTTTCATTGAGGTGTTCAGTTTTTCTCTTATTCATGTATTAGAGCTCTTTATATATTAAGAATACTAGCTCTTTGTTATATGTGATATAAATATTTTCCCAGTTTTTTTGCTTGCTTGTAACTTAATTATGGAGTGTTTTTACTCAGGGATGTTTTAGTTGTTATCTATACAAATCATCAGTCTTTTATCATTTCTACCTTTGTAGATCTAAGTGTAGGGAAATATTTTTCTTTTCCTGAGAAACTCATATTGCTTTCCCCTTTTTGACTCTTCAGTCAAGTCTTCATTAGCATAGGTTATGAAGAGCAGGGTTCCATAGATAGTATAAAACCTTGGTTAAACATTATTATACTGAATACATGTTACAAAATGGACTACCTGCAAACTTGTTTATTAAAAGTTAAACCTAGTACTTGTGCATTTATTTGGCATTCTATGGATGCTGTCTGAAAGTCTGAACATTCTGTTAAGTAACCCAAAGTAACCCAAAACATTATAGAAATTGCTTGTTGGAAATTATGTAGAAATAGTCTGTTGTTTTTTGTTATTAGCTGTGTTTGCTTTTAAGCATCAGGACAGAGCCTTTGAAACTTTAGTCTTAGAGCAAGTGTCATTTGTTGCATAGATAAAGTAAACTCTAGAGAGTCTGCATGGTTAAGCTTAGCATTATTAATGATCTCACTTTTGTGAGCTAGTGGTGGGACACAGCTCATTCTCTTCTCTCTGGCACTTGACCTCATGGTACCATCACAGCCTTCAGAGGCCACACCCTAATGTTATTTCCATCAATTTACTTCCTGTGAGTTCAGTGTCATTATCTGGATTAAGTTAGGCCAGTAGAAGATGCATCAAAGTCAACTCCTTTCAAAGAAGAATTTTACTTTCTTGGTGCAGGTTCGTTGAGGTGCGGCTCTCTCAGTATGCAGTGGTGGCATTGTCTCTTCAAGGCCACCGTGGAAGGACTTTGTCATGTCATTTTCTTCTTTCACTTATTTTATTTGGCTTAATGAATGGTATGAAGATCGAAGAGAAATGAATTATTTTTGTTCTTCATTTAAATCATAAATTATTATTTTATAGTGTAATTTGTGTAGTATCTCCCCGGCCCAATTATTAAATAATTTCACTTTTCAAAATGTAAAGCATTAAATATTTCCACCTCTGTTCAACCTATGTTTTCATTACTAGGTTGCATGTCAGATTTCAGGAGCAAGAAACAGAAGGACTAGATTGGGGTTGGGATGGGTGGGTAGAGGCTCATAGGGTGCAGAAGCGACAATGTGGCTTTTGTTGATTATTAGTGAAATTTCTAAAGATAGATACCTTATAAAATATTTTGTCTTAATTTGGGTTCATTTTAATTTCATGCATGCATATCGCATGTAACATCTATTACATTTTTTCAAACAGTCAAATTGCTCACATTTCAAACCATTTCCTCTATGCTATCACCACCGCCACCCTCTTGCTACATCAAGATTGGAGTACATGTTACTGTGAATGTCATTTTTGCTTCCCAGGAAGCTCAGACCCAGATTTACTGTTCAACTATAGCAGCTTCATAGATCCTTACTTGCATGCATATTTCTGATCCTCTTTTCTTTTTTTTTCACTCCACAAATGTGCTTTCTTGTATCCTTTGTGAAAAGAAGCAGGGTATAAATTGCCAAATTTTAAAAAATGGTTATTATGTCTATTATATACCCCCAAATTAATATCATATTTTCCTCTGCATTTACTTAATTGACCACAGCTTGGCTTATTTTTCCAATAATGAGGAAGGAATTTACCATGAGATATCCATATTTAATCAATACACATTGTGGCCAACTCTTAACCCAGTAACATGAATAGCTGTCAAGCAGGGGTTTCCAAGCAGTAATTTATTCTTCCTGCAAACCTTATTCAATGACATTACACACAAGAGGCACCCGGCTGGGCACCAACCACACAACTGTGTACACAACCACCTCTGTTCTGTGGAAGCCAGACCAAAAAAAACTGCAATACAGCATGGCAAGCGCTATGAGAGAGGTATGTGGAAGTACTGGGGTGTGGGGAGTGGGTGTCAGGGAACAGAGTTAGTAAATGTGCAGCAGTGAGAGGTGGACGTAGTCAGGGACTCGGAACCAGTTCAGTGAGGCTGGTGAGACGCCATCTGAGAGGGCAAATCTCTAGGAATGGATTCACCAGGGGCTCAGTGAGGGGCTTTATTCTGAGCGCAACCATTAGAGTCTTTTAAGAAGAGGTATGTGTGATGTGCAATGCGGGGGGGTGGGGGGGTGAGGTAGTCAGATTTGCATTCAGGGAGAATGCAGGACAGTGGATCACTACATTGATGTATGAGCTCTCTACAGAAGAAGATCAGAGGTCTTTAAGCACTTCCCTGTTTCTAAATCTATGATGCTTTTGTTTGCTCTTTACCACCATCTGATGAAACTAGCGGATCAATCATGGTGGTTTTACAAATTGGACATGAACTTTAGGGCTCTTTGACGCGTTTAGGGGCATAAAAGGCTTGCACCTAGGTCCGTCTCACTCTACACCCATGACCTCCCATGCCCTAACCTCTCTCCCTTGTTTGTGGGTGACGAAGGTGGTTCAGAGAGGGCAGTGTTTTGCTAAAGCTCATATAGTTAACTGAGAAGAGCTGGGGCTAGAACACCCATCTCCTGATTCACAGGAAAGGTACGATGCCTGTGTCTCCTAATCAGAACAGACAGGATGTGAGGCGCCCAGGAGAGAAGGGAGATTAAAGGCGAGGCGCCAGGGGTGGAACACTGAGGTGCACAGCGAAGGGTTCCCCAGTGAGGCAGCCCCGAGCCAGCAGGTGACAGGGGACCAGTGACTTCTGACTGCTGTTCATTTTAGATTCTGACGCAGATATTTTCATTCATGAGCTTTATTATCATAGTCAAGCGACATAGTTTGCCTGTGAAACATCATTCATTCACCTAAAACAAATATATTCAGCTCTTATTAAGTTCCAGGGACTATGTTGAATGCTGAGGATGCAAAGGAGGGAACGTAGTCCCTTCATTCACGGAGCTCTGATGGAAGAAAGAGGCACGTAAACAAGTAAATGACAGCACAACATGGGGAGTGGAGAAACAGGTAGGAAAAATGCTCTCTGGGAGCACAGAGGACAGAGATGGTCATGGAGCCTTCAGGGGGACTCAAGTTTGGGTCTCAGTCTTTAAAGGTGCCTGAGAAATTACCAAGTAGGAGGGAGGAAGATATTCCCAAATAGAAAAACATGGTGCAAATTGCATAAATGATTTATAAATTAAAAAAAAAAGACAAATGGGATTTTTACTGTGTCTTAATATCAAGCATAAGAACAAGTATGTCCCTCTCATCTGTAATTAGGTTTTTAGGTAAATATCATTTTAAAGAGTTTAATCATTTTTATGACTTCTGAGCTCAACAGAGCTGGTATGAGGCCTGTGGCAACTTTTCTGGTTTTGCTGGCAAACAACCTCTTTTCCCAAACGTAAGCCATCCAGGCTTCAATGTGAAATACATCTGGGCATGTATTTATCTTCTTTTTCTGAAGATTAATTTAAAAATTAATTTTTCATTGGTATAGTGCTGATTTGTGAATTAAATATTTTCCACAAAATAAAATTATTTCAAAAATGGCATTGTTTTTACTGTTTCTACTTAGGTATTTATATTTTGAAAATTAAAAAGTCCAATTTTGATGAAACAATGTGAAACTCTCAAACCTTAAATGTCGTTATCTTTTTTGTTTATCTGATTTTGTGTTTCAACCCACTGCAGATGTTATTTCTGTATTTTTAAGGCAAATTACTGTATTTGAGAGAAATGTTGAACTAGGTAACATATAACTTTATAAGTAAAGGTGAAAAAAATCTGTTCCCCCCTTTGCTATTTTACTTAACCTGCTCTTGGTCTTAATAGCTACTTGTTTTGGTTACCATTTACCTAGGTCGTTTATTAAGTGAAATTCCTCCCAGGTGGGATGGGCTGACTCTTGGTTGGTCACTTTTGTGATACTGCAGTGATCTGTGTTGTCCTTTGCGCTAGTAAAGCCTTGGTGATGAACCATTAAATAAAATGATCTGCCCCCAGGCCAGGGAGCTGGTCGATTGCCCAACAGTAATCCTGTACAATTAACTATCAAAGATTTGAGCACTCCAGTATTCTAAGAGAGGGAACTGCAGACACTTGGAAAAGCAGAAATGAAGATTGAACATCTGGCTAAGTTTTGGTTTGGAGATGCGTTTGGATAGTTAAATTCATTATTATAACATTTAGATATTTCAACCTTTATCTTGAGTTCTAATTTGGTTGATTTTATTCAGTTCCAAGATAAAAAGTCAAAGAACTTGTTCAGTCTTTACCAAGGATAGAAATGCTTCCTTTATAATATAGACCTCAAACCTCTTGTGGAATGAAATAGGATATAAATAAAGTAAAAAGTACTCTCCATGAGAGACAGCTTGAAACTATCATATTAAGGCGGGAAAATGATGTAAGTGATGGATTCTTTAGTTCTTAAGATACGTTGTCCGAAGGTTATGTTGTTAAGCCATTTTTAGTTACAGAAACCATAAATATTCATTTAGTGCCTTGAAAATATTCTTTTGGCAATTCAAGCAATCACCTAGTCCACTAATAAGAATCTAAAGATCATATGTTTTTAGGCTGTGTTCTACAATACATATTGAGTTCATTACATAAGGAAGAACTGCCTTCTCATTTTGACTTATTTTTATTGTTTCTCCTAAGAGCTTTTTTCTTTTTTAAAAAATTTCTAAAGATGTACCTAACATTCAGTACAATAGGTAGATATACATACTCAGAGATCAATATCTCAGCACCTTACCCGGTGAAACAGTATGTCAGGGCTTCAAACTTTTGAGTGGATACAAATTCATTTATCCATTCTTTCATTAACATTCCTTTATCATTGAGCACCTACCATGTGCTGACAACAGTTTCGGAACTAAGGCTACAGGGTTAGACAGATGCTGACTTGCCTTTGTGGGGCTTACAGCTTGAAAGTGGAGATAAACACTTTAAAATCACATATCTGATAAATTAAGGTATGTGCTGTGAAAGAGACATGTAAACAGAGGACTTTAATCCCTTAGTCCTGGGAGCTAAGGAAAGCTTTTCTGAACCAGGACGATCACGGACAGTTCAAATTCAGCCTGGCTTTCAGTAGGAAGCCTGGGTTGACTTCCTAGGTTTAAGCAGGGGTAGTATCGTCCTAGGGGTGTTCTGAAAATCTGTGGTGATGTTGGTGATCACAGTGATAGATTTCTAAAGGCATTTCATAGCTGTGGGTCAGGTCCACTGGACCACTGCCATGTGTGAGAGCTTCTGCTTTATTTCTGAGAGCTGAGAGTCAGCTTTTCAAAGCGTCTTTTACCTCGCCTGTTAGAACTGGGGTTGCCACTGTACTTTTTACCATTTTGAGAACCTGCATCCCTAATAAGAAGCCTCCTCATGAAATGTGAGTTGGCTGTGCAAGACACTTTTAACCAGGTGACTTTGTGCTTGTGAATCCACAGTGACGCTGTTGCTACCTATGGCTGCAAGCATATACCTCTTTCATTGTACATGTGGCCATGCCTCAGCCTCTCCAAAGTGAAATATGTATTGTTTTATTTTACATTCCTTTTGTTCTCTCTGTCTTTATACATGTAGGTCATTATATTGAGTTGTTTAATTTCTGTGAGTAGATAGATAACATTATATGTGATTTTATTTCAGTATAGTAAAGGGGACATTATAAAAAGAGAATCTTGAATCTGAAGAGGTGAAAACTACTCTTTTCAACAATACGTGTGTTTTAAAATATAAGCAAAAGTGCTTTAGTATTCGGACTGAAAATATCATTTGATTCTTGAACTTTGGAATGTTTCACAGATAAAGCCTGTTGAGTTTTAAATGAGACTCAGAAGCAAATGTCTCCTTTTTGACTGTTTTCTGGCCTGAGTTTTAGAGCCATCTCTGACTCCACACACAGAATGATGCTGAGGGAAACATGTTACAATAGATCACTTGGGAATATTTGCAGTGGGTTGTCTTGTTTGGGCTATTTCGTACTAATATGACTGGGTAGAATACTCTAAAATTGAAAGGTCATTTGAAGAAAAATTACTTACAAATAAAATCAAGATTTTTAGAATGCTTTCTTGGAGTGGGCCTACCCCTCTGGAGGACAGCCAGTAGTTCAATGAAAACACATTGAGATGCTTTACAAGAGTACTTTGTTTTAATAGATACCATCGTGAATGAGTAAGACACCATCCCACTAGTGCTACAAAGAAAGTATGACTAGTTTCTGGTCCAGAACACCCAATTACATTCTTAGTATTTATAGAGATAGCCTCCTGGAGATTATAGGAAGTATGAAGTCAGGAGAAAAGAAGCAGATTTACCTAGAGGACAGTAATTATGTCTGCATTAGACATAGGAACTTCTAGTTGACAAAACAAATATTGAAGAATACAATTGAGGATACTAGGAATATTAGGAATATATGCAATAGTAAAAGTCAGAAAATCAGATTTATAAAAATAAATTAATGTCTTCCTTGACTTTCCTATTGACTTTTTTGTGAACATCAAATGGGATAATATGTAAACAATATTTTGTAAGTTCTAAGCATTAGGTTGTTTTTGTTCACAGTCTTTCAAATATGCATAATACTAGAATGTGTTAACAGGAGTTTATCAGGTGCAAGCCAGCAAGTCTGAAACATGATGAAACCAGATGTATTCATTTTTCTCAGGGATGCTATAATCACAAATTTTGATTCATCAATTCTTACACTATTTATTTGTGGAGGTTCAAATAAATATAGACAGAATCAATTTACATTTACCACCCCTGGCCTCATCTTTTTGTTATCTTTTCCAAGAAGTCTAGAGTCTTCCTCCAAGATGATGCCACTTTGTAGTCATCTTTTATACTATGTCTAAACACACATTTTCATTAGAGTATTGATTCTCTCAAATAGAGGCAGTTTTTTTTGTTTGTTTTTTTTTGTTTTTTTTTTTGTGGTACGCGGGCCTCTCACTGTTGTGGCCTCTCCTGTTGCAGAGCACAGGCTCTGGAGGTGCAGGCTCATTGTCCATGGCTCACGGGCCCAGCCGCTCCATGGTATGTGGTATCTTCCCGGACCGGGACACAAACCCTTGTCCCCTGCATCGGCAAGCGGACTCCCAACCACTGCGCCACCAGGGAAGCCCTGAAATAGAGGCAGTTTTAAGCCTTCTACTTCTTCAACAGAATTAAAGCAATTACCACTTCCAAATAAGGTCTATGTAATAATGAACATGAGGGAAGAGATGTTTGAAGGGCAAAGGGATATTATTCTTTGTTTATTTTAATATATTTTTAATTGCAGTATAGTTTATTTACAATGTTGTGTTTAGTTTCAGGTATACAGCAAAGTGATTCAGTTATTTATATATATATATATATATATATATATATATACTTTTTTAGATTATTTTTCCCTCATAGATTATTACAGAATATTCAGTATAGTTCCCAGTGCTATATAGTAGGTCCCTGTTGGTTATTTATTTTATGTATAGTAGTGTGTATATGTTAATCCCAACTTCCTCAAAGGGATATTATTCTTTCTCTGGAAATAATATCACACAAGATCTGTCCTTGAAACTTTTCTGCTTAAGATGTGCTGGATCAAAGGGTTTCTTATGACTCTTCTTTCTATCTCTCATCTTTATTAAACCTTATTTTTCTCATGGTTTTTGTTCCCTGCACCTAGATGTTGAGGATGGGCAGCCATTCTCATTATTTCCTCTTTCTTCTGTGCCTTCTTCTCTTATCAGGACCTAGGTTTTCCTACCTTTAATGTGGAGGTCCTTCTGCCGCTCCGCTCTGTCTAGTCCCACCCCCCATGAATAGGCAATTTCCAACCTATGGTTCAGAGTTTCTGGTGCCTGAGACCCTTCAGCAGTGAGAACCTTGGATGGGAGAGGTGGGTGTCTGCAGAACCATTAACATTTGATGAATAAAATCAAGAACGTGATTTATTGGTACATACAATAATGGTTGTAAATAAACGTGTTTCCAGGAGAAACTCATAAATATCATAGTTGATTGTTATTGAGGAAATGAAGTAAAAAGAGAAAAATCAAAATTTACTTTGGTTCTATCTAAGAAATACAGACTATAAGCACTTATACAAACTGCTTAAAAGGTATGTCCAAGTACAAATGATAAGAGTAACAATCATGCATGTTATAAACTTTCTGGTTTAAAAGTGTTAATAAGGATGATTTATCATTTAAAGATCCATCTTAGCATATGGGTCACATTAATTTTTACATGTTTTATTGTAGCACCTAAACTTTATATTCGTATGTTTGTAATCATCATCATTTGTTTCTTTAATTATACGGTTGATCTCAACAACATTAACAAAATGAAGGGAGTTTTGGGGCATTGAGAGTGCAATAGGGGTTCTCTCATTGTATTGGTCAGATCTTATATACAGAGTTTAGGATTACATATTTTTTAAAAAAGCTATATAGAGAAATGTAAAAGGGACAAAGCTCATTAAAACACTTTACACAATTTCTCAAAGGAAATTGTCAATATCACTGATACTAATCTGGAAAGGGGATGACTAAGGAGTATTTAGTAACTTTAGTCCAAGAAATGGAGAAATTTTTTTGTTTGTTTATTTGTTTATGCTAGCCAGTTCTCTAGTTCTATAGACCAACTGGGTTTACTGTGAAATTAAGTAGAGATTATTTTCACCTTGAGATCTCAGCTGTAAGTGGATAATTAAGCATTAGAACAAGCTTACCACGGAAAGCCATGAAATCTCTATCCTTGTGGATTTTTGAAATCTTGGATGATTTAAGCAAAGACTTGAGCTGGTCAAAGGCTTGAATATAGAAGAGATGCCATTTTGCTGTTTCTTTTACTGCCCATTCATATTCATATGTAGAGATGGAGATTGTTCCAAAAAGACGGAATCTCTGAATGTCCAGCTCTGTCCATTCCCACTCCAGCTGGTCCTTTCGGAGGCAATGTCAGTTTGCCTCTATTTCTGACCATTAGTTTCAGGTTGCCATTCTTTTTTTAACCTAATATCCATATTGTTAAATTTTTTGACTATGTTATTGGAAGCAAAAGTCATTTCTTCCCTGCTGTGGGTTAAGCAGTACCTCACTATTGTTCCAGCTTTCTGGAATTCTTCACAATAGGTTCCAGACCTAGGTTAATTAACAACTCTGTTAACACCTCCTGGAGCTCAAGTGGTTCAAATACAACCTGCTGAGACATTATTTCTTAAAAGGTGAAGGCTAATGACCCAACTTTTAGTCACCATCTCAGAGGCCAGTTTTCAATCTCATAAAAATTTTAAGTCAAGGAAGCTCAACGTAGAAAGTCACGAGCTGTCATAAAATACCATTCCGGATACAGTAGGTTGGAATTGCCTGGGCACTTGGTAACCTAAAATACAAGTTAACAGTAATTCCACCTCATTTAGTTGTGTTTAAGGTACTTGATAGTTATGCTTAATAGACCATAAAAATTATACCTTAAGACACTACTTAAATACAATAATAAATCCTTGTACAAAGTTGTCCCAGAAACTGCAATTTAAAAAATCATTATAAATGTTAACTAAACCACACATCTGTCTGTATGAAGACTTCTTGAGTATATAAAATTGTAGATGTGCCAAAATTCTTAAAAAGAATCAATTTCAGAGCATAGTTTGGTGTATGCCCCTTTTTTGGTAATTTGGGTAATAAATATTTAAAGGTAGTTTTACTCAAATATTAATATTTTATAAGTGTATGTTGATATATCTTGAATGAAATGAACTTTTCTTCTCTAATAAACAACCATAATCCCAGCAGATATCACCTCTAAGTGACATGGGACCCAAACTGGATGACAGCTTGTTATGTAGCATGATATCAGTGTTCCTATATCATTACTGAATATCCATGAGGATAAAAGGAATTTAAATGCCAGAATATAGACTGCCACAAAGAGGGCAATAGAACAGATTATTCCCTATCTGCTGCATTGCCAAGCACAGTACTATTAGGTACCGCATACCTGTTATTTTATTTAATCTTCAAAATCAGCCCATGCAGCAGTTATTATAGCTCTTAATAAAAAGAAGAGAAAAATGAGGCTTAGTGGTTAAATAATTTACTTAAGATCATACTTCTATTAATTAAAGAAGCAGCATCCAAATTTCAATCTATCCCACTTCAAAAATCCATGCTTTCAGCTATATCATGACACATATATGGCATGACCACAGTTAAAGAGCTAAGAGAAATCAGGGAAAGCTTTCTAATGTGTCTTATATCCGTCAGTGATAGAAGAAATGGCTAGAACATAAAAAGTGTTAAAAGTATTAGACACAAATAGGGTGGAACTTTGAAAAATGATTAATTACATGATAATAGTACTGCCGTATTTTCTAGAAATCTTGTGGAGCAAGTGTTAAAAAGGACAGGTTGAAAATTGGTCATGTAGGCCAGTTGATGTCAAAAGTTTTATTCAAGTAATTGGGATTTTTATTAAGAAGCATCTTAATGTCTTAATTCTGGTTCTAGCAAATATTTTTGTGTTTCTTTTCTCCCAATTTTAATGTGATTTGGTGGTGGGAGGTTGCTGAGAGCTTAATCAAATCAACATTTTGTGTGGCCGTCTTATGACTTAACAAATTATTCAAAAGTTACTGCAACTTGGATATTTAAAGTGATGTATAGCATAACATAGAAGCACACGTAACTTAAGTATATGAATAACCTTTCTTTGAGGAAATATCCAATTTTAGTTATTGCTTGAAAAGTAAAAACACTATTATTTCTGTGGCCAGGGGCTCTGGAAAATATTGAATCCTGTATTATTGATTATCAAAAATGAATATCTCATGGGATTTGTAGGCCTTACAAGGATCTATGGATTTAAGATCAGAATAGCAAATTTTCTAGTTATTTTCCCCTTTTCTCTTTTTGGTTCAGAATGGAGGTTAGCTGGTAAAATAATGCTCAGCAGAATATTTTGAGAGCAATTTATCTGAATATTGATTTATTGAAACATTTTATAATAATTCTTTAAAAGTTCTTTTAGAATGTACAAAAAGGTGTTTTTACTGCTTTTCAATTATTAGTGAAAGGAATAATTTATTATCTCAAGAAAATGGAACTTTTCCTTTCTCAAGAATGAGTCTGCAGCATTCTGTTGGTCCAGCATAGCTTGGGACCCATGCTAGCTTTTCTATTAATATAGTTTTCTTTCCCTTTCTAATATTCAGTTACTCCCAGTCAAAACCCAGCTGAAAGACAGACTCTTCAGAGAATCAGAGTTCCCTTGTTTCATTCTCTGTCTCTGTCTCTCTCATAAAGGGGTGTCTGTGTGTGTGTGTGTGTGTGTGTGTGTGTGCGTGTGTCTGTCTGTCTATCTGTCTCAACATGATGCAATAAATATGACACAGGCATAGGAATCAGCGTGTCCTAAGCTTGCAGCTCAGTTTTATTACCAGATAGGTGACAGAGGTGTCTTCATTTCACAGGAGCTCAGTTTCCTTATCAGTAAAATGGAGATTAAATGAAGTAACGTAAAAGCATCTTATTACATCCCCTTATATTTAGTCAGTGTACTTTAGTTCCAATTCCTTCCATTTTCTTAACTCTTATATTAACATTATGTTGATATTTCTGGGTTGGGACAAATTCTTTAGGTAAACCTTTGTGTTTTCTTCAGTTTTGCCCTAATGACTAGGAAACATGACTTGGGTTCTCCTGGCCGGCTGGCCTTCTTCATCCCCAGATCTCACGTGCTCTTGTCCTCCCAGCACGTCTTTGAATGCTGCTCAGTAAAATCAGCGTTCGTGGGTACATAAGCCTTCTTAGAGACCTACCACAAATAGAATGGGGAGAGAAAGAGAGACAGCATCTATCAGATACCTGCACACAGCGGTCTGTGTGTTATTGTCTGACAATCTTATTAAAAATATGTGAGACAGGGCTTCCCTGGTGGTGCAGTGGTTAAGAATCCGCCTGCCAATGCAGGGGACATGGGTTCGAGCCCTGGTCCTGGACGATCCCACATGCCATGGAGCAGCTAAGCCCACGTGCCGCAACTACTGAAGCCCACGCACCTAGAGCCCATGCTCCACAACAAGAGAAGCCACCGCAGTGAGAAGCCCGCGCACCGCAACGAAGAGTAGACCCCGCTTGCCGCAACTAGAGAAAGCCCGCGTGCAGCAACAAAGACCCAACTCAGCCAAAAATAAATAAATAAGTATATGTGAGACAGATAGCATTAGCTATACTTTACAAAAGAAATTGAGCTTTCAAGGGATTAACTTCTAAAAGACAAATAGCTATTAAGAGGTAGAGCAAAAATTGAACTTTGCGCTTTCTGTAAAACTTTGTTCTTCCAAAATACAATATTGCTATTAAAAGAGAACTGCTTTTCTAAATGGAAGCACGTGGTTCGTTATTGAATCCATTTTGTAGAGAAGGATTGGACAGCCTATAGTGAACACATAGTTGGAGTAAATAAGGCATGTGTGTAAGTAAGTGCAATGAAAGAGAACATATGTTAAACACCATGAGGGATTCAGATAAAATAATGTTTGGTTTAAAGGGAGACAAGGATATTTCTGGTTGTAGTGCTTGAGAAAGTCTTTTTTGTTGAGGTGACATTTGTTTTTGTTTATTTAATTTTTACCGAAATATAGTTGATTTACAATGTTGTGTTAGTTTCAGGTATACAGTAAAGTGAATCAGTTATACATATATATATATATATATAAATGTATATATTATTTTTTTACATTCTCTTCCAATAACCTATAAAGGTTATTACAAGATATTGAGTATAGTTCTCTGTGCTATACAAGTAGGTCCTTGTTGGTTATCTATTTTATATGTAGTAGTGTGTATATTTTAATCCCAAACTCCTAATTTATCATTCTCCCCTCCACTTTGGTAACCATAAGTTTGTTTTCTATATCTGTGAGTCTATTTCTGGTTTTTAAATAAGTTCATCTATATCCTCTTTTTAGATTCTGCATATAAGGCATATCATATGATATTTTTCTTTGTCTGACTTACTTCACTTAGTATGATAATCTCTAGGTCCATCCACGTTGCTGCAGATGGCATCATTTCTTATTTTTTAATGGCTGAGTAATATCCCATTGTGTATGTGTATATATCTATCTATCTATCTATCTATCTATATATATATATATATATATACCACATCTTCTTTATCCATTCATCTGTCGATGGACACTTAGGTTGCTTCCATGTCTTGCTATTGTAAATAGTGCTGCTATGAACATTGGGGTACATGTATCTTTTCAAATTATGGTTATCTCTGGATATATGTCCAGGAGTGAGATTGCTGGATCATATGGTAGCTCTACTTTTAGTTTTCTAAGGAACCTCCATACTGTACTCCATAGTGGCTGTACCGTTGAGGTGACATTTGGATTTGGCTTTAAATAATGGGTGGAATTTGGATATGTAAGCACAGGAAAGTGGAAAGGATAGGAAGTGGGGGAGACTATGAACAAAGGCAAATAGATAAGGGAGTAAGTTGGAGGTATTTAATAAAAAAAGTGAGCAGTTCGTTTTTTCTTGCATGTAAGGGCAAGGAATGGAATAATCAAGAAAAGAATGTGAAATTTTGAATGATATGTTAAGGATTTGGGAATTCAGTAAACACTAGAGTAGGGTGCCATTGATGGATTTTGATTACAGGATTGGCATACTATGATATAAGAATAATATTAATGGTAATAAAGAGTAATAATGCAGGCCATGATGCTAAGTGCTCACCTTGTGAGTATAGTCAAGCTATTTAGGGGATGATGACAGTAGTTCCCATGAAGTAACTAGCTTTGGTAGGGACAATGGGAGCAGAAAGTTAAGGATGAAGACTGTATTAGAACAGATAAACACTTAACAACTTACTAGATGCCCAAGGCAGGGGAAAGAAAGGTTTCTGAGGTGACACCCACATTTCTGTTTTGTATTATAATCAGAAACGTAGAGGACACAAAGGAGGAGCAGAAACAGGTTTAAAAGGAAGAATAATGAACTCACGTGTGGATTGTAGCATTTGAAGAAAAGGTGGAGATAGATTTTGGGTTGTTAGAGGCGTGATGTGAGCTTAGGAAGAAAGGTCACTGTTAGGTATCTTGAGTTGTGAGTGATCTGCATCAAGGAGATAAATTAATCTATGAGAGAAAATGAAATAATATAGGAGAGATTTGTTGTTGAAAGACAGAGAGAGCACAGTAAAAAAATCTATGTTATATTAAGACAAAGAAGAAGAGATACCAAAAAAGACAAAACAGAAACAACCAGAAAGATAAGAGCTTAGAGAGCTTTCCACTGAAGTCAAAAGAAGAGATATCAAGAAAGAAAAGGTGGCCGGCAATGTCAAGTATTGCAAGGAAACCCAGGGTGATGGATAATGAGAATGATCTCTCTAAAAATCCTTACTTTTGAACATGGAGAATGAACCTGCTTTTATATTTGTGACATCATCTCGTATGCCTTGTGTACTTTTCTCTATATGAGAGGCTTTCCATTGAATCACCTTGACTTGACTCTACTTTTGGAGTCAAAGGGTCTCTTGATGTCATTCTCTTTGCAAATTATCATATACATCAGTGCATGGAGCCAAAAATCTTAAAAATTATTATTTAAATAACAGCAAATAAACCAAAAAAGTTTAATATTTTACATTGATCACATTTTCTCCTATCATCTTATTAGGTATTCTATGACTGATTTTTTTTTTTTTTTTAACTACTTCTTAACAGTATACACGTTTTTGGAATCAAAACTGTGATCAGGGCTTCCCTGGTGGCGCAGTGGTTGAGAGTCCGCCTGCCGATGCAGGGGACACGGGTTCATGCCCCGGTCCAGGAAGATCCCATATGCTGCAGAGTGTCTGGGCCCGTGAGCCATGGCCACTGAGCCTGCACGACCGGAGCCTGTGCTCCGCAACGGGAGAGGCCACAACAGTGAGAGGCCCGCGTACCGCAAAAACAAAAACAAAACTGTGATCAGAAACCTGTGGGTGGGGATTTCAGGCTCCTGCTGCCATCTCAGCACTGTGAGCTGAAGTTTACTTCCTCAAAATTGAGGCTGGATAGGCAAAATAAAGACCATGGCTTTTATTTTACTTATTTATTTATTTTTGATCACACTTCTGCCAGGCAAAATGGAAATTTCTAGCTTTTTCACAAGTCTTGTTAAAGCTTTCTTGGACCTGAGTTGACACAGGTTCTATTAAAAATATCACTGTTATAAAACAAATACATTTTGCTGTAAATAATCATCTCTATCTAGACATCCCACAGGTGTCTCAAATGTAGGATGTCTAAAATACAGCACATCCTTTTCTCCATCCTGGTCATGATATTGCATCTCCCATCTCTGTCCATGGCAGAATCCTCCATTCACTTGCCGTAGCTAGAAAGAAAGCAGGGAGCTATATTTAATCGTCTTTCTACTGCTCCTCACTATATTCATCCGGTCAAGAAGTACTATCAGATATTTTGTCCTGATTAACTCTTCAGTCTGTCGGGTACTCCTCTCTTGCCTGCCACTAGTTCTGCCTCCCTATTACTCTTTCTGACCATATTATTTAGCATATTGCTATGTGCTGGGCATTATTCAGGTACTGGAGATCAAACAACGAATTTGAAAGAGTCATTCCATGCCATGGTGAAGCTTTAGTCTGGTGGAGAAAACAGACGCCTATCAACCAATGATATTAATATTTAATTGTCAATGGGATAAATGCTTCAAAGAAAAAATACAGAGTACAACAGGTGAAGAAACAGGGCAGGTTTCTTAAGAAAAAGAAAAGACTCTTAAGCTGAAAAACCGTGACTTAGAGGATGAATGGGGATAAGACAAAGTAGAGAAGGAAAGCATTCAAGGCTGAAGGAATTCTGGAAGCTCTACCCTTGGAATGAACCTTACTTGGAAGATCTGAAATCAGGATAGTTGGAGTAAAGTGAGCAAGTGCAGAAGATGAATGAACCAAAGCTACAGTTGGGTTGAAGCCAAATCATGCAGGGCCCTTAGGTATGAGGACCATGTACTTAATCTTCAAAGCTGAAATATTTTTTAAATGAAGGGGCAATTGGTGTTAAACTGGAAGTGATCTGGAAAGGCCTGGCCATACGGTCACCTTAGAGTCATGTTAATGATTTTAGGTTTTATCCTAAGAGAAAAGGAAAACTATTGAAGGGTATTAACTTGGGGCGTGAATTTATCAGATTAGCTTCTCAAATAGCGTTTTCTTCCACCACCCCTACCTTCTCTGCCTACTTTTTCCTGTTTCATTTTCTTTCACAGCCCCTATCAAAACCTGAATTTATGTATTTATTTTTTTAATTTCTTTTTTGCTTCTTGACTTTAGGCTCTGTGAGGGCAGGGACTTTGTTTTATTCACTGCTGCAATTCCAGTACCTAGAATAGTGCACGGCATATAACAAATGTTTTATAAATTGTTGAATGCATGAATCAGAATCAGATTGCTTTTTCAAGGCACTTGTGGTTATTGTCTGAATTGAATAGAAGGAATAAGAGTTGATGGCCTGAGAGGTGGTAACAGGTAGGAAAGTTGACAGATGGAGAAATAAGAGGTATATTTAAGAAGGAGTGATAATTTAGAGGTAGGTGGTAAGGAAGAAGAAGCATCAAAGGTGACTTCCAGATTTCTGGAATGAACCTCTGAATTAATTTGAGGTGCCACTAACGGAAACGCTTGGGGAAGGAATATGGTGTCATGGTAAAGACTGCAGGGGTTCAGACTACTGTCTCTTGTCATCGACACTATGACTTTGGGCAAACTGCTTAATTTCTGCATGCCTCGATTTCGGCATCTCTACAATGGAGGATAAGATTAGTACCTACTCTGTAGGCCACATTGTGGGGATTGAATCATAGAATGTTCAGAAGGCATTTAGAATAGTGCCTAGTGTATAAAAAAGGACTCAGTAGAAGTTAGTGTGGGAAAGAGTAGGGGACAAGTAAAAAGGGAGAATCAGTTCAGTGTTGTAGTTTTTGAGTTTTGGTTGCCCTGAGACATCCAAGGGGATATACCAAGATGGCGTTTGTAGGAAATGAATTTCGATCCCAGAGGAGAGACCTGGGTCGGAAATAGAAATTGGGAGTCACCTGAATATGATACTAAACTCTGGAAGACACAAACACGTAATGGGTGAGGGAGACTGAGAAGTATCAAGAGAATTAGGGCAAAAGCCAGGAGCCAAGGGGAGGAACAGTGAAGAGCTATGCCAATACTTGTTGTTGGCCTTTGTTTTAAGGGCCATACAGCCAGACTGCTCGTCCAGTCTGCTGTGGCCACAGTGGTCTTTATGAAACATGAAGACTAAACCCATCTCATTCCCACTTCACATCTTTCAGTGACTCCCCAAGTCACTCAGTTCTGAGTCCAGTCTCAGCCTGCCATGCAAGGTACTTCACATTCTGTCCAAATGTGCCTCTCAGGACACTTCCTAGTGCATCAGATATGCCACACTTTCTGTTACCTGTAGGCATGATACACGCTGTTCTATTCGTTTGGGCTGCCCTTCCACCTGCTGTCCACAAGGCTAACTGTGGGTGGACCTGCCAGAGGGACCTTTCATCTACTCCTGTGGAATCTCCTGTTTCTCCCCAGGGAGTGACCTTACCGCACCAGGTTTTTTGGGTTCATTTTGTTTCTCTGAGGCCACGAGTTCACTGAGGGGATACTGGGCCTCCTTTGGCTCTCCAGTACCTCGTGCAACGCTTGCCGTGGTGCGCACACTGAATGTTTGTGGAATTAAAAATGGTTAAAAAGTGTATCTCACTAACTTTCCAAACTCCACATAACCATTTCACATTTACTCAGACAATCCAGAAAAAGTTTAATATAGGAAAGATCCATATTTAGAAATACTCTATCCATACTATAGTCAGATATATTCAGATAAACTAGAGGTGGGCTAAATTGGTTCATAGAGTTATTAGATGATGTTAAATGTCACAGAATTATTATCTAAATCTGTAAATAATATACTTTTTCTATAATCATATTTAGTAAGTTGGTTGAGTTCTGAGTTTAATGATTTATATGTCATACATATTTTTGTTTACATTGACTCAATTCTTAAGTGCTTACTTAATTCTAGCACTTTTACAAGTGGTTTGGAGGTGAAAAAACAGTCTTCTAACTCTTGGTCTCCTCTGGGTTGATACAAAAGATATGTAAACAAAGGATGGGAGAATGGAGCCTTCATATTCTGTAACTGTTTAACCCTGGAAGATGAGTTTCATTTTAATATTTGGCTTTGAAATAATCTATGTAGGACTATTACCACACTACTTTTTAGAAAACTTGGATTTTTTTAAATGAACTAAGTAGCTAATTTGATTATCTAATTTATTTCATCTATACTTTAAATTTTTATCTTTTGCTATGCATTAGAAATGACATTTAGAACTTTTATTGAGGACTAGAGGAAAATTATACCCCTCTTTTTCAGGCACATCATTTCAGGCTTAATAAGTAAAAGAGTATACTGGCAAAAAAAAAAAAAAAAATTACAGTTTTATCTGGGAGACATGACAGCATCAGCTATTCAGTCAAATCAGGAATTTTCCTATCCCTTCCAAAGCGACCCATTTTTGGACCCGAATGAATGAAAGCACTGGTTGTTTGGGCTTTCCCCACCCTAGAGTCTAGTCCAAATTCTGGGCTCAGAAGTTTCTCATCTGAGAATCATCAGATAATAATGAGTCATTATCATTATAGTGATGAGTGCTATTATGGCATTCAGGGCCCTGGGTCTGAAATGGCACATATTTGGTGGTAACGCGTTTGTTATTGTTAATCATGGCAGGTGACGATGAGATTACTGGAAAAAAATATTTTGAAGTGGTATCATATGTTCATCAGGAAGAAATGGGTGATTCTGGTAATTGAATTTGCCCAGGTTTGTAAATCTTTTTCCATCCATTTCATTCAGATTTAAAAATAGATGTTATTAAGTTCAAAGACTAATTCTAGCCGTATTGGCTGACAGAAATACATCTGTCTTGATTCACATTTACTCTATTTTATGTTTCCTGATTTTTGAGAGAATGAGTTATTCAGCTTCATTCTCACTTCTGAATATTAAATAAACCGTTTTGCTTGTGCTGTTTTTTTCTGTGAAATGGAAGAATAAGAAATTATGTATGATATTTCTAAGGGACACATGCAAAATATATACTGTAAGGGAGATAACTTCAAATTATTTCAAAATAGTATACTTTCCCATAAATATCATAATTTAAATTCATGATTTTTAAAAAAGAAATATGATTTTCCTGACTTTTACATACATCATTAGATATATATGACACATATTCAGGTCTGTGTAATATTTTAGAACTTTGAAAATTCTTTACAAGACAGTCAATTCTAAAGGATTTGTACTGGTCTAGATACTTGGTCCAAATAGCTAAAAAATTATTTTAGAGATGTATGAAGCATACTAACAAGCTATCTAAAACTTTTGCTCTTTTACATCTACAAAATATTATCAGTGATAGTGGCAGCCGATTTTATCTAGAAACAATAAAAATATTGGCCTGATTGAAAAGATAGCAGGCAAAATTGGATATTTCCAGCTAGAGTTCTGTGTTATAGGGTAAAGTAAATAATGTTAAAATTGATTAGCATTGCCTAAAAGGCAGAGTCACAGGCTGTGAGAATATGAATAGGTGGCTTGAATAGATAATGATGTGAAAAATGTGAGGATGTTTATATTTAAATGCAAAAATCCATGCAAGAATCCAGTGGCTAGATGAATTTGTTATTAATACTGTTCCCTAAACCACTAATGAGAAATGCTTTTTTTTTTTTTAAAAAAAAGATTTAAGATTGTGTAAATGCTTTGTACCTAACACTGATGGAAGTAATTGGTAAACTGCTTAATCAAGTCCCACTTGGAAGTGAATGGGAACTGCAGGGTGGAAAATGTAGGCTGGGTAAGGAACCCAACAAGTCAGCAGAGCTCTCTTTACAGAAAGAAACAAAGATAGCAGTAATTAATGACCCTGACTCTGTGCCAAAAAAGCTTTCTTCTGACAACTCCAACTTAATTAAAACTTAAGACATTTCAATGGCCTCAGAAAGCCCCTGATGGGGTGAACTCTTGCAGACGCGTGAGAAAATTTTGTAAATTAAAGGAAAAGATGTGTGTTACCACTAGTGCCATGACTCTAATCCCTGACAGTCAAAGAATCTATTTAGCCCAAGCCTTTTCTTTTAACTGGCTCACACCTGCAGGCTTCCTGGCACTTCCTCTGTACCAGAGAA